>NW_027331923.1:5471495-5802008 GCF_048418815.1 Hemitrygon akajei
CATCCAAGGTCCTTGTCCTGTCTTAGCCACGGTTTTGTGTTCTCGTCTTGTCATGTGCCTCGCCCAGCCCAGGAGTACTTTGCCCTCGTCTTGTGCTGGGGTTCCTTTGTCGCGTCCATAGGTCTCAAGACCAGTCCTGTTGCCTCTCCTCGTCCTGTAGCCACGTCTTATCCTCGCCTGGGTCTGGAGTCCGAGCCCGAGTCAAGACCCAGGTTCTGGGTCCTTGTCCAGTCTCTGGCTCGGAGTCCAAGCCCAGGCTCCTAGTTCCCAGTTCCATGTCCTGGTTCCGCTATCCTTGTCAGGTCCTAGCCCAGGGCCGGAATCCTTGTCTCGTCCGGGGCATCTGTCATGTCCAGCGGCCTTGCTTCCTCACTTATCCTGCTTCCTTCTCACGCCTCGTCCTGTTCCTGGTAGTTCAGTGTCTGTGTCTTGCATTTGTGTTATGACAGATTGCTGCAGAAGAATCAAAAGATAACTTAACCGGGATGACGGTGTGGCTGTTGTTTGTGCCTGAATTACAGGTAACGATAAAGAAACAATTTACCAACCATTTATCAGTATATATAGTAGAATTTGTTTCCATTATTTGAGGCTTACAGTGGGTGATGGAAATTTTTTCCTGTAAATTTGTCATTTGTTCAGATGCCTGTTCGGTTTTGATGAGTCTTAAAACAGGTAGTTTTTGCAGTAGGACAGATTTACTGTTGGAAACTCATCAAACATTATTTCATACGCACAGTATTGGTTTATATCTCCACTTCTTATGGGTCCCTGCACACAGCGGTTCAGTTACAAAATCTGTTAAAATTTCAACTAGCACATCAGAAGCTAAGGGGTTGGTGGGTTAAGAATTATATCGAGACTGGTGGGATAAAGGGCATCAAAGGAGACACCTGTACAGAATACATACCTGTTGGGTTTATGGGAGATTGGGAGTAAAATAGGAAGATAAGGAATCACATTGACACGGTTTAGAATCTGGCACACTGTGCTTCATTATCCCTTCGTTCGTGTTGGGAAACATTACTCTGTGTCGTGTAGTTTTCATTTAAAATCTTTCTTAAGTAATAACAGTAACTTTAATTTAATTCATGGTATTGTATTTTGTTACGTACAATCTATAGGACTTTTGGGGGGTAACTTAGGTTTCATTTGAAAAAGGAAGCAGTGAGGGTTTTATGTCCCGATTCTCTGCACCACACTCCAGGCCAGTTCGTGTCCGGAATGTGGCTTCAATTTGGAGTATCCACCGTTGTTTATCCGAACCCCGCCCTCGTTCTTCACGTTAGCTAGTTATTCAAGTGGAAGGCGGAGACTGGTGTGATTGACAATGCATCAGCCAACCAACATCCAACTAGACCGTTGCCATTTTGCGGGAAGGTCGGGTAGTGAGTTCGGTGGGCGGGAATGGAGGGGGGGGAGGAAAATAATGGACATATCTACCGACCAATGGGAGGGGGGCATGATGAGTAATTGTTTGACTGACATCCGACGGGTCCATTGAGATCAACTCTCAATGGATCTCCATCAACTCTCCAGGATGGTGCATTTACACTCCGACCCCCACGCCCCCTCCCCTCACACACACTATCCTAATATCCCGGCGCTGCTGGTCGATGCGACAATCCGCCCGGGAATAACACCTGGGAGATGAGGCGGTGAATGTGAGGAGCTGGAGCCCGGACCGGAGACACTGCGGCCGCCTCTGCCGTGTGCTCAGGACGCGGCTTTATTAATGAACTGAAGCCCCGAAGTGACCGGATATTTCACCGCGCTCATCACCTGATAACGTCTGACCACAATGCCCACTGTGACAGATTGTGATTACATTAATGAGTTAATATTTAGACCTTATGTGGGAGCTAGTCTGTCCCAACAAAGGTGACTGATCAATTGAATATGCTGGCACTCTAAATCTGCCTTGAGACTCGTCACAGCTCCAAATCAACAGACTCTCCCACATGCACATTTGATGATCCCAGAGCAAGAATCGTTCATTTCAACCGGTTCTCAAAATATCTGCCTTCAACTTAAAAAAATAGCAAGAACAGAGGTCGAAGTTCAGGTTGCATTTATTATTAAACAATATACCAATGAAACAACCTCGAGATTCAAAACACTTCAAAATCCACCGGGTTCCCATATCTGCAAATCTGTGTGCCCTCCCAAATCTGTGCACGTCCAGAAACCCCAACTCAGTGTTTACCCCCAAATCAGTGTTCACCCCCCAAATCAGTGTGCATTGACAAATCCATGTGCATTGCAAACCTACCGACACCCCGATATCCATCCACATATCCAGATCTGTGCGCAACCCAAAACAATCGATACCCCAAATCCACCCACATACCCAAATCTGTGCACGTCCAGAAACCCCAACTCAGTGTTTACCCCCAAATCAGTGTGCATTGACAAATCCATGTGCATTGCAAACCTACCGACACCCCGATATCCATCCACATATCCAGATCTGTGCGCAACCCAAAACAATCGATACCCCAAATCCACCCACATACCCAAATCTGTGCACATCCGCAAACCCCAACTCAGTGTTCACCCCCAAATCAGTGTGCATCACCAAATCCGTGCGCAGCCCAAACCTACCGACATTCCCAAATCCACCCACATACCGAGATTTGTGCGCACCCCAAACCTACCGACATTCCCAAATCCACCCCCATACCCAGATCTGTGCGCACTCCAAACCCGCTGACATCCCCACAAGCACACTAGATTATCCCAGAGCAAGAATCATTTCAAACAGTTCACAAAATAGCTGCCTCCATCTTAAAACGTTGAAAATGCAAACTGCACTCATTTTAAAAGTATTTTTGTGTGTGTGTGCATCTCAGTTTATATGCATCCCTGTATATGTATTTGTTTGTCCGTGTTTTCATGTGTCTGTGTGTGTTTGTGTCAGAGACCAGCTCGCAGACGGCGCTCAGTCTTTGTCGTGACGGCGTAGCTACTGTACACGGCTATCCCGGCTACTCCACATCCCCTCCCCCGCCTATTCAGTAGCGCACAGAAAGGGAACAAACTGGCCTCTCCCGGAAACCACAAGCCTTCAACTTATGAGAGAACATTGCTGCTTTCCAAACTATGAAGAATGACACAACATCTATAATTCACTGTGCAAGTCAACCGTCATCACAGTGCGGGGTGGGGGATGTGGGGACGGGTGGGTGGCGGGAAAGCGGGCGACAGAAAAGGGGGAAGGTTAGGGAGGAATGTGTGGAGGAAAGAGTGGGGCAGTGGGGATGAGAACGGATGAAGACAGGAGGACAGAGAGAAAGAAATTGAGGCTATATATATTTAGTCTCTCTCCTGCCTCCTCCACACTCCGCGCCCCCGCCTATTCTGTAGCAAATAAAAAGGGAACAAACTGGCCTCTCCCGGAAACTACAAGCCTTCATTTTCTGAGAGAACAATGTCACTGTCCAAACAATGACGAATTATACAACATCTATAATTCACTGTGCGTGTCAACTGTCATCACAGTGCGGTGTAGGGGATGTGGGGAAGGGAGGGTGGCCGGGAAAACGAGCTGCAGTAATGGAGGAATTGGGGTGAAGGTGAGAGGCAGAAAAAGCGTTGGGTAGAAAGGGAGAAAGTGACAATACGGGAAAGAAGCGGGGGAGTGAGTGGATAGGGTAGGGTAGAATGTGTTTAAGGAAAGAGTGTGGCACTGGGGAAGGGAACGGATGAAGAGAGGAGAGCGAGAAAGAGAGAGTGTGGAAGAGAAAGGATGAGGGAGTGGGAGACAAGAGATGGAGAGAAAGAGACGGTGAGGGATCAGGGAAGAGGAGGTGGAGAGAGTGGGAAGGGGTGAAAATCGGGGCAGGAGAGTGGAGTTTATTTGAGGCAAAGAGAAGAAAAGAGCAATATTTGGGAAGCGGGGTGAAGAGCAACGGGAATATGGAGTGTGTGTGTGTGCGTGTGTGTGCGTGTGTGTGCGTGTGTGTGTGTGTGTGTGTGTGTGTGTGTGTGTGTGTGTGTGTGTGTGTGTGTGTGTGTGTGTGTGTGTGTGTGTGTGTGTGTGTACCTATCAGTTTGCATGTTGGTGTCTGTGTTGGTTTGTTTTCAACAACTTTACAATCACTGGCTCTGATCGCCACACTTTGACCATGGATGTCCAGTATCAATTCACTTCTATCCCCAGCAGGAAATCCTTAAAACACATCGCTTTCTTCCCGACAACAGGCCCAACCAATTTCCCTTCATCGACACTTTATTGGGGGTCAGAGGGCACTATAACAAACAAACAAACCCTTTTGCCCATTTAGTCCGTACCGAATTGTTATTCTGCCGAGTCCAATAACCACAGCTGGACCATTGCCCTCAATACCCCTCCCGTCCATGTACTGATCCATACCTCTCTGCAATGAAATCAATAACCTCCACTGACAACAATTCCCACACCCTCACCACCCTCTGAGTGAAGGAATTCACACTCAGGTTCCTGTTAAATATTTCACCTTTCACCCTTAAACTGCGCCCTCCAGTTCCCATCTCACCCAACCTCAGAGGAAAATCCTGCCTGCATTTACTCTGTCAACAAGGGCCTCGCCTCGCCCGGCCTCTGCCTGAAGCCTTGTCTCGCATCGCCTCTGCCTGGAGACTGGCCTCGCCTCTGCCTGGAGACTGGACTACCCCGACCTCTGCATGGAACCTCGCCTCGTCCGGCCTCTGCCTGGAGCCTCGTCTTTCCCGGCCTCTCCCTGGAGACTCTCCTCGCCCGGCCTCTGCCTGGAGCCTCGCCTCGCCCGGCCTCTGCCTGGAGCCTCGCTTTGACTCGCCGCGCGTTTGCCTCGTTCTGGAGTCTCGCCCTGTTTAGAAGTGACCGTGTCTACGCCTTCGCGAGGTAGGTCCAGCCGTTTTGCCGCTACCTAGTGTTGTGAACTGTCTCGTCGTGTTCTGCGTCTGTCTTCTGAATCCCAACCCTACGTTCTGTACCCAAGGAGGGGCCTGGCTCTGTGTTTCATGTTCCTGTCTCTCCGTCGGCTCGGTGTTCTACGTTCCTGACCTCTCTCAACCCAGGCTCAGTGTTCTGCGTTCCTGTTCTCCCTCGATCCAGGCTCTGCATTACTGTCTCTCCCTCGACCAAGGCTCTGCGTTCCTGTCTCTCCCTCGATCCAGGCTCTGCATTCCAGTCTCTCCCTCGACCAAGGCTCTGCGTTCCTGTTCTCCCTCGATCCAGGCTCTGCATTACTGTCTCTCCCGCGACCAAGGCTCTGCGTTCCTGTCTCTCCTTCGATCCAGGCTCTGCATTCCTGTCTCTCCCTCGATCCAGGCTCTGCGTTCCTGTCTCTCCCTCGATCCAGGCTCTGCATTACTGTATCTCCCTCGACAAAGGCTCTGCGTTCCAGTTCACCCTCGACCAATGCTCTGCGATCCTGTTCTCCCTCGATCCAGGCTCTGCATTACTGTCTATCCCTCGACCAAGGCTCTGCGTTCCTGTCTCTCCCTCGATCCAGGCTCTGCATTCCTGTCTCTCCCTCGATCCAGGCTCTGCATTACTGTCTCTCCCTCGACCAAGGCTCTGCGTTCCTGTCTCTCCCTCGATCCAGGCTCTGCATTACTGTCTCTCCCTCGATCCAGGCTCTGCATTACTGTCTCTCCCTCGACCAAGGCTCTGCGTTCCTGTCTCTCCCTCGACCAAGGCTCTGCATTCCTGTATCTCCCTCGACCAAGGCTCTGCGTTCCTGTCTCTTCCTCAACCAAGGCACTGCGTTCCAGTCTCTCCCTGGACCAAGGCTCTGCGTTCATGTCTCTTCCTTGATCAAGTCAAGTCTTCGGGGTCTCGTACTGTCCTAGTCACATCCAAGGTCCTTGTCCTGTCTTAGCCACGGTTTTGTGTTCTCGTCTTGTCATGTGCCTCGCCCAGCCCAGGAGTACTTTGCCCTCGTCTTGTGCTGGGGTTCCTTTGTCCCGTCCATAAGTCTCACGACCAGTCCTATTGCCTCTCCTCGTCCTGTAGCCACGGCTTATCCTCGCCTGGGTCTGGAGTCCGAGGCAGAGTCAAGACCCAGGTTCTGGGTCCTTGTCCAGTCTCTGGCTCGGAGTCCAAGCCCAGGCTCCTAGTTCCCAGTTCCAAGACCTGGTTCCGCTATCCTTGTCAGTTCCTAGCCCAGGGCCGGAATCCTTGTCTCGTCCGGGGCCTGTGTTGTGTCCAGCGTCCTTTCTTCCTCACTTCCCCTGCTTCCTCCTCACGCCTCGTCCTGTTCCTGGTAGTTCAGTGTCTGTGTCTTGCATTTGTGTCCACTCCCAATGCCCCCTCTTATGACAGATTGCTGCAGAAGAATCAAAAGATAACTTAACCGGGATAACGGTGTGGCTGTTTTTCGTGTCCGAATTACAGGTAACGATAAAGAAACAATTTACCAACCATTTATCAGTATATCTAGTAGAATTTGTTTCCATTATTTGAGGCTTACAGTGGGTGTTGGAAATTTGTTCATGTAAAGCTGTCATTTGTTCAGATGCCTGTTCGGTTTTGATGAGTCTTAAAACAGTAGTTCTTGCAGCAGGACAGATTTACTGTTGGAAACTCATCAAACATTATTTCATACGCAGATTAGTGGTTTATAATTCCACTTCTTATGGGTCCCTGCACACAGCGGTTCAGTTACAAAATCTGTTAAAATTTCAACTAGCACATCAGAAGTTTAGGGGTTGGTTGGTTAATAATTACATCGAGACTGGTGGGATAAAGGGCATCAAAGGAGAGCCCTGTACAGAATACATACCTGTTGGGTTTATGGGATATTTGGGGGTGAAACAAGAAGATCAAGAATTACATTGACACGGTTTAGAATTTGGCACACTGTGCTTTATTATTCCTTCGTTCGTGTTGGAAAACATTGCTGTGGGTTGTGTAGTTTTCATTTAAAAGCTTTCTTAAGTAATAGCAGTAACTAATTTAATTCACGGAATTGTATTTTGTTACGTACAATCTATAGGACTTTGGGGGGGGGGGTGTTAATTTAGGTTTCATTTGAAAAAGGAAGCAGTGAGGGTTTTACGTCCCAAATCTCTACACAACACTACACTACAGTTGGGGGCCGGGATGAAGCTTCAAGTTGGAGTGTGCACCGCCATTTATACAAACCCCACCCTTGTGCTTCACGTTACCCAATCATTCAAGTGGAAGGCGAAGACTGGTATGATTGACAGAGGATTAGACGGACAACATCCAGCTAGACCATCGCCATTTTGTGAGAATGTCGAGAAGTAAGCTCGGTGCAGCCGCCTCTGCCGTGTGCTCAGGACGCGGCTTTATTAATGAACTGAAGCCCCGAGGTGACCGGATATTTCACCGCGCTCATCACCTGATAATGTCTGACCGGCGCAATCCCCACGGTGACAGATTGTGATTACATTAATGAGTTAATATTTAGAACACAACACACACACAAAATGATGGTGGAACACAGCAGGCCAGGCAGCATCAACAGGGAGAAGCACTGTCGACGTTTCAGGCTGAGACACTTCGTCAGGACTAACCGAAAGGAAAGATAGTAAGAGATAGAAAGATAATATCTCCTTATAGATGCTGGCCGGCCTGCTGTGTTCCATCACCATTTTGTGTGTGTTGTTATTTGAATTTCCAGCATCTGAAGATTTCCTCGTGTTTGGTCTTATTATTTAGACCATATGTGGGAGTTAGTCTGACCCAACAAAGGTGACTGATCAATTGAATATGCTGCCACTGTAAATCTGCCTTGAGACTCGTCACAGCTCTAAATCAACAGACTCTCCCACATGCACATTAGATGATCCCAGAGCAAAAATCATTCATTTCAACCAGTTCTCAAAATATCTGCCTCCAACTTTTAAAAAAATAGCAAGAACAGAGGTCGAAGTTCAGGTTGCATTTAATATTAAGGTTGCATTTATTATTAAACTGTATAAACATATTTAATATAAACAACCTCGATATTCAAAACACTTCATAATTCAACGGGATTCCCATATCTGCAAATCTGTGTGCACTCCCAAATCTGTGCACGTCTGCAAACCCCAATTCAGTGTTTATCCCCAAATAAGTGTGCATCACCAAATCCATGCGCACCCAAAACCTTCCGACACCCCGGAATACACCGACATACCGAGATCTGTGCGCAACCCAAACCGGCTGACATCCCACATGCACATGAGATTATCACAGAGCAAGAAAGATTTCAAACACTTCACAGAATAGCCGCCTCCAACTCAAATCAAATAGCAAGAACAAAGTTCAAATTTCAAAGTGCATTTGTTCTTGAAGTATCTATAAATGAAACAGCCTTGAGATTCATTGCAACCCTAAATCGAAGGACTCCCCAAATCCGTGTGTCACCCCAAATCCGCTGAGACATCCAAATCTGTGCGCAGCCCTAAATACTCCCAAATCCCTGTGTACCCTCAAATGCCCAAAGCAGTGTGCACCCCCAAATTCACCGACACTCCAAAATCCATATTCACCAACATACCCTGAAACCTTCGCACATCCGCAAATCAATGTGCAGACCCATTTCCATGTGAACCCCCAAACCCGCTGACATCCCCACAAGCACACTAGATTATCCCAGAGCAAGAATCATTTCCAACAGTTCACAAAATAGCTGCCTCCATCTTAAAACGTTCAAAATGCAAACTGCATTCATTTTTAAATTATTTCTGTCTGTCTGCATCTCTGTGTGTTCCTATGTGTCCTCGTATGTGTCTGTGTGTGTTTGTGTTAGAGACCAGATCGCCGACGGCGCTCGGTCTTTGTCGAGACGGCGTAACTACTGAGAACACATGGCTATCCCGTCGACTCCATACTCCCCTACCCCGCCTATTCAGTAGCGCACAGAAAGGGAACAAACTGGCCTCTCCCGGAAACCACAAGCCTTCAACTTATGAGAGAACATTGCTGCTTTCCAAACTATGAAGAATGACACAACATCTATAATTCACTGTGCAAGTCAACCGTCATCACACTGCGGGGTGGGGGATGTGGGGACGGGAGGGTGGCCGGGAAAGCGGGCGACAGAAAAGGGGGAAGGTTAGGGAGGAATGTGTGGAGGAAAGAGTGGGGCAGTGGGGATGAGAACGAGTGAAGAGAGGAGGACAGAGAGAAAGAGATTGAGGCTATATATATTTAGTCTCTCTCCTGCCTCCTCCACACTCCTCGTCCCCGCCTATTCTGTAGCACATAAAAAGGGAACAAACTGGCCTCTCCCGGAAACTACAAGCCTTCATCTTCTGAGAGAACATTGTCACTGTCAAAACAACCGAAGAATTGTACAACATCAGACAATTCACTGTGCGAGTCAACCGTCATCACAGTGCGGGGTGGGGGATGTGGGGACGGGAGGGTGGCCGGGAAAACGAGCTGCAGTAATGGAGGAATTGGGGAGAAGGCGAGAGGCAGGTGAAGCATTGGGTAGAAAGGGAGAAAGAGACAATACGGGAAAGAAGCGGGGGAGTGAGTGGATAGGGTAGGGTAGAATGTGTGGAGGAAAGAGTGTGGCACTGGTGAAGGGAACGGATGAAGAGAGGAGAGCGAGAAAAAGAGAGTGTGGAAGAGAAAGGATGAGGGAGTGGGAGACAAGAGATGGAGAGAAAGAGACGGTGAGGGATCAGGGAAGAGGAGGTGGAGAGAGTGGGAAAGGGTGAAAATCGGGGCAGGAGATTGGAGTTAGTCTGAGGCAAAGAGAAGAAAAGAGCAATATTTGGGAAGCGGGGTGAAGAGCAACGGGAATATGGAGTGTGTGTGTGTGTGTGTGTGTGTGTGCGTGCGTGTGTGTGTGTGTGTGTGTGTGTGTGTGTGTGTGTGTGTGCGTGTGTGTGTGTGTGTGTGTGTGTGTGTGTGTGTGTGTGTGTGTATATACCTATCAGTTTGCATGTTGGTGTCTGTGTTTGTTTTCAACAACTTTACAATCACTGGCTCTGATCGCCACACTTTGACCATGGATGTCCAAAGTGGCCGGGAATTCCCCTTCATCGACACTTTATTGGGGGTCAGAGGACACTATAACAAACAAACAAACCCTTTTGCCCATTTCGTCCGTACCGAATTGTTATTCTGCCGAGTCCAATAACCGCAGCTGGACCATGGCCCTCAATACCCCTCCCGTCCATGTACTGATCCATACCTCTCTGCAATGAAATCAATAACCTCCACTGACAACAATTCCCACACCCTCAACACCCTCTGAGTGAAGGAATTCACACTCAGGTTCCTCTTAAATATTTCACCTTTCACCCTTAAACTGCGACCTCCAGTTCCCATCTCACCCAACCTCAGAGGAAAATCCTGCCTGCATTTACCCTGTCAACAGGAGCCTCGCCTCGCCCGGCCTCTGCATCGAGCCTCGTCTTGCCCGGCCTCTGCCTGGAGCCTCGCCTCGCCCGGCCTCTGCCTGGAGCCTCTCCTCGCCCGGCCTCTGCCTGGAGCCTCGCCTCGCCCGGCCTCTGCCTGGAGCCTCGCCTCGCCCGGCCTCTGCCTGGAGCCTCTCCTCGCCCGGCCTCTGCCTGGAGCCTCGCCTCGCCCGGCCTCTGCCTGGAGCCTCTCCTCGCCCGGCCTCTGCCTGGAGCCTCGCCTCGCCCGGCTTCTGCCTGGAGCCTCTCCTCGCCCGGCCTCTGCCTGGAGCCTCGTCTTGCCCGGCCTCTGCCTTGAGCCTCGTCTTGCCCGGCCTCTGCCTGGAGCCTCGCTTCGGCTCGCCGCGCGTTTGCCTCGTTCTGGAGTCTCGCCCTGTTTAGAAGTGACTGTGTCTACGCCTTCGCGAGGTAGGTCCAGCCGTTTTGCCGCTACCTAGTGTTGTGAACTGTCTCGTCGTGTTCTGCGTTCTGTGTTATGAGTCCCGGCCCTACGTTCTGTACCCAAGGAGGGGTCTGGCTCGGTGTTTCATGTTCCTGTCTCTCCGTTGGGTCGGTGTTCTACGTTCCTGACCTCTCACGACACAGGCTCAGTGTTCTGCGTTCCTGTCTCTCCCTCGACCAAGGCTCTGCATTCCTGTCTCTCCCTCGACCAAGGCTCTGCGTTCCTGTCTCTCCCTCGATCCAGGCTCTGCGTACCTGTCTCTCCCTCGACCAAAGCTCTGCGTTCCTGTCTCTCCCTCGACCACGGCTCTGCGTTCCTGTCTCTCCCTCGACCAAGGCTCTGCGTTCCTGTCTCTCCCTCGACCAAGGCTATGCATTCCAGTCTCTCCCTCGACCAAGGCTCTGCGTTCCTGTCTCTCCCTCGACCAAGGCTCTGCGTTCCTGTCTCTCCCTCGACCAAGGCTCTGCATTCCAGTCACTCCCTCGACCAAGGCTCTGCATTCCTGTCTCTCCCTCGACCAAGGCTCTGCGTTCCTGACTCTCCCTCGACCAAGGCTCTGCATTCCTGTCTCTCCCTCGACCAAGGCTCTGCGTTCCTGCCTCTCCCTCGACCAAGGCTCTGCGTTCCTGTCTCTTCCTCAACCAAGGCACTGCGTTCCAGTCTCTCCCTGGACCAAGGCTCTGCGTTCCTGTCTCTTCCTTGATCAAGTCAAGGCTTCGGGGTCTCGTCCTGTCCTAGTCACATCCAAGGTCCTTGTCCTGTCTTAATCACGGTTTTGTGTTCTCGTCTTGTCATGTGCCTCGCCCAGCCCAGGAGTACTTTGCCCTCGTCTTGTGCTGGGGTTCCTTTGTCCCGTCCATAAGTCTCACGACCAGTCCTATTGCCTCTCCTCGTCCTGTAGCCACGGCTTATCCTCGCCTGGGTCTGGAGTCCGAGGCAGAGTCAAGGCCCAGGTTCTGGGTCCTTGTCCAGTCTCTGGCTCGGAGTCCAAGCCCAGGCTCCTAGTTCCCAGTTCCAAGACCTGGTTCCGCTATCCTTGTCAGTTCCTAGCCCAGGGCCGGAATCCTTGTCTCGTCCGGGGCCTGTGTTGTGTCCAGCGTCCTTTCTTCCTCACTTCTCCTGCTTCCTCCTCACGCCTCGTCCTGTTCCTGGTAGTTCAGTGTCTGTGTCTTCCATTTGTGTCCACTCTCAACGCCCCCTCTTATGACAGATTGCTGCAGAAGAATCAAAAGATAACTTAAACGGGATGACGGTGTGGCTGTTGTTTGTGCCTGAATTACAGGTAACGATAAAGAAACAATTTACCAACCATTTATCAGTATATATAGTAGAATTTGTTTCCATTATTTGAGGCTTACAGTGGGTAATGGAAATTTTTTCCTGTAAAGTTGTCATTTGTTCAGATGCCTGTTCGGTTTTGATGAGTCTTAAAACAGGTAGTTTTTGCAGTGGGACAGATTTACTGTTGGAAACTCATCAAACATTATTTCATACGCACAGTATTGGTTTATATTTCCACTTCTTATGGGTCCCTGCACACAGCGGTTCAGTTACAAAATCTGTTAAAATTTCAACTAGCACATCAGAAGCTAATTGGTTGGTGGGTTAATAATTATATCGAGACTGGTGGGATAAAGGGCATCAAAGGAGAGCCCTGTACAGAATACATACCTGTTGGGTTTATTGGAGATTGGGAGTAAAACAAGATGATAAGGAATCACATTGACACGGCTTAGAATCTGGCACACTATGCTTCATTATTCCTTCGTTCGTGTTGGGAAACATTACTCTGGGTCGTTGTGCTGCCTTTATGGCAGTTATTTAGTTTATAATATTTTCATTTAAAAGCTTTCTTAGTAATAACAGTAACTTTAATTTAATTCATGGTATTGTGTTTTGTTACGTACAATCTATAGGACTTTTGGGGGGTAATTTAGGTTTCATTTGAAAAAGGAAGCAGTGAGGGTTTTATGTCCCGATTCTCTGCACCACACTCCAGGCCAGTTCGTGGCCGGAATGTGGCTTCAATTTGGAGTATCCACCGTTGTTTATCCGAACCCCGCCCTCGTTCTTCACGTTAGCTAGTTATTCAAGTGGAAGGCGGAGACTGGTGTGATTGACAATGCATTAGCCAACCAACATCCAACTAGACCGTTGCCATTTTGCGGGAAGGTCGGGTAGTGAGTTCGGTGGGCGGGAATGGAGGGGGAAGGAAAATAATGGACATATCTACCGACCAATGGGAGGGGGGCATGAGGAGTAGTTGTTTGACTGACATTGACGGGTCCATTGAGATATCAACTCTCCAGGATGGTGCATTTACACTCCGACCCCCACGCCCCCTCCCCTCACACACACTATCCTAATATCCTGGCGCTGCTGGTCGATGGGACAATCCGCCCGGGAATAACACCTGGGAGATGAGGCGTTGAATGTGACGAGCTGGAGCCCGGACCGGAGACACTGCGGCCGCCTCTGCCGTGTGCTCAGGACGCGGCTTTATTAATGAACTGAAGCTCCGAGGTGACCGGATATTTCACCGCGCTCATCACCTGATAACGTCTGACCACGCGCAATGCCCACTGTGACAGATTTTGATTACATTAATGAGTTAATATTTAGACCATATGTGGGAGCTAGTCTGTCCCAACAAAGGTGACTGATCAATTGAATATGCTGGCACTCTAAATCTGCCTTGAGACTCGTCACAGCTCCAAATCAACAGACTCTCCCACATGCACATTAGATGATGTGCATCTAATCGTTCATTTCAACCGGTTCTCAAAATATCTGCCTTCAACTTAAAAAAATAGCAAGAACAGAGGTCGAAGTTCAGGTTGCATTTATTATTAAACAATATACCAATGAAACAACCTCGAGATTCAAAACACTTCAAAATCCAACGGGATTCCCATATCTGCAAATCTGTGTGCACTCCCAAATCTGTGCACGTCCAGAAACCCCAACTCAGTGTTTACCCCCAAATCAGTGTTCACCCCCAAATCAGTGTGCATTGACAAATCCATGTTCATTGCAAACCTACCGACACCCCGATATCCATCCACATATCCAGATCTGTGCGCAACCCAAAACAATCGATACCCCAAATCCACCCACATACCCAAATCTGTGCACATCCGCAAACCCCAACTCAGTGTTCACCCCCAAATCAGTGTGCATCACCAAATCCGTGTGCACCCCAAACCTACCGGCATTCCCAAATCCACCTACATACCCAGATCCGTGCGCACCCCAAACCTACCGACATTCCCAAATCCACCCACATACCGAGATTTGTGCGCACCCCAAACCTAACGACATTCCCAAATCCACCCCCATACCCAGATCTGTGCGCACTCCAAACCCGCTGACATCCCCACAAGCACACTAGATTATCCCAGAGCAAGAATCATTTCAAACAGTTCACAAAATAGCTGCCTCCATCTTAAAACACTGAAAATGCAAACTGCACTCATTTTAAAAGTATTTTTGTGTGTGTGTGCATCTAAGTTTATATGCATCCCTGTATATGTATGTGTCTGTCCGTCTTTTCATGTGGCTGTGTGTGTTTGTGTCAGAGACCAGCTCACAG
Source organism: Hemitrygon akajei (assembly GCF_048418815.1). Classification (NCBI taxonomy): domain Eukaryota; kingdom Metazoa; phylum Chordata; class Chondrichthyes; order Myliobatiformes; family Dasyatidae; genus Hemitrygon; species Hemitrygon akajei. The sequence goes on from NW_027331923.1 coordinate 5,485,880, forward strand.
ACGGCGCTCGGTCTTTGTCGTGACGGCGTAGCTACTGAGAACACATGGCTATCCCGTCTACTCCACATCCCCTCCCCCGCCTATTCTGTAGCGCACAGAAAGGGAACAAACTGGCCTCTCCCGGAAACCACAAGCCTTTATCTTCTGAGTGAACATTGCTGCTTTCCAAACAACGAAGAATTACACAACATCTATAATTCACTGTGCAAGTCAACCGTCATCACAGTGCGGGGTGGGGGATGTGGGGACGGGAGGGTGGTGGGGAAAAAGGCGACAGAAAAGGGGGAAGATTAGGGAGGAGTGTGTGGAGGAAAGAGTTGGGCAGTGGGGATCAAAACAGATAAAGAGATTGAGGCTATATGTATTTAGTCTCTCTCTCTCTTTCTCTCCTCTCTCCTCCACACTCCCCTCCCCCGCCTATTCTGTAGCACATATAAAAAGGGAACAAACTGGCCTCTCCCGGAAACCACAAGCCTTCATCTTCCGAGTGAACATTCTCACTGTCCAAACAACGAAGAATTGTACATCATCAGACAATTAAATGTGCGAGTCAACCGTCATCCCAGTGCGGGGTGGGGGATGTGGGGACGGGAGGGTGGCCCGGATAACGAACTGCAGTGAAGGAGAAATTGGGGTGAGGGTGAGTGGCAGGGGAAGCTTTGGATAGAAAGGGAGAAAGAGACAATAAGGGAAAGAAGAAGGGGAGTGTGTGCGTGGGTAGGGTAGTGAGGAATGTGCGGAGAACAAGGGTGTGTCAGTGGGGAAGGGAACGGATGAAGAGAGGAGAGAGAGTGTGTGAAAGAGAGGAAAATAGGTGAGGGGAGAGGAGGAAGAGAAAGGATGAGGGAGTGGGAGACAAGAGATGGAGAGAAAGAGACGGTGCGTGAACGGGGAAGCAGAGGTGGCAAAAGTGGGAAGGGGTGAAAATGGGGGCAGGAGAGTTTGAGCCAAAGAGGAGGAACAAACAATTTTTTGGAAGCGAGGTGAAGGACAATGGGGAGAGAGAGAGAGAGAGAGAGAGAGAGAGAGAGAGAGAGAGAGAGAGAGAGAGAGAGAGAGAGAGAGAGAGAGAGAGAGAGCGTGTGTGTGAGTCTCTGTGTGTGTGTGAGAGAGAGAGAGAGAGAGTGTGAGTGTGTGTGTGTGCGTGTGGGTGTGTGTGTGAGAGAGAGAGAGTGTGTGGGTGTGTGTGTGTGTGTCAGAGAGAGAGAGTGTGTGGGTGTGTGTGTGTCTTTGTTTTCAACAGCTTTACAATCCCTGGCTTTGATCGCTACACTTTGACCATGGATGTCCAGTATCAATTCACTTCTATCCACAGCAGGAAATCCTGAAAGCACATCGTTTGCTTCCCGACAACAGCCCCAACCAATTCCCCTTCATCGACACTTTATTTGGAGTCAGAGAGCACTACAACAAACAAACAAACCCGTTTTCCCCATTTGGTCCGTACCGAATTGTTATTCTGACGAGTCCCATAACCGCAGCTGGACCATGGCCCTCAATACCCCTCCCGTCCATGTACCGATCCAAACTTCTCTGCAATGAAATCCATAACTTCCACTGACAGCTCTTCCCACACGCTCACCACCCTCTGAGTGAAGGAATTCCCACTCAGGTTCCTCTTAAATATTTCACCTTTCACCCTTAAACTGCGACCTCCAGTTCCCATCTCACCCAAACTCAGAGGAAAAATCCTGCCTGCATTTACCCTGTCAACAACACTCATAATTTTGTATAAATCTGCAAAATCCCCCTTCATTTTCCAACACTAAAGGGGATAAAGTACTCAACTTTTCCTAAAGCTCGAGTCCTCAAGTCCCAGCAAACGTATTGTAAATTTTCTCTGCACTCTTTCAATGTTGTTGATAACTTTCCTTCAGGCCGGTAACAGAAACTACACACAATACTCCTATGCCTTATGGACTTATGAACAGAAGCCCCCTCAATCATGATGAATCTCCTCTGCACTCGTCCAGCACAAAACATCCTTTGTACAGAATGCTAAGCGGAACTGAATGTAACTTTTCAAGAACGTTGTCAAGTCAGGCAGCATCTGTTGAGGGGAATAGAGTCAATGGTTGGGACAGAACCCCTCCCTTACGGTACTAACAGGCCCTTCGGCCCAACCTTTCCATGCTGTCCTCCCGTCCATTTAAACTAATCTCTCTGCCTGTCTTTGACACAGAACACAGAAATCTACAGCACATTACAGGCTCTTCAGCCCACAATGTTGTACCGACCATGTAACCTACTCTAGAGACTGCCTAGGATTTCCTGATCGTATATCCCTCTACGTTTCTAAGCTCCATGAACCTATCTAAGAGTCTCTTAAAATATCCTATTGTATCCACCTCCAGCATCGCTGCCGACAGTGCATTCCATGCACCCACCACTCTCTGTGTAAGAAACTTACCCCTGACATTCCCTCAGTACCGACTTCCAAGCAGCTTAAAACTACGTCCCCTCGTGTTAGTCACTTCAAGCCTGGGAAAATGCCTCTGGCTATCCACATGGTCAAAGCCTCTCATCATCTTATTACAATTACTTATGTACAGGTTAGGAGAAATATAGCTTCAACATCACCTCACAGCTCTTGAACTCAGTCCCACGGTTGATGAAGGCCATCACACCAGACGCCTTCCTAACAACACTGCCAACTTCCACAGCAGCTTTGTGTGTCGTATGGACACAGACCCCAAGATCTCTCTGACTCTCCGCACTGCCAAGAGTCTTACCATTAATATTATATTCTGTGTTCAAATTTGACCTGCAGAAATGAATCTCTTCATCTGTGTTGAACTCCATCTGCCACTTCCCAGTTCTGCATCCGAGGCGAGGAAATAGATTGCTGAGCCTCTGGCTAGGATCATTATGTCCTCATTGTCCACGGGAATGGTCGCGGAGGATCGGAGTGAGGCGAATGTTGTCCCCTTGTTCAAAAAGGATAGCAGGGATAGTCCGGATAATTATAGACCATTGAGCCTTACATCTGTGGTGGGAAAGCTGTTGGAAAAGATTCACAAAGATAGGATTTATTGGCATTTAGAGAATCATGGTCTGATCAGTGACAGTCAGCATGGCTTTCTGAAGGGCAGATCGTGTCTAACAATCCTAATGGAGTTCTTTTAAGAGGTGACCAGGCATATAGCTGAGGGTAGTGCAGTGGATGTGATCTACATGGATTTTAGTAATGCATTTGATAAGGTTCCACACGTTAGGTTTATTCAGAAAGTCAGAATGCATGGGATCCAGGGATGTTTGACCAGGTGGATTCAGAATTGGCTTGCCTGCAGAAAGCAGAGTGTTGTGGTGGAGGGAGTACATTCGGATTGGAGGGTTGTGACTAGTGGTGTCCCACAAGGATCAGTTCTGGGACCACTACCTTTCGTGATTTTTATTATTGACCTGGATGTGGGGGTAGAAGGATGGGTTGGCAAGTTTGCAGAAGACACAAAGGTTGGTGGTGTTGTGGATAGTGCAGAGAATTGTCAAAGATTGCAGAGAGACATGGATAGGATGCAGGAGTGGGCTGAGAAGTGGCAGATAGAGTTCAACCTGGAGAAGCGTGAGGTGGTACACTTTGGAAGGACAAACTCCAAGGCAGAGTACAAAGTAAATGGCAGGATACTTGGAAGTGTGGAGGAGCAGAGGGATCTGGGGCTACATGTCCACAGATCCCTGAAAGCTGCCTCACAGGTAGACAGAGTAGTTAAGAAATTTTATGGGGTGTTAACTTTCATAAGTCGAAGGATAGAGTTTAAGAGTCGCGATGTAATGATGCAGCTCTATAAACACACACGGAGTACTCTGTCCACACTTGGAGAACCGTGTCCAGTTCTGGTCACCTCACTATAGGAAGGATGTGGAAGTACTGGAAAGGGTACAGAGGAGATTTACCAGAATGCTGCCTGGTTTAGAGAGTATGGATTATGGTCAGAGATTAAGGGAGCTAGGGCTTTACTCTCTGCAGAGAAGGAGGATGAGAGGAGAAATGATAGAGGTACAGTTGATATTATGGGGAATAGATAGAGTCGACAGCCAGTGCCTCTTCCCCAGGGCACCACTGCTCAATACAAGAGGACATGGCTTTAAGGTAAGGGGAGGGAAGTTCAAGGGGGATATTAGATATTGTGATATGGTGCAACTCAAACTACCTGCGTCTCAATATCACCAAGACCAAGGAGATGGTCGTGGACTTTAGGAGATCTAGGCCTCATATGGAGCCAGTGATCATTAATGGAGAATGTGTGGAGCAGGTTAAGACCTACAAGTATCTGCGGAGTATAGTTAGACGAGAAGCTAGACTGGACTGCCAACACAGATGCCTTGTGCAGGAAGGCACAGAGTCGACTGTACTTCCTTAGAAGGTTGGCGTCATTCAATGTCTGTAGTGAGATGCTGAAGATGTTCTATAGGTCAGTTGTGGAGAGCGCCCTCTTCTTTGTGGTGGCGTGTTGGGGAGGCAGCATTAAGAAGAGGGACGCCTCACGTCTTAATAAGCTGGTAAGGAAGGCGGGCTCTGTCGTGGGCAAAGTACTGGAGAGTATAACATCGGTAGCAGAGCGAAGGGCGCTGAGTAGGCTACGGTCAATTATGGAAAACCCTGAACATCCTCTACATAGCACCATCCAGAGACAGAGAATCAGTTTCAGCGACAGGTTGCTATCGATGCAATGCTCCTCAGACAGGATGAAGAGGTCAATACTCCCCAATGCCATTCGGCTTTACAATTCAACCGCCAGGAGTAAGATATGTTAAAGTGCCGGGGTCAGGACTCAATGTATTTAAGTAAACTACTTAAGAACTTTTTAAAAGCTATTATTAATGCTTTTTGAGAGAGTGATTTAGATGCATATCATATTTTTACAGAGTTATGTATTGGTTGTAATTAGTTTTGCTACAATAAGTGTATGGGACATTGGAAAAAAACTGTTGAATTTCCCCATGGGGATGAATAAAGTATGTATCTATCTATCTATCTATCTAGAGGAAGATTTTATACTCAGAGAGTGGTTGGTGCGTGGAATGCACTGCCCGAGTCAGTGGTGGAGGCAGATACATTAGTGAAGTTTAAGAGCCTACTAGACAGGTATATGGAGGAATTTAAGCTTAGGGAGGCAGAGTTTAAGGGTCGGCACTACATTGTGGGCCTGTACTCTGCTGTATTGATCTATGTTCTATCTATTTCTCGTTGGAATCTCTCTTTTAATTTAATTTTTTATTGAAGGCACGACACAGTACAGAAAACGTAATGCATTACATTTTCCTCCATTTTGCTTTGATACCTTACCCCTGAACAACACCACAACGTCATCAGTGGGGCCTTCTGGGAGTTGTAGTCATTTGTCCTCGCTCGCTCCCTGTCAAAGCATGTTTCGTCAGCCACCACAGACGTCACCGAAACAGACCCACCGAGGCGCGAAGGGGAATCACACCCGTCCTTGTGGGCGCCGAGGCCGGCGACACCGACAGAAGCTACTTGCTGAACTCCGCCATGGCGATGGAGCGGAAGAGGAGGGGCTGAGCATGGGCCGATTTCCTCCAGCCTATCGAAGCTCAGACGTAACACTGACCCCTGCTGTCATTGGCTGTAGAGACTGTCGCTCAAATGGGAACTCGGAGGGTGATTGGTTTATGTGAACGTCAGTCAGCCTTCCTGTCTTTATAAGTTTGGATTTGGATTTAGATTTATAACGGGACAGGAAGCAAATTGGGAAAAATGTGAGTTTTTATGTGATGGTGCATCAGTCTCCGAGGGACATTATTAACAATAAAAGGGCAAAGGCCGTGGTGAGGAAGGAGGTGATTTACTGGAGGTTATATGGAGATAATATTGGAGGAGATACCGAACTTGGAATTGTTCGGAATATAATTTTAAAAATGGGGGGATTTGTGGGGATCATAATATTCTAGTGTTGATTAATGAGGGCAAAATGATTGTTACTGAAACAGGGAAGGTTGTGTTACTGGCTGAGTCATTTGCTGAGATTCATAATCAGGATAATTTAAGTGAAGAAGTTAAACAATGTAGGGATATGTTTTTCAGTGAATACTCTGAAGTGCTGGAAGTCAGCTGTAGCAATGATAGTATCACTGATGGAGAGATTTCTTTGTATGAATTTAAGACGTCTATTAATAATGCAGGTCAGGTGCTCCCAGGAAAGAGTGATATTTGAAATTGTAATTGTTTCTAATTCGCTTTTGTGAAAATATTAAATGTTTGAATTGTGCATCTACTTTCCTCATGGAAAATGGAAATAGTAGTGCCAATTCTAAAACCTGGCACATCCCCATCTGATCCTTCTAGTTAAGGGCCTCTATCGTGAATGTCTCATGTATGTAAACTTATGGAATGTATGGTAATCAAGCGCTTGAGTTATATTTTGGAAAGAGTGATGATAAAGTGTTTTATTAGAGTGGATTTTGGAAGGGTGAAATGACATTAGATTCAGTTTTAGATTTGGAAGATGATATTCGGAAAACACAATTAAATAAAGATGTTGTAATATCAGTATTTCTTGATACTGAAAAGGGAAATGATATGGAAGAAAGGACTTTTGATTAAATTAGGAGTGAGGGGGACATTGTATAATTTTTCTGAGTTTTTTATTTGGACAGACTGTGCATGTACCGGTCGGCATGTTATGTTGGTGTTTCTATGAGATAGAGAATGCGATCCCATAAGGCAGTATTTGTAGCCCTTCATTATTTAATATTATGATTAATGATATTTTCTCTGAGATGGGAAAATGGGATACCCTGGGTAAATCACAATATACAGATGACGTCGCTTTATGGATTAGAGGTATTAATTGCAATTTACAATTAATAGGTCAAACAGTGGGCAGATTGATGAGGATTTTAAGCTTTTAGTCGTTAAAAAACATTATGTGGTTTACAAACAGCATTAATAGACTTGCACTTGATTTTAAATTTTGTCATTAATATCTTGTGGAAGTGTTAGTGGTAAGATTTCTCAGTATGTGGATGGATAATAAGCTGACGTGGAAGCACCTATCAGTAAAATAATTGATAAATGTAAAGGAGCTTTAAATCTCCTCAGACATCTATGTGGGTATTCTTGGGTGCAACATGAAAATCTTTGTTGACCAATTATATTTGTTTAATTTGATCTGTTCTTGATTATGTCTGTGTGGCTTATGGATCACCTTCATCTTCAAATTAAAAATGTTTGTATGTGATACAATTACAGACTTTAAGATTGTGTTCTAGTGCAGTAATGTTGCCTCCTGTTTTGGCTTTACTGATTGCAATGGGACAATTGCCCTCAAAGTAACAGAGGTTCAAGTTGATGTCATCATTCTGGATTAATTTCAGAGAGCAAGGAAATGATCATCCGGTTAAAGGTGTGCTGGAGGACGGCTGGGGACATCACAAGAAGGGTGTTTTTTGTTCTGTGTGGCTGGGTTCTTATCACGCTGGGAATACGGGTGTATTTGATGATACAATATGTCCCACTGTAGCTTTCTCTGTAACCACACCTTGTTTTTTCCAATGACTTCAGTTGATTTTATGTTACACGATCCGATTCGGTTCTGCCTGAGAGTCTGTTGGTTCATTAGTATATTAATGAAAGTTATTATCATACAGTAACCATTTTTACAGATGAATCCAAAGATAAGTTAACTGGGGATGTTGGTGTGGCTGTTTTTGTGTGCCTGAATTGCAGGTAATGATAAAGAAATGACGTATAGCCATTTATCAGCATAGGAAGCAGAATTTTTTGCCAACAGTTTAGGCGAACAGTGGGTGGAGGAAATTGGTCCTTATAATTTGCTCAGAATACATGTCAGTTTTGATGAGTCTTAAACAGGTCATTCTGGCAGTAGGTCAGATTGACTGTTGGAAATTTGTCAAACGGTATTTCATAGATAAAGTTTCATTTATATGTCTGCACATTATGGACCCTGCACATCACACCGTTGAGGGAAATGATGATGTTGACTGTTTAGCACCAAAAGCTGTTAAATGTTAAGCTGTGGATATAGACCTTCCACTTAGCAAATTAGAAGCTAAAGGGTTGGTAGTGTTAAGAATTGGGGGCTTATGACAAGACGTAGGATAATGGACATAAGGACAGACACCTTTACAGAGTACATAAACCTGTTGGGTTTATAGATGAAGGGCTTAAAACAAGGGAAGGAATGATATTGACATGACATAGAAATGCCTACACTATGCTTAATTATGCCTTGTAACTAATTTGAAAACTTCATTCTGTGTTGTGTACATTTTGTCATTATGAAACTGTCGAAATACATACTATTTCAATGTGAAGCGTATAAGGCTGAAGAAAAATCAAATGCGGTCTTCAGTACAATCTTTGCAAGGGTAGATAGTTTTCAGATAAAAACTATTAAATTATGGAACTGACTTTAAATCAATTCACAGTTTGAGCTGGAAAAGGCATGTAATAATTGTGTTAAACCTAAGGAAATGACAGATAGGGTAGCAAAGGTGAGTGGGATGTTGGATTATTGGGATGTTCTTAAAATCCAACAAAAGGCAACGAAAAAAGCCATCAGAATGGTAAATACGAAATATGAGGGCAAACTGGCCAATAATATAAATCAGGATATGAAAAGTTTAGTTTTCAGTTACATGAAGAGTGAAAGGGAGATGAAAGTTGATACTGGACCACTGGAAAATGATGCTGGTGAAGTAGTAATGGGGGACAAAGAAATGGCAGATGAACTTAATGAACAATCTTCACTGTCTTTTCCAGTCAGCACCGCCCCCACTTGTCCCATTTAACCTGTCTCATTACGGGTGAACATTAGGACCCGAGGGAGCTCAGGACCCGCCGCACGCAACTGCTGCTGAATCCCCGGTGTTTCTGTTCGGTTGACGGATGCGGTGAACGAGTTAAAATTAATCGATCGACAATTCTCATGTCGTGCATATTTCACTCCATAGAACCATAGAACACTACAGCACAGAAAACAGGCCATTTGGCGCTTCTAGTCTGTGCGGAAACTTCATTCCACTCGTCCCATTGACCTGCACCCAGTCCGTAACCCTCCAGACCTCTCCCATCCAGGTATCTATCCAATTTATTCTTAAAACTTCAGAGTGAGCCCGCGTTTACCACGTCAGATGGCAGCTCGTTCCAAACTCCCACCACTCTCTGAGTGAAGATCCTCCTAATGTTCCCCCTAAAGCTTTCCCATTTCACCCTAAAACCATGTCCTCTCATATTTATCGTTCCTAATCTAAATGGAAAGAACTTACTCGCATTTACTGTCTATACCCCCCATAATTTTGTAAACCTCTATCAAATCTCCCCTCATTCTTCGACGCTTCAAGGAATAAAGTCCTAACCTGTTCAATCCTTCCCTGTAACTCAACTCCTGAAGACCTGGCAACATCCTAGTAAATCTCTGCACTCTTCAAACTCTCCATGGATACCTCATGTCTGAACTTTCTGAACTAACCTCCCATGTGGGACCTTGTCAAAGGCCTTACCAAAGTTCATGTAGACAACATCTACAGCCTTACCTTCACCTACTTTGCTGGTAACCTCCTCGAAAACTCTTCAGGATTCATTAAACATGATCTACCTTGCACAAAGTCATACAGACTATCCTTAATCAGCCCTTGGCTGTCCAAATACTTGTAAATCCGATCTCTCTGAACATCTTACAATAATTTACATACTACTGATGTCAGGCTCACTGGCCTGTAATTACCTGGTTTACTATTGGAGCCTTTTTTAAACAATGGAATAACAAGAGCTACCCTCCAATCCTCCGGCACTGCACCCGTGGCTGAGGACATTTTAAATATTTCTGTCAGGGCCCCTGCAATTTCTACTCTAGTCTCTCTCAAGGTCCGAGAAAATATCAAGTCAGGCCCGGGGGAATTTATCTACCTTTATTTGTTGTAAGGCAGCAGGCACCTCCTCCCCTTTAATCTCTAATTGTTCCATGATACTACGGCTTGTTTCCCTTCCTTCCATATACACTATACCAGTTTCCTGAGTAAATACTATGTTACGAACCCCGTAACTGGGTCACTTACCAGCAAAGATAGAGAGGTCCGTTGAAGTCTGATGGTACTATTTTTAACAGTATTTATTGATAAAATACACAAAAATAATATCAATGCAAACATACAGATAATATCCGTCGTCAATACTAAATCTAACAGTGCGGGTATAATAATAATCAATAAGAAATAGCTCTATCGTTGTCTCGGGGATAGTGTATTGTCCGATGGAAATATAAAAGTCACTTTAGTTCATTCAAGCTGTAGGCTGCAGCCTTTGGTTGGAGTTAAGAGAGAGAGTTAAACTTGCCCATTCCTTTTATGATGTCTATCCTTCGAGAGTCGTTGGGGCTGAATTTTCCTTTGTTGCCAGTTAAAGCCGTTCGTCCGTGGCAAGACCCACCAATTCCGAGGCAAATGGAAAAGGGCACACGTGGGCTTTTCCACCGGCTTTCGCTATTACGCTGTTACAGGAGTTCTAGCGTTTCTTCTGGTGCGTCTGAGGGGCTGTTCCCACAGACCCTCTTTTATCCTGACTCACAGGGTCTCAGATTTCAATCAGGGTGGATTGATGCCAGCCCTCCACCAACCCCCCCCCCCCCCCCCCCCGGTTCATTGCCTGGGGGCTTCAATGAATCGTACAGTACTCAATACACAATTCCATCTCCAAGGGATAATGGCCGTTATCCGTGGCTTTGTCTCTCGGAGGCCCAGGACACATTCCAAATATTGAGGAATCTGCGTGTCTCGCTCTCATTTCCTGGGTCTCCTGACCCGAATCAATAGCGATCCTGCGATTCTCAAAAAGGAGGGGGCCACAGGCGTAACAACTGATGCAAAAAAACTGTTTAAGTCTCCGCCATCTCGTGAGGCTGCACACATAGACGACCACTCTGATCTTCTAGGGGACCAATTTTGTCCCTTACAATCCATTTACTCTTAATATACTTGTAGAAACCCTTCAGGTTTACCTTCATATTATCTGCCAAAGCCACCTCATGTCTTTTTTCCTTCCTGATTTCCTTCTTTAGTATTTTCTTACATTTTCTATACTCTTCAAGTAACTCATTTGTTCTTTGTTGCCTATACAGGAAAACAGATTATCTGAACAGTGGCCGATTAGGAAAAGGGGAGGTGCAACGAGACCTGGGTGTCATTGTACTCCAGTCATTGAAGGTGGGCATGCAGGTACAGCAGGCGGTGAAAAGGGCAAATGGTATGTTGGCATTCATAGCAAAAGGATTTGAGTACAGAACCAGGGAGGTTCTACTGCAGTTGTACAAAGCCTTGGTGAGACTGCACCTAGAATATTGTGTGCAGTTTTGGTCTCCTAATCTGAGGAAAGACATTCTTGCCATACAGGGAGTACAGAGAAGGTTCACCAGATTGATTCCTGGACTTCCAGGACTTCCATATTAAGAAAGACTGGATTGACTAGGCTTATACTTACTGGAATTCACAGTGGTGAATCTGTGTAATTCTCTGCCACAGGAAACAGTTGAGGCCGGTTCACTTGCTATATTTAGGTGGAAGTTAGATATGGCCCTTGTGGCTAAAAGGATCGGGGTTATGGAGAGAAAGCAGGTACAGGGTTCTGAGTTGGATGAGCAGCCATGATCATACTGAATGGTGGTGCAGGCTCAAAGGGCCGAATGGCCTCCTCCTGCACCTATTTTCTATGTTTCTATGTTTCTATACCTGCTATACACTTCTCCCTTTTTCTTAACCAGATCCCCAATATCCATTGAAAACCAAGGTTCCCTATGCCTGTTAACTTTGCCTTTAATCCTGCAAACTCTGCACTCTCAAAATTTCACCTTTGAACTTACTGAACACATCCTTGCCAGTAAATAAAACTTTTCCCAATCCACTCTTCCCAGATCCTTTTTCATTTCCACAAAATTGGCCCTTCTCCAATTTAGAACCTCAACTCGAGGACCAGACCTATCCTTATCCATAATTAACTTGAAACTGATGACATTATCGTCACTGGTCCCAAAATGTTCGCCTACTCATACTTCTGTCACCTGACTGTCTGGTTTCCTAATAGAAGATCAAGTGTTGCATCCTCTCTCGTAGGTACCTCTATATATTCATTTAGAAAACTTTCCTGAAAACATTTCACAAACTCCAAGCCATCTAGCCCTATTACAGTTTGGGAGTCCCAGTCAATATGAGGAAAGTTAAAATCCCCTACTATTACAACTTCCTGTTTCTTGCATCGGTCTGCTATCTTTATACAGGTTTGCTCCTCCAATTCTCTCTGACTATTGGGCGGTCTGTAATACACCCCTATTAGTTTGGTCACACCTTTCCCGTTCCTCAGCTCCACCCAGTTCCTCAACCCTCCGGGCTGTCCTGTCTACGCACTGCTGTGATATTTTCCCTGACTAGTAATGCCACTCCTCCCCCTTTCATCTCTCCCCCTCTATCACATCTGAAACAACGAATATTTCTATAATGTATAAACCTTAGGTGGGAGGTTATCTTTTTGTATTAATGTATTAAAAATAAATTATAAATTTTACCAATGGAGCCTCTTACTAAAGGATTCTTATTCAAAATAGTATCCAACAAATCAGATTCTTGCATATATGGAAATTTAGATAATTATTTTTGTAACAAATGTCTCACCTGAAGATATTGCAGTAAGTGTGTATGAGAGAGAGAATATTTGCTAATTAACTCTTCAAAAGTCATCAATCGATCATTACATAATAAATGAAAATAAAAATAAATAAATCTGCAAAAAAAACAGATCCCCTTAATCACTAAAGATTAAACAACATTGGGGGAAAGAACTGAATATGACCTTTCTTAATGAAGATGCTCAGTTCTTCTTTGATATGTGCCAATCAGTGTTTAATTCAATTTAAAATTGTTCACTGTTACTATTTAACACAGGAGAGACTATCCAAAATATTTCCTAGCATAGACAATTGTTGCGATAGGTGTAAAACTGAAGTAGCCACTTTTTCACGTATGTTGTGGTCATGTTCTTCATCAAAATCTTTTTGGAAATCTTTATTTTCTACAATTTCTAAAGCTCTGAAAATTAATTTACAACCTAATGTACAAACCTTTGATTTCTGTCTATACATGCAGTCCTCGCATGACCTTTATCCTCCTCCACCTCACTATCTGCTCTAACACTCTGGTTCCCCTCCCTCTGCAAATCTTTTTTACTCCCGCCCCAGCAGCACTGGCAAATCTACCCGCAAGGATGTCAGTCCTTCTCCAGTTCAGGGGCAAACCGTCCCGTCGGAACAGGCCCCACATTCTCGGGAACAAAGCCCAATTGTCCAGAAACATGAAGCCCTCCCTCCTGCACCATCTCCTTACCCACGTATTTAGCTGCACTCTCCGCACATTTATATTTACAGGGAATTTACTCCTGACGCCGGTTCCGGGACCCGACCCGTTTACAGACCCGGAGCGGAACCGGAGCAGAATCTCAGCCACTGGTTTCCATACCGAGGCCAGAAGAAAGGATAAAGTTTCCCCGTGAATTTATTCCCAGTGAAGGTGTGGAGATGGGACTTGGTCTCCGCGTTGTAAAATGAAACTGTCCCGGACTCGTAACTGAGATAAATTCTCACCCTCCCGGGGATGGGACCGGCAGGGAGACGGGACTCGGGGGAGGGGGGACCGGACACGTCACAATCTCGATATAACACGTCACCACGCCGCCCGATGACCCAGAATCCGGTCTCCGGTCTCAGACTGACCCGACCCTTCCTCTCCACAGACTCTGCGGCGACTCCCAGACACCAGACCCGATTCCCCGTCACCTCCACCTCCCAGTAATGTCTCCCCGATGTGAATCCCTCCGATCCCAGCACACAAGCCCAGTATGTGAATCTCTTCCCGGTGTCAGGGAGATCCCTCCGGGTCTCGGTACATCTCACACTCTTCCGATCCTCAGACACCTCGAGATACGGACTCGCCGTTTCCACATCCAGGGTGACAGAGACTGGGGGGAGAAGCAGAGAATTAGAGAGTCCCCGGTGATCGGGGGGAGACTCGGGCAGCGCGGCCCCGGGGATCGGGGGGAGACTCGGGCAGCGCGGCCCCGGGGATCGGGGGGAGACTCGGGCAGCGCGGCCCCGGGGATCGGGGGAGACTCGGGCAGCGCGGCCCCGGGAATCGGGGGGAGACTCGGACGGCGCCGCCCCGGGGATCAGGGAGAGACTCGGGCGGCGCGGCCCCGGGGATCGGGGGGAGACTCGGGCAGTGCGGCCCCGGGGATCGGGGGGAGACTCGGGCAGTCCGGCCCCGGGGATCGGGGGGAGACACGGGAAGCGCGGCCCCGGGGATCGGGGGGAGACTCGGGAAGCGCGGCCCCGGGGATCGGGGGGAGACTCGGGAAGCGCGGCCCCGTGGATCGGGGGGAGACTCGGGCAGCCCGGCCCCTGGGATCGGGGGTACACTCGGGCTGCGCGGCCTCGGGGATCGGGGGGAGACTCGGGCAGCCCGGCCCCGGGGATCGGGGGGAGACTCGGGGAGCGCGGCCCCGGGGATCGGGGGGAGACTCGGGAAGCGCGGCCCCGGGGATCGGGGGGAGACTCGGGAAGCGCGGCCCCGGGGATCGGGGGGAGACTCGGGCTGCGCGGCCCCGGGGATCGGGGGGAGACTCGGGCAGCGCGGCCCCGGGGATCGGGGGGAGACTCGGACGGCGCGGCCCCGGGGATCGGGGGGAGACTCGGGCAGTGCGGCCCCGGGGATCGGGGGGAGACTCGGGCTGCGCGGCCCCGGGGATCGGGGGGAGACTCGGGCAGCGCGGCCCCGGGGATCGGGGGGAGACTCGGGCAGCGCGGCCTCGGGGATCGGGGGGAGACTCGGGATGCGCGGCCTCGGGGATCGGGGGCGGGGGAGATTGGGCCGGCGCGGACCCGGGGACGGGGATCGGGGGGAGACTCGGACAGCGCGGCCCCGGGGATCGGGGGCAGACTCGGGTAGCGCGGCCCCGGGGATCGGGGGAAACTCGGGCGGCGCGGCCCCGGGACCGGGGGGAGACTCGGACAGGGGAAACATCCTCCCTCACTCCTGCCTGTTGACTCCTGAAAGAATTTTGTGTTTCCATGAGATCTCCTCTCATTCTTCGAAACTGGGAACAGAGAACATAGAACCGTACAGCACAGGAACAGGCCCTTCATACAATGTTCACATTCATTTGTGAGTGTGAAGTGGGGCAGTGTGATGGTTTGAGTCAGTAAAGGAGGTGATAATGGGAACCAGTAGGGGAGAGATGAATGGCAGATAGAACCAGGAGAGGGAGGGGTGGAAAGAATGTGGGTGAACTGTGTGTGTAGACGTAATGAGAAGCTGGAGGGGGCAAAGATGGGAGATGAAGATGACTTTGTCCCCTTTCCCAGAACCCCATCCCTCGCAGCCCCTCATTTAGACAGGGGATGAATTTGCAGGAACCCTTAAGCAACACAGGTCCTGATGAAGTGTTTCAGTCTAAACCGTGGACTGTTTATTCTTTTCCATAGAAACTTCCCGGACTGAAGTTCCCCCAACAATTTGTGTGTGTTACTCTGCTTTAAATATACTCAATTATTTGGCCTCCACATCTGCCTGTGGCAGATTCACTATCCTGTGGATAAAGGAATTCCTTCTCATCTCTGTCCTAAATGGACATCCCTATAGTCGGAGGCTGTGCTTACCGTTCTCGACCCACCCACATCCTCCCAACATCAACTCTCTCCCGACAGGTGTCAGAGAGAACTGGCGAGACCATTCATCAGGACCTGTGTAGCTTGGATTACCAGCATCTGCAGATTTTCTCATGCTTGATTTTTAAAGCAGAAGTTAATAAGTAAACTTCTTGATCAGTCAGAGTCTCAAAAGTTATGGGGAGGAGGAGGGAGAATAGGGTTGAGAGGGATAATAAAGCAGCCATTCTTCTAAACTCCGATGTGTACAGGCCCAGAACCATCAAACACTCCTCATATGTTAACTCTTTCATTCCCAGAATTATTCTTGTGAATCTTCTGCACCCCCTCCAATGCCAGCACATGTTTTCCGATAGAAGGGACCCAAAACTGCTCACAATACTCCAAGTGTGGTCTGACCAATGCCTTATAAAACCTCAGAATTACATCCTTGCTCTTGTACTCTAATCCTCTCGAAATGAAAGCAAACATTGAGTTTGCCAATCTTACCACTGACACAAACTGCAAGTTAACCTTCAGGGAATCCTGCACAAGGACACCCATGTCCCTTTGCACCTCTGATTTTTGAATTTCGCCCTGTTTACAGAATTGTCTATGCCTTTATTCCTTCGACCAAAGTCATACCTGCCTAAGTTTGTACCTGTCAAACTCTACCTGTGCTACAAGATCCTTATTACGTATACTGGTGGATTCAAATAAGACCATAAGACAAAGCAGCAGAAGCCGGCCATTCGGCCCTTCGAATCTGCACCGCCATTTTATCATGAGCTGATCCATTCTCCCATTTAGTCCCACTCTCCCACCGTCTCACCATGACCTATGATGCCCTGGCTACTCACATACCTATCAATCTCTGTCTTAAATACACCCAATGACCTGGCCTCCACTGCCGCAAGAAATTCACAGATTCACCACACTCTGGCTAAAAAAAAATTCTTTGCATCTCTTTTCTGAATGGGCACCCTTCAATCATTAAGTCATGCTCTCTCGTACTAGACTCCCCCATCAAGGGAAACAACTTGGCCACATCCACTCTGTCTATCCCTTTTAACATTCAAAATGTTTCTGTGAACTTCCCCCTCATTCTTCTAAACTCCACGGAGTACAGTCCAAGAGCGGTCAAATGTTCCTCATATCTTAACCCTCTCATTCCAGGAATCATTCTAGTGAATCTTCTCTGAACCCTCTCCAATGTCAGAACATCCTTTCTTAAATAAGGAGCCCAAAACTGCACACAGTATTCCAAGTGAGGTCTTACCAGTGCCTTATAGAGTCTCAACATCACACCCCTGCTCCTATACTCTATTACTCTGGAAATGAATGCCAACATTGCATTCACCTTCTTCACCACCAACTCAACCTGGAGGTTAACCTTAAGGGTATCCTGCACGAGCACTCCCAAGTTCCGTTGCATCTCAGGACTTTGATTTTCTCTCCATTTAAATAATAGTCTGCCCATTTCTTTCTTCTACCAAAGTGCATGACCATACACTTTTCGACATTGTATTTCATTTGCCACTTCTTTGACCAGTCTCCCAATCTATCCAAGTCTCTCTGCAGAGACTCTCTGTTTCCTCAGCACTACCGTCCCCTCCACCTATCTTTGTATCATCAGCAAACTTAGCCACAAGGCCATCTATTCCATAATCCAAGTTGTTGATATACAACGTAAAAAGATGTGGCCCCAACACGGACCACTGTGGAACACCACTGGTAACAGGCAGACAACCAGAATGGGATCCCTTTATTTCCACTCTGTTTCCTGCCAATCAGCCAACGTTCTATCCACATATGTAACTTTCCCGTAATTCCATGGGCTCTTATCTTGTTTAGCAGCCTCATGTGCGGCACCTTCTGAAAATTCAAATACACAACATCCACTGCATCTCCCTTGTCTCGCCTACTTGTAATCTCCTCAAAAAATTTCAATGGGTTTGTCAGGCAGGATTTTCCTTTAAGGAAACCATGCTGAGTTTGGCCTATCTTGTCATATGCCTCCAGGTACTCGGTAACCTCATCCTTGACAATTGACTCTAGAAACTTCCCAACCATTTCTCAAGCTAACAGGTCTATAATGTACTTTTTGCTTCCTTGCCCCTTTCTTAAATACCAGAGTGGCATTTACAATCTTCCACTCCTCCGTAACCATGTCAGAATCTATTGACTTTTGAAAGATCATTGCTAATGCCTCCGCGATCTCCACAGCTACTTCCTTCAAAACACAAGGGCGCATTCCATCTGGTCCTGGAGATTTATCTACCCTTAGACTATTCAGCTTCCTGAGTACTTTCTCTGTCGTAATTGTGACTGCACACACTTCTCTTCCCTGACACCCTTGAGTGTCCAGTATACTGCTGATATCTTCCTCAGTGAGGACTGATGCAAGTACTCGTTCAGTTCCTCAGCCATCTCCTTATCTCCCATTACAATTTCTCCAGCATCATTTTCTATTGGTTCTATATCCACTCTCACATGTTTTTTTATTCTTTATATACGACAAAGCTTTTAGTATCTTCTTTGATATTATTTGCTAGCTTCCTTTCATAGTTCATCTTTACCCTCTTAATGGCCTTCTTAGTTTCCTTTTGTAAGCTTTTAAAAACTTCCCAATCCACTGTCTTCCCACTAATTTTTGCTTCCTTGAATGCCCTCTCCTTTGCTTTTACTTTGGCTTTGACTTCTCTTGTTAGCCACGGTCGCAACCTTTTTGCATTCGAAAATTTCTTCTTTTTTTGGAATATATCTGTCTCGCACCTTCCTCACTTCTCGCATAAACTCCAGCCACTGCTGCTCTGCCGTCCTCCCGCTAGTGTCCCTTTCCAGTCAAATTTGGCCAGTTCCTCTCTCGTGCCACTGTAATTTCCTTTACTCCACTGCAATACCGACACATCGGATTTCGGCTTCTCTTTCTCAAATTTCACAGTGAACTGAATCATGTTACGATCACTGGCTCCTAACGGTTCCTTCACCTCAATCTCTCTAATCACCTCTGTGTCATTACACAATATCCAATCCAGTACCTCTGATCCCCTAGTGGGCTCAACAACAAGCTGTTCTGAAAAGCCATCTCGTAGACATTCTACAAATTCTCTGTCTTGAGATCCAGTGTTGACCTGATTTTCCCAATCCACTCGCATGTTAAAATCCCCCACAATTATCATAACACTGCCCTTCTGGCAAGCCTTTTCTATTTCCTGTTGTAATTTGTAGTCCACCTCACTGAAGCTGTTAGGAGGCCTGTAGATAACAGCCATCAGGGTCCTTTTCCCCCTGCTATTTCTTAGCTCAACCCAGAAAAATTCTGCACCTTTCATCCTATGTCACCTCTTTCTAATGATTTAATATCATTTCCATGCCACCCACTCTGCCTACCTGCCTATCCTTCCGATACACCGTGTATCCTTGGACGTTCAGCTCTCAGAGACATGCATGCATCCTTTACCCACGTCTCAGTGATGGCCACAAAATTATACCTGCCAATCTGTAGCTGTACGACAAGATCATCCACCTTATTCCTTATGCTGTGTGTATTTAAGTATAACACCTTAAGTCCAGTATTTGATACTTTTTGATTTGATTGCACTGCAACTCAACCCAGTGGCTGCAAATTTGCCCTAACACCTGCCTGTCCTTCCTGACATCTTTACTGCTCACAATGTTAGATTTATTTCTGTTTTTCCCCCTCCTCCACTCTATCATTCTGGTTTACCATCCCCCTGCCAAATTAGTTTAAACCCTCCCTAACAGCTCTATTAAACATTCCCGCTATGATATTGATCCCCTTCGGGTTCAGGTGTAACCCGTCCTTTTTGAACAGGTAATACTTCCCCCTGAAGAGATCCCAATGATCCAAGAATCTGAAGCCCTGCTCCCTGCACCAGTCTCTGAGCCACGATTTCATCTGCCTGATCCTACTATTCTTGCCCTCGCTAGCACGTGGCACAGGTAGCAATCCTGAGATTACTACCCTGGAGGTCCTGCTTCTCAGCTTCATTCCTAACTCCCGGAAATCTCTCTTCAGGACCTCCTCCCTTTTACTCTCTATGTCATTGGTACCAACATGTACCAAGACAGCTGGCTGCTCGCCCTCTCCCTTCAGAATATCCTGGACCCGAACCGAGACATCCCGTACCCTGGCACCTGGGAGGCAGCACACCATGCGGGTATCTCTATCAGGCTCACAGAATCTCCTGTCTGTTCCCCTGACTATGGAATCCCCTATGACTACCGCATTCCTCTTCTCCCTCCTTCCCTCCTGCACAACAGCGCCAGGCTCAGTGCCAGAGACCCGGTCACCGTGGCCGTCCCCTGTCAGGTCATCCCCCTCAACAGCATCCGAAACGATATACTTGTTGCTGAGGGGGGCAGCCACAGGGGTGTTCTTCACTATCCGGGCATTTCCCTGCCTCTCCTGACAGTCACCCAGTTTTCTGACCCCTGTAGCCTAGGGA
Organism: Hemitrygon akajei; assembly: GCF_048418815.1. Classification (NCBI taxonomy): domain Eukaryota; kingdom Metazoa; phylum Chordata; class Chondrichthyes; order Myliobatiformes; family Dasyatidae; genus Hemitrygon; species Hemitrygon akajei. The sequence continues at coordinate 5,506,014 of NW_027331923.1, forward strand.
TGACAACCTCCCTGTAGCTCCTGTCTATCACCTCTTCATTTTCTCTAATAAGCAGTAGGTCATCAAGCTGCAGCTCCAGATCCCTAACACGGTCTCCGAGGAGCTGAATCTCGGTTCACCTGGTGCAGATGTGGCTATCAGGGAGGCTGGAGGTCTCCCAGGATTCCCACATCTGACACCCTGAACAAAGCACTAACCCTACAGACATGCTACCTAATTCTACAGGAATGAAACAAAGAAAGATAGGTCTACTCACCCACTTACTTCGCCAAGCACACGAACTTTTTAAACCGTTAGCTAATGTGCCCTGCTGTTCCCCCGACCGTCGGGCCGATTTGCCAAGGGGAGAAAAAGAGTCGGTGCCTCGCTCTTGCCTCTTCCCGTAACCGCCTAAGTCCGTTGAGCCAAAGCCCTACACTCTGCTGCCACCCTCTCCGCTGCCCGCTGTATAGGGTGGTCATCTTTTTAAACTCTCCACACTGTCCTGTGCAGTTTCGCCGTTCTTGTACGCGAAGTTTAAAAAAAAAACTGCCTTCCTTCAGAATTTAGCTCCCACGCCGCCTTGCTTGTCCCAATCAAATAAAACACCTTCAGTCGTGTATTCATCAGCCTATTCCACACTGTCCACATGAAATTCAGCAAGACCTTTGATGTCGATGATAGACCACACTTGGAGTATTGTCTGCATTTCCGGTTCCCCAATATGGGGAGGATGTCATTACACTGGACAGGAGGCTTCAGGAGGATGTTACCAGGACTGGGGGCTTGGGTTAATTTCTTTTTCCAACAAATGGGAGTACAGAACCAGAGGCCTCAGACTGAAAGTGAGACGGGAAATTTTTCTGAGTGGTCTATCGGGTAACATTCTCATAGAGAGGGCGGTTGGTAAATGGAATTTGCCCTCAGACGCTGTAGAAACAGGTAAAAACAAAATATTTTAAATAAATGTGGGCAGGTGCACAGATGGGAAATTGTTAGAGGGATGGGGGGGGGGCAAACACACACAAATGGGCCATGCTCAAGAAGACATCTTAGTCTTGCAGATTGATGAAGCGGGCCGTGAGTTCAACATCCGTTAAACCCTTCCAGATCACCCTCCTGAGGAATCTCACCCCGGAGTCTGTCTGTGAAGTGTTGATGTGACGTCACGTCAGAGGGCAGCTCAGTGCCACAGAACAGACAGACTGGGTAAGGACGGCAGATTCCAATCCTAAATGGAAATTTGTGCCTGTTTCTGTGGCCGTGTGTCACACTCTGATAGTGTGTGTGTGTGTGTGTGTGTGTGTGTGCGTGTGTGTGTGTGCGTGTGTGTGTGTGCGCGCGCGCGCGCGTGTGTGTGTGTGTGTGTGCGTGCGTGTGTTGATTGTGGTAAATATCCGTGTAGTGTGTATACACATTGAAGGAGAGTGTGCACATTGAAGAATTTGTATGTTACACTGTGTCATCACATGTCTGGTGTGTGTTCACAATGTGCCACTCGTGGTTCAGTTCTTTAAATGAATAAATGACTGTCTCTGAAGAGATTGGTTTCCAGGTTACTGAGGGAAATATCAACGTACATTGCTGAGGCTCTGACTACAATCTGCCAGTCATTCCTGTGTATGTGTGTGAGGGAGCTTTGCCAGGCCGGTTATGCTGTGTGTGCTTCTCCCGAGATGAAATCTTGACCCATGTCAATGCTTGTTGGTGTGTCTGAGCTCATTCTCACAATGATTCAATGTAGTGGTCTGATCACCATAAGACATAGGAGCACAATTAGGCCATTTGCCTATCGAGTCTGCTCCGCCATTCAATCATGGCTGATCCTTTCTTTCCTCCTCAGCCCCACTCCCTGGTCTTCTCCCCGTAACCTTTGATACTGTGTCCAATCTAGAACCTATCAAGCTCTGCCTTAAATACACACAACAAGTTCCACAAATTCACCAGCCGCTGGCATAAATTTCTCTGCATCTGTTTTAAATAGACATCCTCTATCTTGAGGCTGTGCCCTCTTGTCCTAGAATCCACCACCATGGGAAACATCCTTTCCACATCTACTCTGTCTGGGCCTTTCAATTTTCGAAAGGTTTCAATAAGATCCCCCCTCATCTTTCTAAATTCCAGCGAGTACAGACACAGAGCTATCAAACGTTCCTCGTATGATAACCCTTTCATTCCCGGAATCATCCTTATGAAATGAACCTTCTGCAATGCCAGCACATCTTCTCTTAGATGAGGAGTCCAAAATTGTTCACAATACTCAAGGTGAGGCTTCACCAGTGCCTTATAAAGCCTCAGCTTCACATCCCTGCTCTTGGATTGAATGCTAACATTCGATTCTAAACCACAGATTAAAATCCAGGAGCAACGGGCTCCGGGACAGCTTCTTCAACCAGGCCATCAGACTGATTAACTCATGTGGACACAACTGTATTTCTATGTTATATTGACCCGCCTGTTGTTCATGTTATTCATCATAAATTACTATAAATTGCATTGCACATTTAGACGGAGATGTAACGTAAAGATTTTTAATCCTCATGTATATGAAGGAAGTAAGTAATAGAGTCAATTCAATTCAAATCAATTTCTTGTTTTTTTTTATCCCAATCATTCTTTCAATTCCTCTCTAGATATTTAAATGCTTCCCAATCCTCTGTCTTCCTGCTAATTTTTGTTTTGTTGTATGCCCTCTCTTTGCCTTTACATTAGCTTGTCTTCCCTTGTCAGCCACGGTTTTACTATTTTGCCATTTGAGTATTTATTTATTTTTGGAATACATTTATCCTTTACCTTCCTCATTTTCCCAGAAACTGACACCCATTTCTGCTCTGCTCTCATCCCTGCCATCATCTCCTTCCAATTTGCTTTGGCCAACTCCTCTCTCAGAGCACTGTAATTTCTTTTACTCCTCTGAAATAATACAATATCAGACTTTACTGTCTCCTTATCAGATTTCAAGTTGAACTCAGTCATGTTGTGAGCACTGCTTTCTAAGGATTCTTTTAACTACTCACCTCTGGTTCAATACATAACACCCAATCCAGTAGAGCTGTTCCCTGAGTAGGCTCAACGACAATGGCTCTAGAAAGCCATCACATTGCATTCAACAAACTCACTCTCTTGAGATCCTTTACCAACCTGATTTTCCCAATTGACCTGCATGTTGAAATCTCCCATGATTATCATAACATTGTCCTTTTCATCAGCCTTTTCTATTTCCAGTTGTAATCTGTGGGCCACAACCCACTGACTGTTGTATATGACAGCTGTCAGAGTCATTTTTACTTTTGCAGTTCCTTACCTCAACCCACAAGGATTCAACATCTTCCAATCCTATGTCACATCTAGCTGCTGATTTACCAGCAAAGCCACACCACCCGATCAGCCTTCCTTCCTTCCTCCGATACATTGTGTAACCTTGGACATTCAGCTCCCAACTACAACCATCCTTCAGCCACGATTCCGTGATGGCCACAACAGCATACCTGACAATTGGTAATAGTGCAACAAGATCATCCACCTTATTTCTCATACTCCATGCATTGAGATATAACACTTTGTGTACTGTATCTGCTACCCTTTTTAATTCTGCATCCCTAATGCACTGATACTCACCCTGCTGGCTGCAATTTTCTCCTCTCATCTGTCCGCCATATCTGGCAGTCTGACTGCACACTATCTCTGCATTTTTACCATCAGTTCTATCGCTTCACTCCATTTCCAACCCCTCACCCCACCAAATTAGTTTAAACCCTCCCCAACAGCTCTATCAAACCTCTCCACGAGAGTATTATTCTCCCTCGGGTCGAGGTACGACCCATCCCTTTTGACCAGGTCATTCCTCCACCAGATGAGATCCCAATGATCCAAGAACCTGAAGCCCTGTCCCCAGCACCATCTTCTCAGCCATGTTTATCTGTCAAATTATCCTGTTTCTACCCTCACCAGCACGTGGCACAGGCAGCAATCCAGAAATTACAACCCTGGGGGTGCTGCTTCTGAGCTTTCTACCAAGCTCTCCAAATTCTATTTTCAGGACCTCTTTGCTTTTACTTCCAATGTAATTGTCACAAATTTACCAAGATATCTGGCTCTTTTCCCTCTCTCTCTAAAATGCTGCGGACACGATTCGAGGCATCCCTGACCCTGGCACCCAGGAGGCAACATACCATTCGGGTGTCCCGTTCACATCAATAGATTCTCCTGTCTCTTCCCCTGACGATTCAGTCCCCGATCACGACCACTCCCCTCTTCTGCCTCTAACAATAGTGAGAGATGCTGATCCGGAAGGGGGAAGACCTGCGTTAATCAGATTCTGCACTCACAGTGCACATGAAGGACTTGTGTATTTTCCTGACAATCCCTGTCACCACACTGATACCTGCTTTTATTCTCTACAATATTATTATCAGTATTAAATTCCCAGTTCCTCTGGTAGATCCTAATTCATGTCCTGGTGTGTTAGTGCATTTGCCTGTGATTGGAACACAGTGGTTCATTTGACAGTCCCGTGTATTGGTTGTATTGTGACCCTGTGCTGGTGTGTCCAGGGGTCTGACATCTCCAGCTGATCATGTGACAGCAATGCCTCCCAGTCGGTGGGGTTGATGTGGAATAAACTTCAGTTCCCCTTCAGCCCAGTATTACAGACCATCTTTGCCTCAAATTGGAACTAAATTGAGCTTCATAAACAAGGAGAAATGAATCTTTGTAAGTTTTACCTCGATTAATAGCATCAAGCGTTTCTCTCAGCACTCTGTTCAACAAATAGAGGTGATCGAATTTTTCAACCGGTAGGGTCTCATCTGTCACTGCCAATTCCTGGACATCGTCATTAATCCTGTAAATATTAAACTGCTGGTTATAAATTGATATTCTGAACTATTTTACAAATCCATTCAGGGTTTCAGTAAAGAGCCTGTCCTACCTTCTGTTCCGACGAGCTTCCTCCTGAAATAAATAAAACACAAATCCGATTAGACTTGGACTTACTGTCCACATCCGGAATTTCATCCAAATCATTACAAGGTGTTGAAAATTCCCACTCCCGCGATCACTCACACACACGGACAATACAGAACCACGGGGTAAATTACAGGGAAAGTTTCCGAATGTCAGACCATTACTGAGAGGATGAAACTTACAGGGAAGACAGGACAGGCTGTGCGTTATCATCTGGATATGACGTCAGGCTGATAGGATGGAGGAATTTAAGATCAGTGATGTATGTGATTGTGTGCGGGTGGAGGAAGTACCTCTATTTATGGGGAGACTTGTGGGGAGATGTAATTCCAGATGGATTTTAATAAACCCCACAAGAAATTTAGTGAAGAGGATGTGGAACTCAGTGCCACAGGAGTGGTTGAAATGAAACAGCAGAGATTGAATGTAATGGGAAGGCTGGATAAACACGTGAGGGACCAGGGAGTTCGGGGCACTGTTGCTGGTTGTGGTGAATAGGTGGCAGGAGGATTGTGAAGCAGGGAAACTGATAGAAGATGGACCTAATGACCTGTTTATGATAGAGAATGGGATATAATCCCATGTGAAATATATCCAAAAAATAAAGAGACAGTGAAAGTTTCCGACATCTGATGGAAACCGGATATGGAGGATAAGTCTGATGTGTGAGTCACATTCTTTGTTCTCACTGATTGACCGAAAGCCCCTCACACCAAGCGCACCAAACACACTCACAGCCTCTGAATGGAACTGGGTGTTAATGGGAGTTTTAGAGGATATTTAATGCGGTAATTAAGGAAACAGTCAGCAGCTCTGTGTTATGATCGGAGTAAATAATTTCAGAGAGATTTGCATTCTGTCCTGGGATGTACACAAGTTGTGGAAGCCCAGTTTTGGGACAATAGACGATAGGTGCAGGAGTAGGCCATTCGGCCCTTCTAGCCAGCACTGCCATTCACTGTGATCATGGCTGATCACACTCAATCAGTACGCTGTACCTGCCCTCTCCCCATATCCCTTGACCCCGCTATCTATAAGAGCTCTATCTAACTCTTTCTTGAAAGCATCCAGAGACTTGGACTCCACTGCCTTCTGGGGCAGAGCATTCCACATATCCACCACTCTCTGGGTGAAATTTTTTTTCTGCATCAGTGTTCTAAATGGCCTACCCCTTATTCTTAAACTGTGCCCTCTAGTTCTGGACTCACCCATCAGTGGGAACATGCTTCCTGCCTCCAGCGTGTCCAATTCCTTAATAATCTTAATATTATGGGACAACAACAACCCTGAATGGATGCAACAATTGTCTGGTGAGAAACAGTTTACTGCCATTTGTAAATGCTGTGTGTAGGAGCAACACGTCTGTTTTCTGTCTGCATTGTATTCTGTGTTATGCGTTTATTACAATAACCAGTCACGTGAGTGGGGACGTGGTAAAATCGAAGAGAAAAAGTTACGTATCTGTACTTTGTTCTGGGCGGTTTTGAGCTGAGGACGGGCGGATGTCATTCTGTTCTTGACCGCTGTGTTGCAGCTTACTTTACAATGAATTACCCTGAAGTTCCATCGCTTCCAGATTGTATTTTGTTAACGAAGGACTGAAAGCATATCTTGGACATTTTGAAATGTCATTATTGGAGTGATGGGAGGGCGAGTCATGCAAGTATAACAGCTTGTGTGAGGTCACCAGCAGCGACAATTGATTTGTTAAAATTGGCCTCTGTGCTGTGTTTATTTCAAATATACCACTGTTCATGTAGTGCCCTTTGTCAGAAACAAATTGAAATAGAATCCCTCACCTTGAGAAATATCACACTGTCTTTTTGATCCATCTGTTCCTTTAACTTAGTGATTTCCTCCTGAATAATCCTTATATTCTCTTGAGTCTTAAGAAGATTTTTCTCCATTGGGTTGAGAATCCTCTTCTCTTCTTCCCTGAGATCCCTGAGTAAGCTCTGCTCTTTCTCAGTGATAATCTGGCGCAGTTCAGCAAACTGAGAAGTGACGTGGGACTGAAGGCTGTGTGACTGTTCCTGTCGAAGGAAAGGTGAAGATTAATATACTGCATTGCTGTGCTCTGTTTCCTTTTGTCGTTAAGTTCGGTCTATTAGAGTCCATGCTACTTCTGAGAGCATTCCCGTCAACACCATTCCCTCACGTTTTCCTGAAACCTACTCTCCCTCATTGACCCATAAACTCCCATCTGATTCACGCACACCCTCCCCACCTTTACAGGGTTAACGGTAATTAGCCATTCATCCGGCATGTCCTTGGAATGTGTCTGAAACTGTCATGGCCAGAGGAAGAGCATGCAAACTCCACACAGACAGCAGCAGAGGTCAGGATCGAACCCATGTCACTGGAGCTGCGATACTCGGCTATTCTGCATTAAATGGAGCAAAACCCGACAGTAATATTAGAAATTCCGCTCAGGAAGCCTCACCTGAACTCCGGAAATCTTCTCTTTCTGTTGCTGCTCCTTTTCCTGGAAGTCTGATTTCTTTTTTCTGAGAGAGTCTAAGGAAGATTTTAGCTGATCCTGGAAGTCAGAGAGCGAAGGAAATAGAAACAAAGATGCATCAAAAGAAACAGGTGATCAAACCCGATTATCACACAAAATGCCGGAGGAACTCAGCGAGTCAGGCAGCATCTATTCAGGGGAAATAAACAGTCGGTGTTTCGGGATGAGACCCTTCATTAGGACTGGGAATGAATGGGACAGAAGCCAGAATAAAAAGGATGGGGATGAGAACCAGCTGACAGGTGACGGGTGAGACAATGTGAGGGGGAACGTGGGGGAGGGTGATGAAGTGAGAAGCTGAGAGGGTACAGGTGGAAGAGGTAAAGGGCTGGAGAAGAAGGAATCTAATTCGAGTGGACAATCGACCATGGAAGAAACGGGAGGAACTGGGCTGTTTGCGGCCCTGAATGGTGACGAGGGAGGAGGTTAGGAGTCAGGTGTAGCACTTGTCCCGCTTGCAGGTGTCGGTGCCAGGAGGGAGATCAGTGGGGAGGAGCGAGTGGATGAGGGCGATACAGTACGTAGAGCGCGATCCGAATGGAGAGCGGAGAGTTGCGGGGTGCGGAGGTGGGCTGTGGGACGGAGAGATGCTAGAATCCCGTTGGAGATGGCGAAAGTTGCAGAGAATCATGTGTTAGTTATACAGGCTCGTGTGATTGTATGTAGGAGAAAGGAAATGTGTTAAGTGTTCAATTAACGTTAGTTTTTACCATATAGTTTTTAACAGCTTCTTTAATCGGCCTGAGGCGGTGCTCTCTGTGTTCCTCCGCCACTGCACAGATCACACAGATCAGTGTCTTGTCCGTTTCACAAAACAGCTTCAGTTCTTCCTCATGTTCCTCGCAGTGACGTTTACTTTCCTTCCCTTTCGGATTCAGGTTTAGATTTCGAAATTTTTCAGCCAGATTTGCTAAGGCCCGACTGGCCCTGAGGGTGCGGTCAGCAAACACCTGTCTACATTCCGGGCAGGAGTTTCTCTCCTCCCTTTCCCAACACCGTGTGATACAAGAGCGACAGAAGTTGTGTCCGCACTCCAGTATAACCGGATCGGTGAAGAAATCCAGGCAGACGGGACAAATTACCTCCTCGCTCAAACTCTCGGTCTCTCCTTTCGAAGCCATGTTAATTCCCAGCACTTCCTGATTCAGAATGCTTTCACTTTCGGGGAGCTGCTGATCCCCTGCAATACCGCGATTGTCCACTACGCGCGCTGCAGACTCTGGGAGACTTCTGTAGGGAGAAGCACTGTCGACCTTTCGGGCCGAGCCCCTTCATCAGGACAGCTGGTGTGGTATACTGCGTCCGGTGCTCCCGGTGTGGCCTTTTATATATTGGTCAGACCCGACGCAGACTGTAAGACCGTTTCGCTGAACACCTACACTCTGTCCGCTAGAGAAAGCAGGATCTCCCAGTGGCCACACATTTTAATTCCACGTCCCATTTCCATTCTGATATGTCTATCCATTGTCTCCTCTACAGTCAAGATGAAGCTGTCAGGTTGGAGGAACAACACCTGGGTAGCCTCCAACCTGATGGCATGAAAATTGACTTCTCTCACTTCTGTTACTGCCCCTCCTCCCCTTCTTACCCCATCACTGACATATTTAGTTACTTGTCTTTTTTTCTCTCTCTCTCCCCATCACTGCCTGTTCTCCATCTCCCTCTGGTGATCCCCTCCCCCTTTCTTTCTCCCTAGGCCTCCCGTCGCATGATCCTTTCCCTTCTCCAGCTCTGTATCCCTTTTGCCAATCAACTTTCCAGCTCTTAGCTTCATCCCACCCCCTCCGGTCTTCTTCTATCATTTCGCATTTCCCCCTCCCCCTCCTACTTTCAAATCTCTAACTATCTCTCCTTTTAGTTAGTCCTGATGAAGGGGCTCGGCCCGAAACATCGACAGTACTTCTCCCTATAGATGCTGCCTGGCCTGCTGTGTTCCACCAACATTTTGTGTGTGTTGTTTGAATTTCCAGCATCGGCAGATTTCCTCGTGTTTGCTCAGGGAATCAACATGGTTTTGCTGGATGTGTTCAGTGGAAATTCTGACCGTTTCTATGTTTAGTGTGGGATCAACAACACATTAAACGGGAAACAGATAAGAAAATGCGGCCATGGACTGTCTAACCCCGGCTACGAGCGGAGGAGGATTGGCCATATGGCCAGCAACCCCATCTCTTAAAAACCTAGAGCGACAAAAACGTCAGCTGAATCTCCAAAGGCCTCATCCCTGCGGTCGGAAGGACATTCCCCTGGAAGACGATTGAAGTCCTGCGCTGAAAGGAGAAGCCATGTGTCCCCCTGGGGTGGTTCACTACTACAATAACTGTGAGGCGTCCTCAGCCAACCCGGCCACTCCCTGTCCAGTGTAGAGGATCCCTGTAGTACTAATGGTGTCCCTGTAGTCTGGAATGTGCCAGTCGGCAGCATTCATGTACGACAGGGGTTCCCAAACATTTTTTTAATGCCAAAGACCAATACCAGTAACCGTGGACCCCAGGTTGGGAACTCCTGCTCTCCGGACATCTCGATGTGATGGCAGGCCAACAAGTTTCGAGCGTCTTTTCCCGAGTTGATGATCTTCCAGCAAAACACCCGCTGTCCGTTTTCCTGCGCGTCCTGGGAACAGCCCGAGGATCAGTGAGCCTTCTGTCCCGCAGCTGCTGTGGCACAGGCCCTTGCATCTTTCTCCACAGATCTTCGCCAGCCCACAGTCCGCAAAGAGGTGAGTGACCGTCTCGTCTCCACTGCAGTAATCTCGGGGCAGCGCACTGTGGGAGTGATCTCCGGGAATGCAGCAAGGATCAGACTGGGATGGGCCCTCTCGTCTCCACTGCAGTAATCTCCGGGCAGCGCGCTGTGAGAGTGATCTCCGGGCATGCAGCAAGGATCAGACTGGGAGGGGCCCTCTCGTCTCCACTGTAGTAATCTCGGGGCAGCGCGCTGTGGGAGTGATCTCCGGGCATGCAGCAAGGATCAGACTGGGAGGGGCCCTCTCGTCTCCACTGCAGTAATCTCGGGGCAGCGCGCTGTGGGAGGGATCTCCGGGAATGCAGCAAGGATCAGACTGGGAGGGCCCCTCTCGTCTCCACGGCAGTAATCTCGGGGCAGCGCGCTGTGGGAGTGATCTCCGGGCATGCAGCAAGGATCAGACTGGGAGGGGCCCTCCCGTCTCCACTGCAGTAATCTCGGGGCAGCGCGCTGTGGGAGTGATCTCCGGGCATGCAGCAAGGATCAGACTGGGAGGGGCCCTCTCGTCTCCACTGCAGTAATCTCGGGGCAGCGCGCTGTGGGAGTGATCCCCGGGCATGCAGCAAGGATCAGACTGGGAGGGGCCCTCTCGTCTCCACTGCAGTAATCTCGGGGCAGCGCGCTGTGGGAGTGATCTCCTGGCATGCAGCAAGGATCAGACTGGGAGGGACCCTCTCGCCGCCAGACAGGTGAGGTCTTGGTGCCTGTCGGTGAGATCTGGTGATGAGGCATTCTGCCAGATGGTCTGGACTGTCTGCTCAGGGAACCACTCCACTGTGTCCATCCAGTCCTTCTCCTGCAGTAACTGCAGGACATTCCGTGCTGACCACTGTCTGGTGTCCTTGTGGTCAAAGCTGCTGGTCTGAAAGGTTCACATGGAACACGATGAACAAATTGCCCCGTTGTTGCACCGACACAAGGTATTAGACCCGGCACATCCCGGTTTGATCCCTCCCAACCACTGAGCACAACTACATGAAACGCTGTCGTAGCAAAGCAGCTTCCATCATCAGAGATGCTCACCACCCAGGCCAGGCTCTTTTCTCGCTGCTGCAATCAGGGCGAAGGTACAAGAGCCTCAGGACTTACACCAGTTTCAGGAACAGTTACTACATCTCAGCCACCCGGCTCTTGAACAATACAGGAGAAATACCGTCGCTTGCCCATCCCGCAACCAAATATCGCACTGGGCCTGTCTCAGAATTAGAGAAATAAGAGGTGGTCTGACTGGGTATTTACAGGGTAGGGGCTGGAATGATGTCTCCCCTGGCTGGGGGCGTCTCACAGACTGAAAATCCAAGGTCCCGACTCAGAATGCAGTTGGAAATTTCTCAAATTGAAAGAGCAAATTGATTCTGCGAATAAACTGTGACTGACATCTGCTGTTCCCGGCCGCAGCCCGTCCTCAGACAGACAGACACACACACACACACACACACACACACACACACACACACACACACACACACACACACACACACACACACACACACACACACACACACACACACACACACACACACACACACACACACACACACACACACACTGCTGAGCGCTCGAAGCTGACCGGAGTTGGGAAACGGGAGCGAGTTGGCCCGGGGAGAGGCCGGAGATCGAGGTTGCATCTTTGGTAAAGGCTGCAACACGGACCGGGATCTTCAATCCTTCCGATGACAGAGATGAAGAGACTGGCGGAGATGTCGTAAGATGTTTCAGCCATACAGAGGGTGCTTGGCATTTCCCCGCCGTAGATCGGGGCCGACAATGTTGTGCCGACCCTTAAACCATGCCTCCTATATAACCACCCCCCACCTTAAATTCCTCCGTATTCCCGTCTAGTAGTCTCAAATTTCGCTAGTGCACCTGCCTCCAAAACAGACTCAGGCAGTGCATTCCAAGCACCAACCAATCTCTGAGTAAAGAACCTTCATCTAATATCCCCCTTGAACTTCCCTCCCCTTACCTTAAAGCCATGTCCTCCTGCACTGAGCAGTGGTGCCCTGGGGAAGAGGCGCTGACTGTCCACTCTGTCTATTCCTCTTTATATATTGTACACCTCTATCATGTCTCCTCTCATCCTCCTTCTCTCCAAAGAGTAAAGCCCTAGCTCCCTTAATCTCTGATCATAATCCATACTCTCTAAACCTGGCAGCATCCTGCTAAATCTCCTCTGTACCCTTTCCAATGCTTCCACGTCCTTCCTACAGTGAGGCGACCAGAACTGGACACAGTACTCCAAGTGTGGCCTAACCAGAATTTTATAGAGCTGCATCATCACATCGCGACTGTTAAACTCTAATGATGTTGGCCTATAACAAGGAACATTAGACGTGAGCTCCAGATTTTAGAATGAGCACTACTACGACCATTTTTCATGAGGAAGGTAGACAGCCAAACCTCCGAATACGATGCAGAGTTAATATTTTCACAAAAGAAAATGACTTACATTCCTGTTGGATCAGGAATTTCTACTACAATTTCCTCATACATTTAATTGCCATTCACAACCCGATACCCTGCACTTTTCTTATAAAACTGAAAACACCACCCCTGTACCAACTAACCTGTCAAGCCTAACGACAATATATTCCTCCACAGGAATAAAAAAAACTTAAAATGTGCACATTTCCGGAACAGGTATACAGAAAATCAGAAATAAACTTAAAGTCTTGACCATTATAAATCAGAGTTCTCGCATTTCATTGATATATTTTAACACTATTATGTATGTTCACAAGTAGACTGGGATACAGATGCCCCACCCAACAAAACTTCATTTAAAGCTTCCCACAAAACACCAGTTACACCAAGATACCTTTCTGCAGCTTTCACTATAATTTTAATTTCCTCAGCAGGATGAGATGTCTGATCAGTACAATTCACCACATCAGTTATAAACATCGCAAACTTCATTTTATACAGTGAAGTATCTTTGGTGAGAGAACTGTGATGACGACATATATCCACTGACGTCACAGTCTGTTCTCTGACTGGGATTACTTTATCCAGTTTACCTGCTCTGCTTGCTGTACTTGTCCTTGAACAGGCCCTTCTGCTCACTGTGTTGTTCTGATCCAATTGAACTGGTCACTTCATGCCTTACTAAACCAATCCCTTCTGCCTACACAAGGGACACATCCCTCCATTCTCCTCACATTCACGTGGTATCTAATAGCCTCTTTCACATCTGCCTCCATCACCACCCCTGACATTCACACCAGACACCCACCACGACGGGAATGAAAAACAAAACTTGAAACGCAAATCTCCTTTAAACATTCTGAGTCAGGTTTTTAACATCACTGTCTTTTGCACTTGTTTTTTTTAACAGCAGCTGTGCAGAGAAAATATACAAAATTACACTAAATTACAATATATTTAAATAGTGCTAAAAGGACCAATCAGATGGCGTTGCCACCTTTTCCTGAAGTGCATGCCCACTGGCATTGGACATTTCCTCCTTAGAGAAAACATCCCGGCTGTCCACTCTGTCTGTGACACTCACATTCCTGTAAACGTCTGTCAGATCTCCCTCAGCCTCTGCCACTCCGGAGAAAATTCCCCGAGATCGTCCGGTCTCACTTTATCCAGGCAGCATCCTGTTAAGCCTCTTCCACTCACCATCCAAAACCTCCGTATTATTCCTGTATTCGAATGTAATTCTCCAGATACAACATAACTGCCTGACACTGGAACCAGTATCCGGTGTTGTGAACTCGGATTCCAAGATCCCACTGTAGATCAATACTAACAGATACAAACAGATCAATACCATCTCGCCCTATGAATATAACAGCAAGGGGATAATGCCGAGCCTTTATAAAACTCTGGTCAGGCCGCACTTGGAGTATTGTCAACAGTTTCGTGGCCCCCTATCTTAAAAAGGATGTGAACACGAGGAAATCTGCAGATGCTGGAAATTCAAACAACACACACAAAACAACACAGCAGGCCAGGCAGCATCTATTTCTAAGAAGCACTGCCGACGTTTCGGGTCGAGACCCTTCATCAGGACTAACTGATAGGAGAGATAGTAAGAGATTTGAAAGTAGTGGGGGGAGGGGGAAATGCGAAATGATAGGAGAAGACCGGAGGGAGTGGGATGAAGCTGAGAGCTGGAAAGGTGATTGGCGAAAGTGATACAGAGCTGGAGAAGGGAAAGAATCATGGGACGGGAGGCCTCGGGAGAAAGAAGGGGGGTGGAAGCACCAGAGGGAGATGGAGAACAGGCAAACAACTAGATATGTCAGGGATGGGTTAAGAAGGAGAGGAGGGGCATTAACGGAAGTTAGAGAAGTCAATGTTCATGCCATCAGGTTGAAGGCTACCCAGCCGGTATATAAGGTGTTGTTCCTCCAACCTGAGTTTGGCTTCATTTTGACAGTAGAAATTGAAACCAAATTTCCAATGTATATTTGACTATAGGAGTAGTTATTTGTTTATTCAATTTAGATAAAGAAAAAGGAAGTGAAAATCCTAAAATTGAAAACAATGAAAAGTCTTGTACAGATTTACATTTTAAATTTACCCATTGTGAGCAAGCAGCTATAGTCGATTCTTGTGTCCAAAATATTAAATATCGTATATTAACTGCCCAATAGTAAAATCTCAAGTTTGGCAAAGCCAAACCGCCCTCCTTCTTAGGCTTCTGTAAATATTTTTGGCCTAGTCTAGGATTTTTATTCTGCCACAGGTAAGAAGATATTTTGGAGTCAGTAATATCAAAAAAAGATTTAGGAATAAAAATTGTAATGCTTGAAATAAATATAAGAATTTGGATAATACCATCATCTTAATAGCATTAATTTGACCAACCAATGACAAAGGTAGTGGAGACCACCTGGTAGCAAGCTGATTAATTTGGTTAATTAAAGGTAAAAAATTAACTTTAAATAAATCTTTATGTTTATTAGTAATTTTAATACCGAAATAAGTAAAATATTCTGTAACAACTTTAAATGGTAAATAAATATAAATTGGAACTTGCATATTTAATGGAAATAATTCGCTCTTATTAAAATTCAATTTATAACCAGAAAAGTTACTAAACTGAGCAAGCAAGGACGAAATAGCAGGAATAGATCTCTCAGGGTCGGATATGTATAGTACCAAATCATCAGCATATAATGATAACTTATACGTCCCCTCCTCACGAGTAATACCCAAGATATTAGGTGATTCACGAATGGCGATAGCCAAAGGTTCCAAAGCAATGTCAAATAGTAAAGGACTTAAAGGACAGCCTTGCCTTGACTCTTCACCCATAATACCAGAATGTGTCATTTCCTTAGATGCTGAAAAATCATTTGATAGAGTTGAATGGCCATATTTATTTAATACGTTGCAGCATTTTAATTTTAGTTCAAAATTTATATCATGGATCAAATTAATATACTATAAACCCTTGGCTTCGGTATTTACCAATAATCAAAGATCTCCTTTTTTTCATTTTGACAGTAGAGGAGGCCATGGATAGACATATCAGAATGGGAATGGGACGTGGGATTAAAATGTGTGGCCACTGGGAGATCCTGCCTTTTTCTGGCGGACCGAGCGTAGGTGTTCAGCGAAACGGTCTCCCAGTCTGCGTCGGGTCTCACTAATATATAAAAGGCCACACCGGGAGCACCGGACGCAGTATACCACGCCAGCTGACTCACAGGTGAAGTGTCGCCTCACCTGGAAGGACTCTCTGGGGCCCTGAATTGTGGTGAGGGAGGAAGTGTAAGGGCAGGTGCAGCACTTGTTCCGTTTACAAGGATAAATGCCAGGAGGGAGATCGGTGGGAAGGGATGGGGGGGACAAGTGGACAAGGAAGTCGGGGAAAGCACAAAGCGGGGGGGAGGAAAAGATGTGCTTGGTAGTAGGATCCCGTTGGAGGTGGCGGGGGTTACGGAGAATTATACGCTGGTCTCGGAAGCTGGTGGGGTGGTAGGTGAGGACAAGGGGAACCCTATCCCGAGTGGGGTGGCGGGTGGAGGGGTGAGGGCAGATGTGCGGGAAATGGGAGACATGCGTTTGACAGCAGAGTAGATGGTGGAAGAAGGGAAGACCCTTTGTTTAAAAAAGGAAGATATTTCCATCGTCCTAGAATGAAAAGCCTAATCCTGAGAGCAGATGCGGCGGAGCCGGAGGAATTGTGAGAAGGGGATAGCATTTTTGCAAGAGACAGGGTGGGAAGAGGAATAGTCCAGGTAGCTGTGAAAGAGTAAAAAAGATGTGTTGTCATTAGAGAGAGCCCAAAGAAGGTTCAGAAAGATGATTTTGGGAATTAAGGGGTTAACATATGAGGAGCATTCGGCAACTTCTGGCATGTACAACCTGCAATTCTGAAGAATGCAGAGGGGATCTCATTGAAACCTGCTGAATGTTGGAAGCTGGATGTGGAGAGGATGTTTCCTATGGTGGGACTATCAAGATCTAGAGGGCACATCCACAAAAGTGGGGGACCAACTTTTCAAACAGACGTAGGGTTGATTTTTTTTATTAGCCATAGAGTATCGGATCTGTGGAATACTCTGCCACAGACTGCAGTAGAGGTCAGGTCTGTGGGTATATTTAAGGCGGAAGTTGAACGTTTCCTGATCGTTCAGAGCATCAGAAGATTTGGTGAGAGGTCAGGTGTATGGAATGGAGTGCGATCCGGGATCAGCCATGACAGAAAGGCAGCAGACTCGATGGGCTGAATGGCCTAATCCTGCTCCTATGACTTATGGTCTTATAGACACAATCCCCCTCAGTCATGATGAATCTCCTCTGCACTCTTCCATCACAAAACATCCTTTGTACAGAATGCTAAGCAGAACTGAGTGCAACTTTTCAAGAACTTTTGCAAGTCGGCAGCATCTATTGAGGGGAATAGAGTCGATCTCTGAGACAGAAACCATCCCTTACAGTACTGACACAGGCCCTTCGGCCCAACATTTTCTTGTGTCCTGGTGTCCATTTAAACTAATCCCCCTGCCTGCCTTTGACACAGAACATAGAAATCTACAGCACATTACAGGTTCTTCAGCCCGCAATTTTGTGCCGACCATGTAACCTACTCCAGAGACTGCCAATGCCCTTCATTTAATATCGAACTCAAACAGTGAACAGACACAACACAGCCTCAGCCATGAATTTAAAGGGCAGGTGTTGCAACAGTTTGAGCTTCATACCGGGGGCCACGGAGCAAGCAGGGTGTCACAAAGGGAGGAATGTGGGAGTGTTGTATGTCTGAGCCCAGCTGTGTGTGTTTGTGTATCAGAATCAGCTTTAATATCACCCGCATATGTTTTGAAATTTGTTGTTTTGTGACAGCAGTACATTGCAATACATAGTAATAAAAAGTATAAATTACAGTAAATATTTATAAAGTTAAATTTAAACGTTAGTGCAAAAAGAGGGAAAATACTGAGGAAGTGGAAATGGATCATTGTCCATTCAGAAATCTGACAGGGAGGAAGAAGTTGTTCCTGAACCGCTGAGTGTGTCTTTAGGGTCCTGTACATCCTCCCTGATGGTAGCAATGAGACGAAGACATGTCCTGGGTGATGGGGGTCCTTAATGATGGATGCCACCTTTTTGTGGCATCATCTTTTGAATGTGTCCTGGATGCCGTGGAGTCCAATGCCCATGAAGGAGCTGGCTGAGTTTACAACTTTCTGCAGCATTTTCTGATCCTGTGCAGTGGCCTCTCCACACCAGGCAGTGATGCAACCGGTTAGAATGCTCTCCACAGTACATCTGTAGAAATTTGCAAGTGTCTTTAGTGACAGACCGATTCCCCTCAATCCCCGAATGAAATATAGCCGATGTTGTGCCTTCATTGTAACTGCATCAATATGTTGGGCCCAGGATAGTTCCTCAGAGATGTTGACAGGCAGGAAATTGAAACTGCTCACCCTGTTCACTTCTGATCCCACGATGAGAACTGGTGTGTGTTCCCTCGACTTCCCCTTCCTGAATCCACTATCAATTCCTTTGTCTTCATGATGTTGATTGCAAGGTTGTTTCTGCGACACCACTCAACTTGCTGATAGATCCTGTACTGCTCCTCGTCACCATCTGAAATTCCACCAACAATAGTTGTGTCATCAGCAAGTTTATAGATGTGTCTAGCCACACAGACATGGGTGTAGAGAGAGTAGAGCAGTGGGCTGAGCACGCATCGTTGAGGTGTGCCAGCGTTGATTGTCAGCAAGGAGGAGATGTTATTTCTGATCCACACAGACTGTGGTCTCCTGGTGAGGATCCAGTTGCAGAAGGAGGTACAGAGGCCCAGGTTTTGGAGCTTGTTGATTACAATTGAGGGTCTGATTGTGTTGAACGCTGAGCTGTAATCAGCAGCTTGACTTGTGTATTGCATTTGTCCAGGTGATCTAAGGCTGAGTGGAAAGCCAATGAGATTGCATCTGCTGCAGACATATTGTGGCGATCGGCAAATTGCAGTGGGTCCAGGTCCATGCACAGACTGGAGTAGATTCTAGTCATGACCAACCCCCCAAACACATCATCACATTAGATGTGAGCGCCACTGGGGGATACTCATTGAGGCAGTTCACCCTGTTCTTTTCGGGTTCGGCTACGATTGTCACCATCGGTTGTGTGACTGACTGTGTGTGTGTGTGTGTGTGTGTGTGTGTGTGTGTGTGTGTGTGTGTGTGTGTGTGTGTGTGTGTGTGTGTGTGTGTGTGTGTGTGTGTGTGTGATACAGAGAATCTGAGGCTTCCCAATTCGATTCAGGAGAATTTCTAGTAACTGGGGCGCCTTTAAAGAGGACTCACAGTGACAGGAAGACCAGGACGACCATTCAGATCACGCATGTCACCATGTACAATCCAGAGATTCGTTTTTCTGTGGGCAAACTCAGTAAATCAAAGATCCATAACAGAATCCGTAAAAAACTGAACCCAACAGGACGGACAAAAGAAAGAGGAAACAGCATACAAATAAACAACAAACCATGCAAATGTAAAATTAAAAAAAAGATAAATAAATAAATAATAAATATTAATAACATTAGATGAAGAGCCTCGAATGTGTTTCCAAAGGTTTGAGGTTGGTGACCCTCTCCACCTTTGATCCCCGATGAGGACTGGCTCATGGACCTCCTGTTTCCTCATCTGCGGTTAATAATCAGCTCCTTGCTCTTAGTGACATTGAACGAAAGTTTGTTATAAGACCACAAGTTACAGGAGCACAATTCGGCCATTTGGCTCATGGATTCCGCACCGAAATTTCATCATGGCTGATTCATTATCCCTCTCAGCCCCAATCTCCTGCCTTCTCCCCGTATCCCGTCATGCCCTGACCAATCAAGGATCTATCAACTGCTGCCTTAAACATTAATAATGACGGCCTCCACAGCTGGCTGTAGCATGGAATTCCACAGACTCACTAATACCTGGCTCAAGATATTCATCGCCATTCCAAAAGGCACTCCTACATCCTTTGCACAGAACTTCCAACATTCGATAATTTTCAATCAGGTCACTCTCGCTCTTCTGAATTCCAGTGAATCCAGGCCCAGAGCCATCAGAAATCCTTCAAGTGACAAGCCGTCAAATCCCGGAATCATTTTCGTGACCTTCATTTGAACTCTCTCCAGTTTCATCACATTCTCTCTAAGATAAAGGACTCAAAATGCTCCCATTCCTCCAAGTGAGGCCTCGCCAGTGAGTTAGAAAACCTCAGAATTGCATCCTTGCTTTTATATTCTGGTTCTCCTGAAATTAAATGCTGACATCGCACTTGCCTTCCCCACGATAGACTCAGACTGCAAGTTGGCTTTGGGGAATCCTGCATAATTACTCCCAAATCCCTTTAATCCTCAAATGGTTGTGTCTTCACTCCTTTTGGGGAAAATACCAACGCTTTCATTTCTTCCAGCAAAGTCATGACCATTCATTTCCTGACATTGTATTTCATCTGTCACTTCTTCGTCCATTCTCTTAATCTGTCTAAGTACTTCTGTGGCATCTCTATTTCCTCAAAATTATCTGTCCCTCCACCTATTTTCGCATTGGCTGCAAACTTTGCTCAAAACAATCAATTCAGCCAAATTATTGATATAGCACAAATCCCTGTGGATCATCACTAGTCACCAGCAACCAAGCAGTAAAGGTTACATTTATTCCCACTGATTGCCTCTTACCAATCAGCCACTGCTTTAGTGACGCTAGTATATTCTCTGTAATACCAAGGGCTAAGTAGCCGCTTCTGTGGCAGCTTGTCAAAGGTCTTCAGAAAATCCAGATAGACAGCATCAACCGACTCTCCTTTGTCGATCCTGATTGTTATTACTTCAAAGAATTCCAACAGATTTGCCAGATCTAAGATGGTCCCTTGAGACGAAACGAGCAGCTCACTTGTGTAGCGGACCAGCAGTCCTCAAAGTTCTTGTAGTCTTGTGATGATATAAAACACATTAAGCAGAGAGAGAAAAACAAAACACCTTTAGTTTGCCCCGAGAGGACGCAGCGTCCAAACGTTTTTCCAACTTAATGATGGCCCCAGGCCTGGACTTGCAGAGTTCAGAGGAATGAAACATATCAAACATTGAAATCACAGAAAACACAGTGGAGAGCTGAAGAGGGAGATGTGAAAGCTGTTTGTGTGTGCATGTGTGTGTGTGTGGTGCATGCGTTTGTATCTCCTTTTGTGTCTGTGTATATGCATGCGTGTGTTTCTGTCTCTATGTCTCTGCGTGCTAGTGTGCCAGTGAGTGTCTGTGTGTGTATTTGAGTCTGTATGCGTGCTTGTTTCTATTAATTTGTGTCAGTGTGTATGAACTGTATATGTGTCTGTGCGTGCACGTGTGTGTATGTCGATGAGTGCGTGTCTGTCTGTGTTTTGTGTGAGTCTCAGGGCCTGTGTGCACATTTATGTCAATGTGGGCCTGTCTGCGCGAACACGTGTGGCTTGGTGTGTGTGTGTGTGTGTGTGTGTGTGTGTGTGTGTGTGTGTGTGTGTGTGTGTGTGTGTGTGTGTGTGTGTGTGTGTGTGTGTGTGTGTGTGTGTGTGTGTGTGTGTGTGTGTGTGTGTGTGTGTGTGACTCTGCCTCTGGATGGATGTCAGTGAGTTGTTTTGCCTTTGCTCACATTTGAAATTAAACTTATTCTGACAGTACATATACGTAACCACATACAGCCATGATATTCATTTTCTTGCTGGCATCCACAGTAGAACAGAAAAATACAATAGAATCGATAAAGAACTCCACACAAAGACTGACAAACTGATCATTTTGAGACGATGAGTTGCAGAGGCCTGGAAAATGTGTCCACACGTGTGGGACCTGCTTCCCCAGGGCAGCAGCGAGAAGAGAGCGTGGTCTGAGTGGGTGGGGATGGTTATCATTGATGCTGCTTTCCTGTGGCCGCGCTCCTTGTAGATGTGCTGAATCTCTCTTTGCTGGGCTGGGAGTGTCCAACACTTTCTGTAGATCTTTCCGTTCTTGGGAACTGGTTTCTGTCCCGGACTGTGATGCAACCAGTCAGGGTATTGTCTATCATGCATTTATTGAAGTTTGACAAAGTTTTGGACAGCAAGCTGAATTTGTGCAACTTCTCAAGCAGTGGAAGCTCTGTGCCTTCTTTGTGACAACACTTACGAGTCAGCTCTCTGAACTGGTAGCACCAAGGCATTTAAAGTCACCGGCCCTGTGGAAGAACATTTGAAATATAAAGTCAGAAGAGCTTTGTGTTGTTAAAGTTTTGTGGCCTTGTGGATTGCTCACAGATATAAACACGAGCTGGTTTCCCTGTAACTCAGAGGGTGGGGAGTGGAGAGAGAGGGAGGGGGCAGAGAGGGTTAAGAGTTGTTTTCTGTTAAAACTCTGACTTTGTCCATAGCCTGTGATTATCCAATTCAGTTGTAAGCCTGCTGAACTAAGATTATTGTGCTGGCCACATCCCCTCAGTAGAGTGATAATACAGCTGTACAGATGAGATAAGTGCAGACGGGTGGGAATGAACGTTTTGAACTGACTCCTCTGTTTTGACAAGGTCACACACACTTGTCCGCGGCTGGATCCAAACACGAGCTGATTTCCCTCTAACTCAGAGGGTGGAGAGTGGGGGGAGGGTGGGGGGAGGGTGGGGGGAGAGCTGGGGGAGAGATGTAGAGAGAAGGTGAGGGTGGCAGAGAGAGAAGGGGAGGGAGGGGGAAGAGAGGGTTAACAGTTGTGTGCTGTGAAAGCTTTGTGACTTGACAGCCTGTATTTATCCAGTTCAGTTGCAAGCCTGCAGAACTAAGATCACTGTGCTGACCACCACCCCTCAGTAGGGCGATAATACAGCTGTACAGATGAGATAAGTGTAGACGGGTGGGAAAGAACATTCTGAACTAACACCTCTGTTCTGCTAAGGACACACACACTTGTCTGCTGCTGGATCCAAACACAAGCTGATTTCCCTCTCACCCAGAGTTCCACAAATGTGGAATCTCAATGATCTTGTGGTAAAATAAATGATTTTCCACAATGACTGGGTGTTTCCTTTGTTATTGCTGCATCGGATCCGGAGTAACAATTATTGTCTTTTCCTTTCCGGTTGTGTCCGGAAAATGGCATCAAAGGCAGGTGCGCTGAGAAACAGACTTGCAGCAGCGTCACAGACACATGGCAAAGCCGCGGTCACAACAACATCAACACAAGTTATTCAAACATTTTACAGGAAGGAGCTCAAATAGAACAAAACATTTAGAGCGCAGTGGTCAGAGTGTTCACAGTACAACATCGCACTCACAGTGTTCAAAACTAAAGTGTCCAGTTCCAGAAAAAAAGGTAAACCAGCTTCCTGTCCGTAAAAATGAATGCAACTGATTGTCGCAAACAAGAGAAAATCTGCAGATGCTGGAAATCCAAGCAACACACACAGAATGCTGGAGGAACTGAACAGACCAGGCAGTCTCTATGTTAAAGAATATATTTGACGTTTCGGGCCGAGGCCATTCACAAGACTTGACTCTAGACCATCCAATAGCTTTAACACTTCTGATATCAGTCTCACCGGCCTATAATTGCCTGGCTGAGATCAGCAGGTGGTGAATGTGTTGAATTCGTTGCCACAGGTGGATGTGTTGGCAGGTGATGGAGTGTAAATATGGCGGAGGCTGATAATTGCTCCGGTAGGAGGGCAGAAGAATGGATTCAGGAGGGAAATTGGTCAGCCGTGATGAAATGGCGGAGCATACTCGATGGGACAAATGGCCTGATTCTGCTCTTATGTCTTGTTGTCTAAACGCATATTTCCCTTCTCCCCACTTTCTGGTTCCTGCAGAGATCGCTCCCTTTATTTGTCCTTTTCCACTGATGTTCCTCCTGGCACTTACCCCTGAAAGTGAGAAAAATACTACACCTGCCCATTCATCTCCTCCCTTACTCCATTCATCGCCCAAAGAGGTTCTTCCAGGTGAGACACCGTTTCCTCTATTGCATCCGCTGCTCCTGATGCAGCCTTCTGTATATTGGTGAGACCCGGTGTAAATTGGGGGGATCGTTTTGTCTCGCACTTCCTTTTCAGCTGCCAAAAGTGGAACTTCCCTGTGCCCAAACAATTTTATTCCTATCATCATTCCCGTTCCAACATGTCGGTCCATGGCTTCCTCTTATGTCATGATGAAGCCCCCCACCCCCCCCCCCTCCGGCTGGAAAAACAACACCTTATATTTTCTTTATATAACCTCCAACCAGATGGCATGAGTAGCGATTTCTCCTTCCAGTCAACTTTATCCTTCCCCCTCCCTTCACCTTCTTTCCCCCACTCTGGCTCTAACCTCTTCTTCTCACCTGCATATCACCTCCCACTGTTGCCACTCCTCCTTCCCTTTCTCCCATGGTCTATCCTCTCATCTCCAATCAGATCCCTTTCTCTCCAGCCCTTTACCGTTCCTACACAACAGACATCACGATTCACCTTACATCTATACTCCTCCTTCTGCCCCGCCTTTTTATTCTGGCCTTTCCCCTTCCATTCCAGTCCTGAAAAAGTGTCTCAGCTCGAAAGGTAAGCTGCTGATTTATTTCATAGACGCTGCCTCACCCGCTGAGTTTCTCCAGCAATTTCTGTGTGTAACTTTCCCACCCGGTGGTGTCCTGCCGAAATGTCAGGTCCCTGATGGACAACACTTCTACCTGGTGAGTCCAGCAACAAAGACAGGTCTGCTGTAGACAACTCTCAAACGTGGTGGTGTCCTGCCGCAATAACAGCTCCGCTGTGAACAACACTCCGACCTGGTGAGTCCAGCCAGAAAGACATGTCTGCTGTGGACAACACTCCCACCTGGTGGTGTTCTGCCGCAATAACAGGTCCGCTGTGAACAACACTCCTACATGGTGAGTCCAGCCGCAATGATCTCTCCACTGTGGACAACACCCAACAGTTAACAGACGACAGTCAACGTTTTGTAAAATGTCACTTCATCGGACCGGAAAGGACGGGATAGGTGCTAGAATGATAAATTGAAGAAAGCGGTAGAAGTACAAACTGGCATTTGGTAGATGAGGGACAAGGTTGGTGGGAGGTGATGGAACTGAACTCAAGAGGCTGGGAGATTGAGAGCTGGAAAAGATAAAGAGCTACAAAAGAACTAATCTAATAGAGGAGTAGAGTGGAACACTGACGAAAGGAAGGATGAGTGGAACCAGAGAAAGGTGATGTGTAGACGAAAAGAGAAGGGGTGACAGGGTAACTAGTAGCACACACAAAATTGCTGAAGGAACTCAGCAGGCTATGCAGCATCTTTGGAAGGGAGCACAGTCGACGTTTCTGGCCGGGATCCTTCAGCAGGACTGAGGAATAAAATGAGGAGTCAGGCTTAGAGGTTGTGGGGATGAGAGGAAGAAACACAAGGTGATGTGCAACTGGAAGGAGGGTGTAGGGGTGAAGTAAAGAAAGCAATGGAAGAAGGAAAAGGAGGATGGAATACGATAGGGAGACGATACCCATCTGTCCTCTATTAGATTCCCCTTTTCCAGTCCTGCACCTCTTTCACCAATCAACTTCCCGATAAATATTTAACTGCGACCTTTATTCCAGGCTAACTGAAACTCATAGGAAAAATCCTGGCAGCATTTACCCTGTCTATAACACTCATAATGTTGTATATCTCTATGAAGACGCCCATCATCGTCCTATGTTCCAGGGAATAAAGTCATAACTTATTCAACCTTTCCCGGCAACTCAGGTCTGCACATCCCAGGAATCATATTATAAATTTTCTCTGTACTCTTACAATTTTATTCATGCATTTCCTGTAGGCAGGTAACAGAAACTGCCCATGATACTCCAAATGAAGCGGCAACAACCTCTTATACAACTTAATCATAGCCCCCCATCTCCTGTACTCAGCACCTTGATCTATGGTCCAAAGTACCAAAAGCTTTCTGCACCACCCAATCTACTTGTGAAACCACTTTCAGGTAATTATGAATCTGTGTTCCCAGATCCCTCTGTTCTACCGATTGCTCAGCGTGTCTTCACACACCCCTAAATCTGTACGCACAGCAAACCGTTGATACCTTCACTTACTGATTAGATTATCCAAGTGAGAATAATTTCAATCTCTTCATAAAATGGCGCCTGAACCAGAGAAATGCAAGAACAGAGGTCAAAGTTCAAATTGTATGTACAAAGGAAACGACCTTGAGATCCGTCAGAACTACAAATCAGCAGACATGCACATTGGATTACCCCAGAGCAATAAGCCTTTTAAATAGACCACAAAGCGGCTGCCTCCACCTCAGAAAGTAATTGAACGTTCAAAGTGCGTTATTATTACAGTATCTAAAAATGCAACAACTGAGAGTCGTCACACCTCCAAATCCTGAGAACTCGGAAATACGTGCGCACCCCCAAGCCCATGATCATGCTCCAAAACCACCGATTCCCCAAAATCCGTGTGCACACCTAACTCCGGCAGCATTCCCAAATCCACACCCACACCCAGATACGTGAGCACTCCGAAATCCACATGCAAACCCATACTGGACAACTCCCCCCTAGATCTGCGCACACCCCCAAGTCCGTGTGCACCCCCGAGTCAGTATATGCCCGGGAATCCGCCGACACCACGAATCCCTTTGCACCCCAATGTTTGCTGAAAGAACTGCAATTTCTACGCACATCCCCAAATCCCCGTGCACCCTCATATTCCACAAACCACTCCAAAATCAGCGCATGTCCTCAAATCTCTGTGTAACTCCCAAACAATGCTCATTACCGAAACTGTCGACGCCCCTACGTCCACATTAGATTTTCCCAGAGCAAGATTAATTCCAAGTTGATCAAAAACAGCTGCCAACAACACAAAAACCAAGTACAGAGGTCAAACATCAATATGCATTTATTATTAAAGTTTAAATGAAACAGCCTTGAGAGTCGACACACCGACGCCGCCGAATCAGTGTGCACCGGCAAAGCAACCGACACCCCAAATTCCATGTGCACTCACACTGTAGCTGACAAATCCCTAAATCTGTTCACGTCCACGTGCACCACCAAATCCGTGTGCAACCCAAATCCGTGTGCAACCCAAATCCGTGTGCACCCCAAATCCGTGTGCACCCCTGTATCACCGAAAAAAACCCAATATAGACACATATCCCAAATCGGTATGCACCCGCACATACGTGCGCACCCCGAATCTGTGCATAAGCCCACTCAGGTGACTCTCCCAGAGCAGGAATCAGTATAAAAACCGCTGTCCCCTTCTTGAAAAATATAAATCTATGAGTGCACCTTCAACTGAACTTTGCTCTTGCTATTTCCTTAAGGTGGAGGGAGCAATTTTGTGAATTATTTGAAATGATTTTTTTCTGGGATAACGAAATGTCTGTGTAGGGGTGTCAGCGCGATTGCGGGTGTAAACAGATTTGTGGATGTGTGCAGATTTAATGTTGTGCCATCGAATATGGGGATGATCACAAATATGGGTTTGCACACTGTTTTGTGGGTGTCGGTGGATCTGGATTAGTGACGAATCACAAGATTGATTCTGAAACTTCCCGGGCGTCTCAGGGCTCATTATCCCTCACTGGCAGTCTCCCAACTCAGCGCCGAGTAACCCGCCTTTCTCCAGTCTCGTAAGACCAGGGTTTACACACCCCGGTCCCGCCAAATCCGTGAGATTAGGTTGTTCGCCCAGCCAAACCCCGGTTTGTGTGAATGACGTCTGATTTGCTGCCCCTGTTTCAGCTCGTCGCAGGAAATAATAATATTTATAAATTGCAGCTTAACTATGGAATTAGTCGAGGAAATAAAAAAATAAAATAAAAAGGAGCCCATTATAATTAAACAGTCTAATCTTCCAAAAGTCATATTCCCCGATGCCTAGTAGACGACAGAACTTTGTCTCCGATTGTCTGCAGCGTCTATTCTCTTCATTATCTCCAACAATACCCCAAACACAGTTGGCAGTGAAACTTTTGCCAGAACGTTATACATTCCCACACCAGAAATTGTCGTGTCCTCATGACTTTGCTGGCCAATGTCGCACCAGGGAAACAGAGAGTTGCGCCTATTCCCCTGGTGAAATAAGTCACGACCATTTACAAATGGATTGGAGGTTCTGACGTCACGAAATTCCTTTGAGCACTGTGTTATTAATGAGGGGATGATACATCATTTCAATCCTCATGACAATTTCTGGTGTGGGAAAGTATAACGTCCCGGCAAAAGTTTCACTGCCAACAGTATTTGAGATATTGTTGGAGATAACGGGAGCTGACGAATGTGACCATCTGCTGCAGGAGAAAAGGCTGGATGGGCGTTTATTTTGCCTGATACCGGTGTGTGGCTCTGTCTTTGGCCGACTTGTGCTCAGGACGCAGCTTTATTAATAAAATGAAGCACCGAGGAGACAGAATATTTCACCGCCCTAATTATCTGCTCCCTGAATTTTTACTGAGTTACCGCGTAAATAACTGTGTTTGTGCAGCAGCTGAAATCACAGATTTTTTGGAGACTGCGGATTTGGCGTTTTGACGTGTTTTAATTTCCGATACTTTTATAAACTCTGTACTTTGCCCTTTCAATTGGCGAACATAGATTTTGCGGTGCGCTCTTATTCGGGGATGTGTGTTGTTGAATATGGGATTGCACTCGAATCAGCGTATGCCAGCCGATTTAGATTTACACAAGAATTCCGGGTTGCGTGCGAGTGCTTAATATCGAGTCAGCCGTTTTGTGTACTGTTTGAAAATGATTCTTTGGGATTAGCTAATGTGCATGTGGAGTTTTCAGCGGGTTGGTCTGCAAAATGATTATGGAGTGCGCTCCTGTTTAGGGATGCGCGCAGATTTGGGGGTGCACACGGATTTAGTGTTACAGCCAGATTCGGGTACGTCAGCCGGTCTGGAGTTGCAAACTGAGTTTCGGTTGCGTAAAGACAGCGATTCTCTGAACTATTTGAACGGATTTCAACTGTTCGGTAACCCATTATGCATGCGGGAATGCACACTGATTTGTGGATTGCGTAGATTTAGGGCAACCTTGTCAAATAGGGGGATGCCCACTGATTTGAGGGTGCCCGTTGAATTAGGAGTGAGTAGGTCAACATAGGGATTTTTTCGGATTTCGGGGTCTCTCAGAGTTGTTGTGTTTCTGCGGGTTTGGAGTTGTGACTTTTCTCAAGGTCGTTTCATTTATAGGTTCGTTCCTTACCAATGCACTGAAAAGATTCTTTCTCAGGAATAATCTAATGTGCACGTCGAGGTGTCAGACTGTTTGGGGCGGACAGATTTGGTGTTGCATAAGAATTTGGGGGAGCACGAGGGGTGGGGAAGTCTGTGGATTTGGGTGTACACACTGATTTGCGGGTTGCTTGTGGATTTGGAGGAGTGCTCAGATTTGGGGGTGAACATGGATTTGGGGTGTACATGCGTTTGAGAATGCGTCGGCCAATATGGGATGCACAGATGTACACAGGGTTAATGGTATGTAGGCCCATATACGGGTTACACACCGATTTCCGGACGTGCGCAGATCAGATGTAGGGGTGTGTTGTCGAATATTGTGGTTCACTTGGATTGGGCGTGCATTCAGAATTGGGTGTGAATGAGCGGGTTGATAGTTTAATTAGAAAAGCTGTTAAAGATTCAACTCTAGATAAAG
This sequence comes from Hemitrygon akajei, assembly GCF_048418815.1. Lineage (NCBI taxonomy): Eukaryota > Metazoa > Chordata > Chondrichthyes > Myliobatiformes > Dasyatidae > Hemitrygon > Hemitrygon akajei. The sequence goes on from NW_027331923.1 coordinate 5,535,324, forward strand.
ACCTTCCACTTTGCAAATCAGAACCTGCTTCTGGGTTTGAAGGGTTAAGAATTAGGGGCTTATGGTAAATCTAGTGGGACACTGGGCAATAAGGGAGACACATTTGCAGAATATTTCAGGGTGAAGGTAACCAGGTAGATAGAAATGAAATGCAGATTTCATTGCAATTGCTGGGGGCGGATATCTTTCATTTCAGTTGTGGGAATGAGTTTAATTTGATTCTCTCTATTGGGTTTCACTTGGTACAATTTGGAGGATTTTGGGGGGTAATTTAGTTTTCATTAGAACAAAGAAGCAGCGAGAGTTTTATTTCCCAATTCCCTACACCAAATTCCAGTCCAATTAGTGGCGGGAATGCGCATTAAGTTAGAGTGTCAACCACCATGTATCCAAAGCCCGCCCTATTTATATTCACGTTAGCCAATCATTCAAGGAGAAGGCGGAAACTGGTGCGTTTGACATTGGATTATCCAACCAGCATCAGACTAGAATTCCCGCTGTCTTGTGGGAAAGTCGGTCAGTGAGGTTGGTGGGCGGGAATAGGGATAGATGGACATATTCACAGACTAATGGGTGGCTGGCATTCCAGAGTCGTTCGTTGACTGACAGCTGGCCAGTCCAGGACAGTGGTTTGCCCCTCCCCAGAAACACACTACCCTAATGTCCCAGACCCTCCGGTCGACGGGACAGTCGGCCCCGGAATAACAACTGAGAGATCAGGCGGTGAATGTGAGGAGCTGACGTCCCGATTGGAGACACTGCGACCGCCTCCGCCTTGTGATCAGGACGCGGCTTTATTAATGAAATGAGGCACCGAGGGGACAGAATATTTCACCGCCCTAATTATCTGTTCCCTGAATTTTGACTGAGTCACAGCGTAAATAAATGTGTTTGTGCAGCAGCTGAAATCATTCAGCAAATTCGCGACGTAGTGAAAGATCAATTCAGAATCATTGAAATCGAATCCTTTTCCTGAGACTTGATAATATATGAAGTTTACAACCAGTGTCATCCACAGGAGGATGAAGCTGCCGGAGATGGTGAGGAGTAAAACCACAGACCTTCTCCTGCTCTGCATCTCCGGGTCACTGCGGTTCTTCCCCTTGCTCTGACCCTTCAGCCCCTTACGGACCCGACTGGCCACTAAAATGTGCCTGACTGTCAGAGCGTTGAGCAGCAGGATCACAGCGAAAGGCAGGAACGGAGTTAAAACCGTATCGAGCCAGTCGTATCCAATCCACCAGGGATCAGTGAAATAACTGTCCTTCAGTTTACAGAACCACGGTACATTGTTGATGATCACCCAGGGTTCCCATGTGAAGTATCGGGGAACGGTTCTCAGACAGGACAGTACGCCGGTTGTTGTTAGAACCACAGTCGCAGTTTTATCCGTGCAATATTTTGTTTTCAGCTTCTGGCAGCAAATGGCGACAAACCGATCAAAGGTGAAAGTGACGGTGAACCAGACAGAACAGTGTGTGGCTGTGAAGCTCAGTATCTCGGTAACACTGTACACAGGGGTGATGCCCAGAAAACTCCACGGGAAATAATACATTCTGATCCGATTCAAAATTACGCTGATGACAATGGTCAGTAGATCCGCCGCTGCCATGGCAACCAGGTAGCGAGTGGTGCAGGTAGAGAGGCCGCACTTCCCCCGGGACAGGATCACAATCGCAACTAAATTCACTGTGTGTTGGGTGAGTGGGGGGGGGGGGGGAGAGGAGGAAGAGGGGGAGGGAGACGGGGAGAGGGGAGGGGAGGGGGAGGGCGATGGGGTGGGGGAGGGGGATCGGGTAGAGAGAGTGAGGGAGAGAGAGAGATAACAGACAGAGGGCATTACTGAAACAATTCCTCAAGGGATCGGGTTTCAGCAAAAGGTCTGGAGCTCTACAGTCTATGAACAGCTGCTAATTTAATGGGTCACTGTCTCTAACCTGCCTTCTTCAGTGTGGGGATAAGACAATGTGTGGACAATCGTCGGCGATAAAAGCGATCTGCACGAACAACAAAGATCGGTGCTGATCCCTATTCCAGTCACTAACGTGACCGGTTTCACTGATTTAACCGTGACTGACCAGGCCCCTGGAAACTCAGCATCTGATGTGGCCGAGAAATGATACGGAGGGAAGCAACACACAAAAAGTACTGGAGGGATTCAGCAGCTCAGGCAGCATCCATGGAATTGAACAAACTTCGGTTTTGGGTCGAGACTTCTCTACAGGACGAAGCGGTGCAATTTACGACGCGTCTCAGAGGGAAAGCAGGAACAACTCAGTAACCTGACGCTGAGCGGCTCCATTAATGGATTAATTCTGCAGCGCAGTTCAATTCGATAACTCTCGTCAGCAGATCCGCGGACACTGGTTCAGATGATCAGACCCAATTATTAACGCGTACAACAAGCTGGAGGAGCTCAGCAGGTCGGACAGCATCCGTGGAAACGCGTCTCGGCCCGAAACGTTGACTGCTCGTTTCCACGGATGCTGTCCGACCTGCTGAGTTCATCCAGCTTGCTGTACGTGTTGCTTTGACCCCAGCTGTGTACTTTGTGTTTACAGACCCAGTTATTGACCGACAGGCAGTGAGATCCGACTGTGACAAACTCCACAGGGAGACATGAAACACAGGACCAGGGTTTCTCTCTGGTCAATAACTCAGAAACAGTGACCTTTACAACTTAAACCGATCCCAGTCCCAGCTTGCGGGAGAGCTGCCTGTCCCCACACTGGGACAACTCCGGACAAGGTGTCATTGAAGGCAAGAACAACGTTCGAGTCAATCCCATGAGTTGGATGAGAGACAGGAGTTTAGCTCCGCTTGTCATTAAATATGAAAAGTCAGAGTGTTGAACTGACAGGATCAATATCCCTGACGGATATTTCTACAATGATCATCAAGTTAGAAGCCTGTCAAATGATCATAAACAGATTCACATGGTTAGCACACAGAAATACCGAACATGAATTGCTCTGCTCACTCACCAGGAACTCCAATGGCGGCAATGAACACGTACAATATTTTCTCCACATTACTGTACCTATCGAACATTGCAGGCATTTTCTCTGTCCAGTGACCTGTCCCCACTGTGCTACAGGCGATCTCTCGGAATGAAATGTTAAGGCAGCACATGCCTGCGGTTTTTAATACCATTTAGCGACTCCACAGGGACACATTTCAACAATTTAAAAATAACTGTTTTAAAATTATTTACAAAACAATTATGTCAGGCAGGTGCAATCCCCGTGGTGACAGATTGCGATTAAATAATTAACTAGTGCAATGTTTGGACTGTTTGTGTGAATTAGTTTGTCCCAACAAAGGTGACTGAACCTTCAGTGGTTTCTTATCAATTCAATGTGCTCCCACTGTAAATATGTACATCAACGGAGCCAACTGAGACACACGACATATTGAAGTAAATTATGCTCTTGTAGCTTGTAAAATTGTATTGAATCACCTACTGTTACCATTTCCCTCGAGAGTATAAACACTTGGATTAGTTTGTGTTTGGGGGACTCTAACGAGGGGGTCGCCAAGAAAAGATCTGCTTGTGATGGTGAATAAACACTTTCACATCCACAAAACACGCCAACATCTTCACTGACATAGTCACAGTCAGAACATTTCGGTGCTCGTCCGGGACCCACCCTTAACCCTAATACATGGCCATAAAGTCTAGTAGGGGGTTGAGTGTGTTTCAATCATATCACCACGTATGTGTTAAAGAACACGGCGGAGCGCTGGAGAGGCGGATAAGAAAGTGCAGTTCCGTGTAGCGTGTTTCTGTGTCTCTGTGTGGATCGACCCATTGTCTCTGCCTGTCCCTGCCTGACTGTACACTTATCCACAGATCTCGAGTTCAATGTATCCCCTCGGTGCAGTTCCTTCCCATCTGTCCCCGCAAACTGCACATGCTCTCAAACTCTCATTTCAAACACTTCACACAGTGGCTGCCTGAACCATAAAATTCAAGAGCAGAGGTCAAAATTCAGATTGCATTCATGATTAATCTGCGTACAAATTCAAAAACATTGAGATTCGTCAGAGCTCCAAATCAGCAGACACACTTGTACATTGGATCATCTCAGAGCAAAATCATTTCAAATAGTTCACAAAACGGCTGTCTCCACCTTGGAAAATAGCAAGAACAAACTTCAACACTCAAAAATGCATTTATTGTTAAATTATCTATAAATATAACAAGTTTGATAGTCGTCACACTTCCAAATCTTCAGAACTCTGAAATGCATACACACCCCAAATGAGTGCTCCAAAAACCACCAAACCCCCAAATTCCGTATGCATCCTGAAATCCGCCGACATTCCCAAATCTCTGCACACACTCAAATTTGCACCGAAAAACAAATACGTGTGCGCCCCAAATCCTTGTGCAACTGAGTTAATGTGTGCCCTCAATCCGCATGCATCCCAATATTAGCTGGCAAACACCCATTCCTGTCCACATTCCCAAATCCCTGTTCATCCACCATATTCTCCAAAGCATTCCTAAATCAGTACATATTCTAAAATCCGTCTGCACCCCCGAATCCGCTGCGCACCCGAACCCACTGATTTTCCAACATGCACATTAGATTATCCCAGCGCAAGAATCATTTCAAACAGTTCACAAAAGGGTGGCTTACATTATAAAAAAAGCAAGTACAGAGATCAAAGTTCATATCGCGTTTATCTTTAAAAGAAACAACCTTGTGATTCGACACATCTCCAAATCCAACAGCTCCTCAAAGTCAGCGTTCACCCCCGAATCCGCCAACACACCCAACTCTTCATACACAGTATCTGCAAATGTGTTTACACCCATAAATCTCTGCTGACCGGCAAACTCTCATTCAACTCTCAAATCAGTGTGCACCCCCAAAGCAACTGAGACCCGGATCTGGCTCTGTTGTTCATTGTCATCTGTATGTCGTGTGCATTTCTTCATGTCTGTCAACAAAGAACCAGAAACACAGAGTGGGTCTGTTCAGAGTCATGCTTACTGCGAGCTGTAATGAGAAGCATCTCCACTCTCCATGGCGAGAGATCGCTTCTGCTTTGCAGCTTACGAAGTTTGCTGTTCAATACAAATTGTCCGTCTGTGCTTTGGCTGTCATCTGTTCTGCCGGTGGCTGCTCCAGTGCATATCAACCTCCTCTCAGTTACACAGTGAACAGTGATCAATTACATGGTGCCTGTCAAGTACACACTCAGCATATAGCAAACAACTGTGGGATCTTACAGGTTCCATTCTGTTACATGACAAAGGTTCGAATATATTTCCACATTTCCGCCTTTGAGTCAGCACAATCGTCTTTTCCGAGTCCACATCAAAGGGTTCCCATTTTCAATACCCTTTCCTTAGTCCTACACAAAATTACAAGATGGTGGCTGCCAATATTATAATACCGGTGGTCTTTCCATAATACAGGGCAGCAGTCCACCATCCCAGACGGCCGACAGCTTCCTGGGGGTTGTAATGATGGAAATGGTCTCCTTCTTCCTTCAGCTTCTCGGTGCCCTCACGGATGTGATCTGTTATGTGAATTATATTCTCCTGATTCATCATGTGCGTACGTGGCCCCTTTCCCCATGAAAACAAAGTCCAAGCCATTCGGATTTGCAATGCCACTTTACGAACCGTCACCGATTTCGCCAACAATTTAGATATTGCTTGTAGGGTTTGTTCGAGAGTATAAGTAATTTCATTTGCTAACTTTTCCAATGCTGCTGCCATGTTAATGAGCTCCGGAGCTGCCTTGCTGATCTCCTTGGCAAGTGTCACCTTCCCTGTGTGGTTAAGAATGCATTGAGTTCAGGAGCCGAGAGGTAACGGTACAGCTATATAGGACCCTGGGCAGACCCCACTTGGAGCGCTTTGCTCACCTCACCACAGGAATGATGTGGAAACTATAGAAAGGGTGCAGAGGAGATCCACAAGGATGTTGTCTTGGTTGAGGAGCATGGCTTAGAGAATAGGTTGAGTGAACTTGGCCTTTACTCCTTAGAGCGACGGAGGATGAGAGGTAACCTGATGGATGTGCATAATGTGATGAGAGACATTGATCGTGTGGATAGTCAGAGGCTTTTCCCAAGGCTGAAATGGCTAACAGGAGAGGCCATAGTTTTAAGGTGCTTGGAAGAAGGGCCAGAGGAGATGTCAGGGGTAAGTTTTTTTTTGTGGTGAGTGCGTGGAATTAGCTGCCGGCGATGGAGGTGGAGACGGATACAATAGGGTATTTTAAGAGACTCATGGTTAGTTGCACGGAGCTAGAAAAATAGAGGGCTATGGGTAACCGGACTTAATTTCTAAAGTCGTTACATGTTAGGCATTGCATTATGGGCCGAAAGGCCTATACTGTGCTGTAGGTTTTCTATCTTTCTACGTTTCTATGAGGACATCACCAAGTCTTTTTAAGCTTGGTTAACATTGTTGTCCTGGGGCAAATCATTCTCTACAGCTCTCGTTTTCAAATTTATATCTTCATCCAGACAAAGTGACATTCTGACTGTACTGATAAGGGAATGAAAGGGGTCGATGTTTCCAAGTCCCATCAGCCCTGTGCTAGAATCCAAACATATCCTGGCCTGGGGACCTGGACCAGTTAAAGTAACAGTTCATCTGTATTTCATTGAAGATCACAGTTAAACGGGACACATCCATTTCTACATGTGCCAGGACAGCCATACAGACTCAGCAGCTTGAATGTTTGTGGCGACCACATCTGTCCGGGAAAGGACAAGAGCTAATCCAACCGACACCATTCGGTCTCTCAGTGGTTTTATCTTTTTCCCGTCGTCAAGCAGCTTCTTACAGTGAGAGGCGTGAATCCACGACGGCCTTTCTCTCACCATGATTAGTGACCAGCAATACCGGAAATGGTACTTCAAACCGAGGCTCCAAACACATCTCCCTTTTAAATGTCCGCACCACCACGTAGTCACCGGTTCACTGTAGTAGCATTTGACGTCCTCTACAGTTTGCTGGGCCTCTCTTACCTGTTGATGATATTTAGTGAATTTTTAAGGAGATACAATAATTGAACATGCTCTCATCCAAGTGGTGTACATGCACTTGTTTAATTCCTGATGGCGCATCAGACGGCAGTCCCGTTGTGATTTCATGTGGGGACAGCCCAATGGTTCCTTTGGCAGTGGCTTCTGTAGTCATCAGAACCAAATGCAACTCCTGTTTCCACTTTAGTCTCATTTCCTCACAAATCTTCCTAAGTATATTCTTAATGATTCCGTTCATATTTTCGACTCGTACCGCTGACTGTGGATGGGAGCGACAATGGAAATTTTGACCCGCTTGTTAGGCTTTGCATACATCTTCAATGACTTTACCAGTGAAATGAGTACCGTTGTCACTGGATAGTTTCCAGGGGATTCCAGATCGCGGGTTACTTCCTTTAACAAACATTTCGTTGCTGCAGCTGCATCATTTTTTTTCTACAAACAAATGCTTCAGCCCATCGTGAGAGCACGTAAATGATGTCTAATACATTCTTATACCCAAAGTGGGAGATGTCATCAGGACCAACTGCGTAGGTCGATTGCCTCTGACACCACAAGGGTGGACCTAACAATACCTGCACAATCTAAAATCCATCGTCTACAATATCAGATATCATTCTTAGAAAGTGTTTCAGTTCTCTGTGAGTCGCTGGCTTTGGGCTTTAACAGATATCTTAATCAATGGCCTCCTGTCCTGGGATAGGGTATATACTAGATAAGTAACTTCTGGTTGTAGAAACTAATTTCTGCTTTGATACTTTTTGAACTTTCATAGCTAGCTTATGTAGAAGATAGAGGGAGCCCTGACCACAAGTTTCCTTACTTGGGTGGTCAACAGGGCGTCATCTACGTACTGTATTAGATTGGTGCCAACCAGAAAATTCCTTACCGTTTTTTCGTTTGCAATTTACATGACAAAACACTGATTGCATCAAACCTATTTTCCAAGAAAACACAAACTCAGAACAAATATGTCAAAAGTCTTGAACATCTTTTCTGCTCTATAAAAGGAAAACATCTTGTTAGTTAAGCAACTTTTAGGATTGCTCTCCAATTATTCCAATCTAACCAAAACTGACTCCAAATAAAGTGTTGGGTCTGTTGTCGGGAAGAAAGCGATGTGTTTCAAGACAGAAGTGAATTGATACTGGACATCATGGTCAAGGTGAGACGATCAGAGCCAGGGATTTTAAAGTTTTTGATGAGCAAACAGACAGACAGACAGACAGACAGACAGACTCTCTCTCTCTCTCTCTCTCTCTCTCTCTCTCTCTCTCTCTCTCTCTCTCTCTCTCTCTCTCTCTCCCCCCCCCCCCCTCTCTTACGGACGCTCTCATCTGGCCACTTTTCACACCTAAATTCTGACTTTACTTAAGCGTTTAAATTTGCTTTAAGCACTTTGTCTGCTCTCCAGTGTTGTGTTCATTTTTTATGTGCCGATTTCTGAATTACATTCAGCGTAATTTTTTATTCACTGCACTCTTTCTCCAGTCGTTCCCCGTCGGGCTTAGCTACTTGGGTGCTTCCTCCTGTTTAATGTTTCCTTTAGCCAGCTTTTCACAGTGGAACTGAAACTGGTACATCCATACTACTGAATGCCTATAAACCAGTCAGCCCCTTGGTGCTGCTGAACGGACTGGGCACGAAACAACGGATGTACACTGTTCCATCGATATTGCTTGGCATGCCGAGTTCCTCCAGCATTTTGTGTGTGTAGTTTCTCTGTCAGGATCAGTGAAAGATGCATCCTGTCGCATCTCCCACTGACCTTTTTCTTCACATCCCACTGAATCCCTGATCAGTGACTTCACTGCTTCTGCGTCACAGCGTCCTGTGTGGTTCAAACCTTCTGTAATGTCACTCGGCTGGCACTGAAACTTCTATTTACTTTTCTTGTTTTACAGGCAATAAATAACTACCGCCTCTCTCTGATGAACAATCATTTAGTGCGATCCAGACAATGATCTACACTTCCATGTATCACTGACACTATCCTTTAAATTATTCTGACGTTATACTATATGTAATTATATAATTATATATATAATTATACATTTTCTATTTTCTAATTATGAGTTATAATTGAAATTTTTATTATATTTACTTCGATTTGAACTTCAGGGAGCGCGAAACGCAGAAACAATTATCACTGTGATTATTGTACACTCTAGTATCAATAGTTTGGTGACAATAAAGTATAGTAAAGTATAAAGTACTGACTCGAGCCTTGAAGCCTCGGGAACACCAGTATTCCGAGGTCTGACCCGGAACAAAAAATAATCACTAAAGGTGAACAGGAACTGACAATTCGGCGATCATTATCCCCAGACAAACAAATTGGAACCTCCACATTTTGTTGGGTACTTTTCGCCAGGTCTTAGACCTAAGTACCAGAAAAAAACAACGTTCAACAGTGCGCTTATCACTTACAAGGAGAAAGGCATCTCAACTCTTCAGAATAGATGGATCTTTTACCGCTTACAAAGTTCGCTTTTATACAAGTGTTCAGGCTATTCTGGGTGTCAGCTCCTCTACTTACCGACTGCAATACTTTTATTCAAGGACACGCAATGTGGAGACCTTTCCAGTTCCACAATGAACAATGATCAGAACATCACATTCCTCTTTCCACTCCCTCACTCAGCAGACAGCAAAGCACTCTGGGATTATGCAGGGTCCATTTATCACATAACAAGATTAAATACCTTAAAAATCCGAACGTTTCGAATATATTTCAACGGTACTCAACTTCCACACATGAGTGTCAATTAAATTCATTTACAATAACCATATCTTCTATTTCCCAAAGTGTTGTGCTGAATGTGGCCAGGTTTAAGGTGGTTAACAAGGGGTCCAGCTGCACCATCCAACCATGTGGTGAACACACATTCAACTTGGACTCCCCATAGGTAACTCTGGATACAAGTCGTGGCTTTTCATCAGCACCATGAACATTACATTGATAGATAGATAGATAGATAGATAGATAGATAGATAGATAGATAGATAGATAGATAGATAGATAGATAGATAGATAGATAGATAGATAGATACTTTATTCATCCCCATGGGGAAATTCAACTTTTTTTCCAATGTCCCATACACTTGTTGTAGCAAAACTAATTACATACAATACTTAACTCAGTAAAAAATATGATATGCATCTAAATCACTATCTCAAAAAGCATTAATAATAGCTTTTAAAAAGTTCTTAAGTCCTGGCGGTAGAATTGTAAAGCCTAATGGCATTGGGGAGTATTGACCTCTTCATCCTGTCTGAGGAGCATTGTATCGATAGTAACCTGTCGCTGAAACTGCTTCTCTGTCTCTGGATGGTGCTATGTAGAGGATGTTCAGAGTTATCCATAATTGACCGTAGCCTACTCAGCGCCCTTCGCTCAGCTACCAATGTTAAACTCTCCAGTACTTTGCCCACGACAGAGCCCGCCTTCCTTACCAGCTTATTAAGACAGGCAACACAGTTGACCTTCCAGGGGCAATGGGCCATTGTTACATCTTGACATGTCCCAACCCATCTGGGTTGTGGGCAATCAATGGCAAAATAATCTTCATGACCGGAATTGTATCATTTCTTTGGGGATCCAGTATTCATAACGGGGGAACATTGATATTCCAACCGCGTCGTTGACTACCCAGCCATTAGGCGGCGCTGTTGAGCTCATCCTGATCGGTCACTCCCATCCCCGTCGCCCTTCAGTCTGCCACTGCACACCTTGTTCTGTTATAGGGTCGTTTCAGAACCCTGTTTCCCCTTACCCTCCTCTGTACCTTTCTCCCTCAATCCCTTTTCCCTCATTCACATCATCCTTCTGAGATCCCATGCTTCAGCATCTGTGGGGTTTGAATGGATCAATCATTTCACACAACCTTCTGCTCTCCTCGATACTGTGCGATACCAAGTTCCTCGGCCAGTTCCTACTCTGTCACGGAGTCCAATTCTGCGTATCTAAAGTAGGACCCAAAACACTCGGGAAAACCGGCCACAACCTCGTCACAAACATAGAAGGTTCCCCCCTTTCCACTGTCTGCAGTTATGCAAAACCTCCACTGTCACTTCTATTAGTCCAGCAGCTTCTAATGGTGCCTTCTGTATATCACGCAGTGTCCCCTGGGCGGGTGCCTGTTCCTCCGGCAGGGCTGAAGGGAAACTGAAGTTAGACAGGGAAGGGTTAGCTTCCCCTCCTCCGTTTCATATAAACCGTGAGTTATCCTGTTTGCTGAATGCACTGGAAAAGTTTCCGAGAATCTCATCTCATTCACAGCTCCAGCACTCAATTGGGCCAATCAAAAGGGACAGAATACCGTGTCACACACGCCCCACACCCCCGTCTCTGGTGTGTCCTGCAGTCCCTCGATTACTACAGGCGCCATTGGGGCACTGAGTGTTGAAGGTTCCACTCACTCTCGGAAAAACCTGCTGGGAGGCGGCCCACTTCCACAATAATCCTGGCTTTTATACTGTTAGTCCCGGAGTGCAGGGACAGAGGATGGCAGACGTGGCTGTTCCTCATGGAGATCGACTGTAGTGGGTTCCCGGCACGGCCAGCATGGAGATTGCTGTCTGTGCTGGGCCTTGATGAAAAGAGCAAGAAGCAAGCAGCTGACAGGATGGGGGAGGGAGCAGAAAGAGCCCCTTACTGGGTATGGAGCTGGAGAGAGGGGTTGAGCTGGAGGTCAGGAACAGATGGGCAGTGACTTGGCCCTCACTTCTGATCCACCAGCTGGACAGTGTAGTGGTTAAGAGTTGAAACAATCTATGAAGGTTGGGCATTACCTGATCATATCTGCCCCTGGCCAAAGGCTACGATTACATCAGGTGACTGAAGAGAGCAACCCGGTGTGTGATACAAGCGTCCCTTCATACGCTAAATCACCACGATCTGCATCACCATCATCGTCGGTCCTCGCACATATCACTCCTCTCCGAGCTGAGAGTTCACTTTGCAGATTTTCCATCTGTTTTAAACACTTGCGATCAGCGCAGCCTTTCCTCTCAGCTACCGATTTCTTCATGACATTCACAACAGCCGTAAATCCCGACCCTGACTTTTCCTTTCCCTAATTCTGTATCCGCCTGTTTATACACCTCTTCAGTTTTCTCATTTTCTCTTGTTAACGCTTCACACTGAGCCTGAAACTGACTCATGTGGATCAAATTCACCTGATCCTGCTCCGTCAGAATTTCTAACTCTTCCCTACACTTACACAATTCTTCTGTCAGTTTCAGTTTTTTCTCTCTTCACTTCAATTAGATCATCCAACAAACATTGCATTATAACATTTATAATCCCTTATAATGTCTTTAATTTATTTTCACTGTTTTTCACAATCCTTCCTCCAGAATCCTTGACCCTCGACTCTCAAACTTTCCTAACCACTCCTCATAATCTGACCAGTTCCCTCATAATTAACCATGAAAGTAATCTCTGAAATCCTCTGAATCCCTGGGTTCTTCCTGTCCTTTCCCTTTCACAGTTTAATATCCTAACCTACTGTGTGGTTCAACTCGACACCAGGGTCCCAGACCACTTTTCTGTCTTTTCGAGTGCAGCCCAGGGCGCAAAAAATATGTTCACCGTTCATCAACTGAGATCAGTTTGGAAACTCACCAGGCAACTCGTAATTAATCACAGCTCGCACTTTATTGCTCCTGCACAAACAACAAAGTAACTATGTTGAACCCAGGCTAACAGCTTAAAAGATGAATTCCACTGTTCCCTCTGTACTAATACACACCCAGAACACTTCTCAAATTCACAACACTGAAACAGGGGATCCCATGTAGTCCAAATGATCGATCATTTCTTCTCCAGTCCCTTCCTTGGGGGTTCTTCCTTGTGAGGGTTAGTCTCAGGAGTTATCACACCTTTGCATTTGAAACTCTTCTTAAGAAACTCTGATAAGAAACTCTTATCAGTTCACAGGATGCATGTAATTCTTGTTGGCTGAAGTTCATCAGGTTGTTGATTGACAGATTTCCACTGGATGCAGTCCAAAGGCTACACCACGTCTTGCCAAAGGTGACTTCTTTTGATCTCTTCAGCTCTGGTTCAGACACTCGGCAGAAATATCGAGATTCCTTCTGCAAACCTGCTACTGTATACAATACACACCTTATCTCAGAGTGACTTCAGGTTCATAGGTAACGAGATTCCTTCTGCAAACCTGCTACTGTACACAATACACACCCTATCTCAGAGTGACTTCAGGTTCAGAAATAACGAGATTACTTCTGCAAACCTGACAGTGTACATAATACATTGTTTATGTGAGAGTGATTTCAGGCTTCGAATGGGAATACCAGAAACTTCTTGTGTTCAGCTGATCTGATTAAGTTATCCCACAGCATTCAGTTCATCAATCAGTTCACAAAATGGGGGTTACAGAGCAGCTTCAAAAAATGGCAGCCTCTATTCCTTCGACCTCATGGCAAAAACACAGACAATTGTTCACTCTACTTCCACTGTCATTGACCCATTCACGTTTGATGTTTTTTTTTTGCATATGTTAATTCCTTCCTGACCCACAGTGGTGTATTTTAGTGCAGAGCAGATGGGATGCTGCTCCTGTCAGATGTGGGAATTCTGGAGATCTAACAGTTTCCCTCATGATTATTTGTATGAAGTGCACCCAATCACAGTGCCTGACTGACTGGTTCAGGGAGTTGGATGTACTCAGGATCATTCGGGAGCCTGAGGATACTATCAATGAAACATCTGAAGAGATGGCCACACCCAGAGTACAAGCTTCGGATAGGAGAAGCGTGACCACCAGCAGAGGTAAGGGCCATTAGGAAGACCAGTAGGTCATTAGGATGCCCAAATTACTGAATCCGAAATTCATAAAGCTATTTTTTCAATGCAACCTGATAAGGCTCCTGGACGTTATGGTTATCCTGTAGAATATTATTTTAAAAATTGGAAAGTTGCTTTCCCCATATACGTTGGAGATGCTTAAAGATTCTTTTGTGAAAAGTGAGTTACCCTCTACTTTTTATGAGGCTTCTATTTCTTTAATCCTCAAAAAGGATAAAGATCCGACTGACTGTGCCTCATACAGACCTATTTCATTACTGAATGTTGATGCTAAGATCTGTCAAAGATAATGGCCAGTCAGTTGGAGAGTCTTTGGGTAAAATCATTTTTAAAGATCAAACAGGCTTTATAAAGGGTCGTTATTCTTTTTCAAATGTTTGGAGACTATTTAACATTATATATTCGCCCGCTTCTGAAACTCCACAATGCGTTGTATCTTTGGATGCTGAAAAAAAATTTGATCGTGTTGAATGGAAATATTTACTTAATGTCTTAGAAACATTTGGTTTTGGTATTGACTTTAATAATTGGATTAAAATGATATATAAAGCTCCTATTGCCACTGTTGTCACATTTTATTCAGCTATCAGGGGATTTTGATGGGATTGGTTCGATTATTCTATCTTTTATTTGGGATAATAAAAGACCAAGAATTAGTCAATGTCATTTACAAAAGTTGATAAAGGACGGAAGTCTCGCTTTGCCTAATCTAAGAATTTATTATTGGGCTGTTAATTTGCGATATATGTCCTTTTTTATTATATTAGGGTGATAGGAATGATCGGCCAATTTGGGTAAACCTGGAACTGAGAGCTGTGAAACAGTTTTATTTAACTCCGTTATTAGGAGTTGCTCTACCTATACAATTAGCTAAAGTTGATAATTTAAACCTATATCCTGTGGTTAAGCACTCTTGGCAAATTTGGCTCCAGTTCCACAATTTTTTTAATGTTAAAAAATTTAAACTTTGTATAATTTATCGTATAATATACGATAAAGTATAATTTATCGTAATCACCTTTTTAAACCTTCCTGGAGCGATCCATTTTTTTTTTACTTTGGAAAAATAAAGGTATTACTTATTTTTTAGATTTATTTAAAGAAGGCAGAATGATGTCTTTTGAACAATTACTCGATAAATATTCTCTCTCATATTCATACCTTTTACAATACCTTCAAGATAGATATTATTTCAAAAATTCAAAAAATATTTAAGTAATTGTCCTTACATATTGGAGGCTGACTTATTAGAGATTATTATGAATAAGAACCCTTCGATGAAAGGTTCTATTGGAAGAATTTATTATTACAATGGGATAAGCGTCCTTTATTTAAGATTAAACAAGATTGGGAGAAGGAACTCAGTTTGACGTTGATATAGGAGGATTGGACACAGATTCTGAAGCTCGTTAACTCTTCTTCGATCTGTGCTAGTCATTCACTGATTCAAATAAAAATTGTACATCGTTACCATTTGTCGAAGGAGATACTTTCTAAAATATTTCCCAATGTTGACAAGTATTGTGATAGATGTAAAACTGAGATAGCTACACTGACACATAGTTCTGGTCATGTTCTATATTAAAATAGTTTTGGAAGTCAGTCTTTTCGACAATTTTAAAGCACTCAGAATCAACTTAAAACCTAATAAATTGACTGTGCTTTTTGGAATAATTCCTCAAAATATCCATGGTATTTCTGTGTCTGACCAACATGTTATTGCGTTTGTTACATTAATAGCTAGGAGGGCCATCTTGTTGAAATGGAAGGACATATCAGCTGTTACTTTGTCACAATGGTTCTCTCAAGTGATCCTGTGTCTTAGCTTGGAGAAAGTTATAAGTCGAACCTTTGAACCTTTATTTGATTTTGAGAAGAGATGGGGCTCATTTGCTCGTTATTATCATTTCAGTTAACTGATAGATTTCCTCCACTATCAGTGGAAAACTAATCGTTTTTTGATATGTCTTTCTTTCTTGTTGGCGGTTTGATGTTTATTTTTAGAAGCTTTCTGTATGACGCCTGGCCCCGGGGTTGTATCCCCAATGGGTTTCTTTTTTCTCTCACTTTTCTTGCTTAGTAGGGATTTTTAATTCACAAAAATGTTCAATCTTTAAGATAATTTGTTTTGAGGCATTGTGAGTGTTGTTACTTCAATGTACCTGTGTAATTTTTCAAGAAGAAGAAGAAGAAGAAGAAGAAGAAGAAGAAGAAGAAGAAGAAGAAGAAGAAGAAGAAGAAGAAGAAGAAGAAGAAGAAGAAGAAGAAGAAGAAGAAGAAGAAGAAGAAGAAGAAGAAGAAGAAGAAGTGAAAAGAAATATCTGAAGAGGTGGCCACACCCAGAGTACAAGCTTCGGATAGGAGAAGCGTGACCACCAGCAGAGGTAAGGGTCATTAGGAAGACAGTGCAGGGCTGTCCTGTGGGCATTCTCCTCAGCAGAACACCTTGTTGATACTGCTGGGTGGGTGGTGGTTGAACCATTGGGGCACGGTAGCAACAGAAAGGCCGGTAGCACTGTCGGCTCTGAAGCTTAACAGGGAAGTGTAACTTTAGGCCTTGTTGTAGTTATAGGAGATGACAGTCAGGGGAGAGAAAGGAGATTCTGTCAATGTGGTCAGAATTTAAATGAGAACTGATTTCTGTGTCACAGATCCAAACCATTAAACTCCAGTCCCATTAAACGTGAACATTAGCCGAGGAATACCTCCCACGCCCAGTGACCAGAGTGCAGAACTGGGTTTGATAAACAACAGCACTAATTACCGAGTTCGGCACCAACAGTCACTTTTGAACTTGATTCAGTATCTGTGATGGTGAAATATCCAGCCTGTAGCCTGTCGCCTGTTTAAACAGTTTCCCCGGTGTGAACTCGGTAGTGCGTCACAAGGTGGGATGACTGAATCTCTTCCCACATTCGGAGCAGGAGAATGGCCTCTCCCCAGTGTGGACTCGTCGGTGTGTCTGTAAGTGGGATGACTGACTGAATCTCTTTCCACATTCAGAGCAGGTGTACGGCCTCTCCCCAGTGTGAATACGCTGATGTATCATCAGTTGAGATGACTGAGTAAATCCCCTTCCACAGTCTGAGCAGGTGAACAGTCTCTCCCCAGTGTGAACTCGTTGATATGACCGAATAAACCCTTTCCCACAGTCTGAGCAGGTGAATGGCCTCTCTCCAGTGTGAATTCGCTGATGTATCTTCAGTCCAACTGACCGAATAAAGGACTTCCCAGTCTGAGCAGGTGAATGGCCTATCTCCAGTGTGAATTCGCTGATGTGTCTTCAGTCCAACTGACCGAGTAAAGGACTTCCCACAGTCTGATCAGGTGAATGGCCTCTCTCCAGTGTGAATTCGCTGATGTGCCTTCAGTCCAACTGACCGAGTAAAGGACTTCCCACAGTCTGATCAGGTGAATGGCCTCTCTCCAGTGTGAATTCGCTGATGTGTCTTCAGTCCAACTGACCGAGTAAAGGACTTCCCACAGTCTGAGCAGGTGAATGGCCTCTCTCCAGTGTGAATTCGCTGATGTGTCTTCAGTCCAACTGACCGAGTAAAGGACTTCCCACAGTCTGAGCAGGTGAATGGCCTCTCTCCAGTGTGAATTCGCTGATGTGTCTTCAGTTCAACTGACCGAGTAAAGGACTTCCCACAGTCTGAACAGGTGAATGGCCTCTCTCCAGTGTGAATTCGCTGATGTGTCTTCAGTTCAACTGACCGAGTAAAGGACTTCCCACAGTCTGAACAGGTGAACGGCCTCTCTCCAGTGTGGACTCGCTGGTGCACCTGTAGGTCAGATAAATGAATGAACTCTTCCCACATTCAGAGCAGGAAAATGGCCTCTCCCCAGTGTGAATTCGCTGATGTACCATCACTTGAGATGACCGAGTAAATGCCTTCCCACAGTCTGAACAGGTGAACGGCCTCTCTCCAGTATGAACTCGCCGGTGGGCCTGTAGCCTGGATGAGTCAGTGAATTTCTTCCCACAGTCTGAGCAGGTGAACCGCCTCTCCCCAGCGTGAATTCGCTGATGTACCTTCAGTACAGATGAATGAGTGAATCCTTTCCCACAGACTGAGCAGGTGAACGGCCTCTCCCCAGTGTGAATTCGCTGATGTACCTTCAGCTGAGATGACCGAATAAACCCTTTCCCACAGTCTGAACAGGTGAACGGCCTCTCCCCAGTGTGAGTTCGCTGATATATCTTCAGTTCAGATGACCAAGTGAATCCTTTTCCACAGTCTGTGCAGGTGAATGGCTTCTCCCCAGTGTGAAGTGACTGGTGTCTCTGCAGTTGCGATGACTGAGTGAATCCCTTCCCACAATCAGCGCAGGTGAACTACATCTTATCAGTGTGAACTCACTGGTGTGCATGCAGGGCAGATGTGTGAATGAATAGTGAATCCCTTCGCACAGTCTGAGCAGGTGAACGGTCTCTCCCCAGTGTGAATTCCCTGATGTACCTTCAGCTGAGATGACCGAATAAACACTTTCCCACAGTCTGAACAGGTGAACGGCCTGTCCCCAGTGTGAGTTCGCTGATATATCTTCAGTTCAGATGACCAGGTGAATCCCTTCTCACAGTCTGAGCAGGTGAATGGCTTCTCCCCAGCGTGAAGTGACTGGTGTCTCTGCAGTTGCGATGACCGAGTGAATCCCTTCCCACAATCAGCGCAGGTGAACAACATCTTATCAGTGTGAACTCACTGGTGTGCATGCAGGGCAGATGTGTGAGTGAAGAGTGAATCCCTTCCCACACTTCTTTGTCAATTCATAAGCCAAATGTCAGATGTAGTAAACCCCCTGCACAATCAATTTAGTTGAAGAACTGATCTCCAGTGAACAAATGCTGGTGTGTTCTCAGCTCCCCGGTTCCAGTGGATTTCAGTGAGTTACCACAGGAAACTTCATTTCAGACACAAAGCACTTTTCCAGCTGTGATGACATCATTCGTCATCTCCAAGGATCGACAGTGATACATTGTTAAATATCTAGTAACTCCTTAAATATCTGGGCAGAGACAGCAAACTGACATGTTGTTTCGTTTAAAATTCCCGTACACAATTTTTGCCATTTCTAACCTGTAAAAAAGATTTACAAAATACATCAATGAATGAAAGTCATCAGTCAGAGAGGTGTATGGTCATGCACTTTGTTAGAAGCAATGAGAGTGCAGACTGTTTTCTCAATGGAGAGGAAATAATGTTGAAGAGTACGAGAATATAAAAGCAAGGATGTGTTGTTGAGTATTTATAAAGTGTGGCCTCACTTGGACTGTTGAGAGCAGATTCAGGCCCCTTAAGTAGAACAGATGTGCTTACATTGCAGAGCGTTCAAAGGAAGTTTACAAAAATATTTCTGTAATTATAAGGTTTGTCAGATGAAGAACATTTGATGGCTCGGGGCCTCTACTCACTGGAGTTCAGAACAATGAAGGGGCCCTCATTGAAACCTATCAAACATTGAAAAGTCTCTATAGAGTGGATGTGGAGAATATGTTTACTAGAGTTGGGGAGTCTGAGACTAGAGGACACAGCCTCAAAATCGAGCTTTGTTCTTTCAGAATGGAGATGAGGTTGAATTTCTTTAACCGGAGTTTGGTGAATCTGTGGAATTTGTTGTTATGAGTTGCTCCGGAGGCCAAGTAATTGGGTATATTTTAGGGAAGAGGGTGATGGATTCTTGATTAGTCAAGGCAGGAAGCGATATGGGGAGAAGGCAGGAGAGTGGGGCTGAGAGGGAAATGGATCAGCTGTAATGAAATGGTGGAGCAGACTCGATGGGCCAAACCACCTCATTCTGCTCCTGTATCTGAATAATTTTCACAGCCGATATATTGTGAGATAATTTTAGTCTCCTTTCTGAGCTCTGATATCACACTGTTACAGCGAGGTTCAACCCAAGTTGGGGGAAGAACTCACCTTCTAACTGTTCATGGTGCCGGCAACTGGTCTGTCCATCTAATTCCCCGACAGTCTTCCTGTCTCTGTGAGAATGCGACATTCAATCTGTGACTAGGCCCAGTCTGATTCCTTCCATTAGTATTATTCTCTGTCCCATATTATTCTGAGCTGTGCAGTAACTGAAATGCTCCCACACAGAGAACCTTTGTTGCTGCACAGCTGGTATTTTGTTGATGCCGTGCTGTTTTCAGGCTGTTTAAACATTTAACCTTCAGACAAATGGTCGGTCCATACGTTGTGAGAAAAATAAATTAGAGAAAACATTGGTATTAGTTCAAGTTCTGGTCATGTACGAGAGCACTACAAAGAGCATGTGATGATACATGGCAAACCCTGGAGAGTTTCAAATTACTCTGCCCCTCCGCACAGGTGATTGACGGTGGAGAGCCCATCAGAGGCAATGCCAATGAACATGATGGGGAGGGCAGTCCTCGTTCACATTGGAGTGTGGCATATTTGTGATGAGAACGCTACAGGTCACTTGGTACCCAGGCCAAAGGTAATTGGTATCATTATGTACCAAAAGCGAATGGTATTAAACATGTTCTCACAGGTGGAAAGGTGCAGATCAAGATGGAACAAAGGTGATTCCCACAATGACTAAAACTGATGTAAGGATTTTGTTTCCTTCTTTTCATGCAGAAAAAATTGACATTTTCATGGACTGGAAGGTTAGTTCCTCAGTGTTCAGTGGTGCCTGAGTGATCCATCTACTCCCCTTCCCTTCCCTTGCGATTCCAAATACGGCCTACGGACTAACGGGGAAAACGCAGGTCCAGTCATCTATGGCTGCTTCTTTACCCAGAAACCACCACGAAAAAGAGACCCATCTATCCGCCGCGGCTCCAGCTCCTTCGTTCCTCAGCAGAAAGTTCCCTGGAGCCCTCGTAGAGAGAGAGGGAAAGGACATCGACTGTCCCGGGGTGCGGACGAAAAGTGTGGCCGGTCGCGGTTCGGACGCCGGTACTGATAATAATCCGCCCAAATCCCCGCTCCTACCTTCCGGCGAATCTCCGAGCCTTTTGTCCACCGTGCGCACGCGCGAAAATCCCCGCGACCCTTACGCATGCGCATGTGATCACCTGGTTCACGGACGACGATTTCTGGAACTAACAGGAGAAAGTCTGCAAATGCTGGAAATCCAAAGCGACTCACACAAAACGCTGCAGGAACTCAGCACCTCAGGCAGCATCCATAGAAAATTATAAACAGTCGGCGCTTTTTGGCCGAAAGCCTTCTGCAAGGCAGAGAAGCACGGGGGAAGATGCCAGAATAAATTGTGGTGGGGGAGGGGTAGAGGCCAGCTGGAAGCTGATTCCGGGTGGGTGGGTAAGGGTGGGCTGGAGAATAAAGAATCTGATAGGAGAGGAGAGTGGACCAGAGAGGGCAGGAGGAGGGTCCCGGGAGGAGTGTAGGCAGGTGAGAAGAAGTACAAGGTCAGAGTGGGGCATAGAGGAGGGTGACGGTAATTTGTTCTCCTGAGTGGAAATCGATGTTCATGCCATCAGATTGGAGGGTATATAATGTGACGGAATATAATGTGTTGCTCCTACACCCTGGGGGGGGGGGGGTGGAGCTCATCTTGGCACAAGAGGAGTCCATGGATCGACACGGCGGAACAGGACTGGGAATGAAGAATTAAAATGCTTGCTGACTGGTAAGTCACACTTGTGGAGGATGGTGCGAAGTTGCTCCTAATTGATGACTGCACCCTCAGGGTGGCGGAGCAACAACTTATATTCTGCCGTGGTGCCTTCAAACGAGATGAACGAGTGCACCAGTCTTGTCTGTTTGAATCCAGAGCCCAAGAAACGCTCTCTTTCGTGTCTCAGTCGTCTTTGATCCCCTGAAGAACTGTTTCTGAGTGACAGCTAAGATCCACCTGCAATTCCTCGGCCCACTTTCCCAACTGGTCTCGATCCCACTGTAACCTTAGACAACCCTCACTTTCTCCACACACCGGTTTTGGTGACATCCACAACCTCACTAATTGTTTGATCTGCATTCTCCAAATAATTAACACACATCATTGTCCAGTTGTAAGCGGGTGAATTTACTTTCTCTTTCATCTCCCCGGGGGACGAGACTGGCTGGAACCGGGGGGGGGGGGGGGCAGGTAAACACGGGCTTTCAGTGTCTGAGTCGGTGAGGAAGCCGTGAGTGGCCAGTCCACAAGACAAGACAGCAGATCCCTTCGGCAATCAAACCGATCCTCATCAGGCCTGTCCCTCTGTGTCCAATTCCCCTCTCAGTGCGAACTCAATCGCCACTGCCACTCCTTCAATGGGGCGACTGAGTCGTGCAGACGGTGTGAAACCACCTCATTTGCCTCGGGACCATTTCCATTCCACCCATCCTGATGTTTTTACATCGTGGTTTATTTCTGATTTTAAAAATTGTCATTTCTGTGTACTGATGTCTGTTTGTTATCCTGACCAGTTCTGCCTGAAGTTGTTTGGCCTGATTGTTTCTTGGTGAAATTTGATAATGGCTTCTCCCTGGGTTTGGACCTTCAAGTCCGTATCTGAACAGGAACCGTCCCTGCTCCCAGTCCAGGCTCAGCTGAGAATGACTGTACTGGCACTGACAGGGCCCAGTCCCTGACCTCCCAGACTGCACAGTCGGGTAAACCCCGTTACAACTGGTACCAGGACCTCCCAGAATAAAGGACGAGCCCTTGTCTGACATCTACTGGCTCTGAGATATCTCTGCCCACCCGTACAAGTACAACACTGCCCCCCCCCAAGTGCCGACACCTACCGTCAGTGTGTCCATCACAAGGGGCACACATCATGTTCTCTGGTGGCACCAAACCAGCCCGAAGACCCCGGTCTCCGGTCGGCAACAGCTCATTTGAGGGACCCGCCATTTGGGCTCCACCCCATTCGCGGGCAGAAGTTTTGTGGGTGGGTGAAGCTCATTTCACATTCCAGTGACCCTCTGAGTGAAGAGGTATCCCCTCATGTGCCCCATAAGCTCCCCACCTTTCACCCTTAACCCCCTGTCAAGTATCTCTCTGCTGAGACTCTCAGAACACAATCCCAACACTGAGTGTTTCTTCATCAAGCAGCTTTATTCTTTATTACCTGCAGAGGGTAAGTTCACCTCCATTCTCACCAGGGATGGGGGGGGGGAGGTACTTCAAACACAGCGTTTACAAAATATTCCTTCTGTACATAAGAACGAGACGAGGTTACTGTTTCCAGCGAGCTCCATGTTCCCGATACATTAGTTGTTGCTGCCATCTCTGGTTGAGTCGTCTCCCCTACTTCCTCATTTCTGCACAGCGTTCAGTGTTTGCAGACACGAGTTCCTTTAGTAAGCACATTTCTTGTCGTTTCCTCCGGCTACTTTAGTCAGCTACATATATTGCATTTACTAGCTCAGCACTCCGGGGTTTGTACAGCTCCATTTTGTCTCATCAGATACTCACAATAAAATGCAAAGTTCAGTACATATTTCCCATTCCCTCCTCTCTTCTCTCCTCATTTCTCCATGACAACAGACATCCAATATTATCAGGACTTACGAAGTGAATGATGTCTTTATGGCGATAATGCTTCAGATCTCAGGGCTTTCTTTCCCCTTTGAGGACCCGGAATCCTGATATCCCCTCCTTTTCTGGAACACGACTGAGCACAAAAATCGTAATCAGATTGTTGGTATTATTATTGCTCCAATGGTTATTCCATCATGTAAACCAGTATCCCACCATCCTCCCAGAGTTCCAAATGGCCACCAGCTTCCTGACGGGTTATCATTGTGGAACTGTACAATGTAAACCAGTATCCCACCATCCTCCCAGAGTCCCAAATGGCCACCGGCTTCCTGAGGGGTTACCATTGTGGAAATGTACAATGTAAACCAGTATCCCACCATCCTCCCAGAGTCCCAAATGGCCACCGGCTTCCTGACGGGTTATCATTGTGGAACTGTAGAATGTAAACCAGTATCCCACCATACTCCCAGAGTTCCAAATGGCCACCGGCTTCCTGACGGGTTATCATTGTGGAACTGTACAATGTAAACCAGTATCCCACCATCCTCCCAGAGTTCCAAATGGCCACCAGCTTCCTGAGGGGTTATCATTGTGGAGCTGTACAATGTAAACCAGTATCCCACCATCCTCCCAGAGTCCCAAATGGCCACGGGATTCCTGAGGGGTTATCATTGTGGAACTGTACAATGTAAACCAGTATCCCACCATCCTCCCAGAGTCCCAAATGGCCACGGGATTCCTGAGGGGTTATCATTGTGGAACTGTACAATGTAAACCAGTATCCCACCATACTCCCAGAGTTCCAAATGGCCACCGGCTTCCTGACGGGTTATCATTGTGGAACTGTACAATGTAAACCAGTATCCCACCATCCTCCCAGAGTTCCAAATGGCCACCAGCTTCCTGAGGGGTTATCATTGTGGAGCTGTACAATGTAAACCAGTATCCCACCATCCTCCCAGAGTCCCAAATGGCTACCGGCTTCCTGAGGGGTTATCATTGTGGAACTGTACAATGTAAACCAGTATCCCACCATCCTCCCAGAGTCCCAAATGGCCACGGGATTCCTGAGGGGTTATCATTGTGGAACTGTACAATGTCAACCAGTATCCCACCATCCTCCCAGAGTCCCAAATGGCCACGGGATTCCTGAAGGGTTTTCATTGTGGATCTGTACAATGTAAACCAGTATCCCACCATCCTCCCAGAGTCCCAAATGGCCACCGGCTTCCTGAGGGGTTATCATTGTGAAACTGTACAATGTAAACCAGTATCGCACCATCCTCCCAGAGTCCCAAATGGCCACGGGATTCCTGAGGGGTTATCATTGTGGAACTGTACAATGTAAACCAGTATCCCACCATCCTCCCAGAGTCCCAAATGGCCACGGGATTCCTGAGGGGTTATCATTGTGGAACTGTACAATGTAAACCAGTATCCCACCATCCTCCCAGAGTCCAAATGGCCACCAGCTTCTTAAGGGTTAATAATGGTGGATCTGCTCCCCCCCTTCTCTGATTCTATCTGCTGCCTCTCAAATATTATCCATCACATGAGTTATATTTTCAGATTTGTCTGGTACGTTGCTGCAACATTCTTGTCCAATTAAAGCATGCGTACCCCACTTTTTAGGTGATCTAAAGTCTAGGGCCATTTGGATCTGCAGAGGTACATTTTGAACTGCCAGTAACTCTGCCAATATTTCAGAAGTTGCCTGTTGTGCCTCATCAAGGAATTCAGCCTTGCTGTTTGGCAGTTTCCCAAGGGCGAAGTCATGTTACTCAATTCCGAGTCACTTTTCCCATCCCATATTGGTGTGGATCTTTCAGATACATAAAGTGTACAAGAGAGGTGAGAGTGGATATCGGACAGCTGGAAGACGATGCTGGAGAGGCAGTGACGGGAGACAAGGAAATGGCAGACAGACTGAATAAGTATGTTGTGTCTGTCTTCACTGAGGAAGACACCAGCATAATGGTGGAACCTCCAGGTGTCAGGAGTCAGAAGTGTGCAAAGTTACCAGAACCAGAGTGAAGGTTCTTGAGAAACTGAAAGTTCAAGTTAGATAAGTCACGTGACCCAGATGGTGTACACCCCAGTGTTCTGAAAGAGGTGGCTAAAAAGATTGTGGACCCATTAGTAAGGAACATTCACGAATCACAAGATTCTGGAATGGTTCAGCAAGAATGGAAAATTGCAAATGTCACTCCACTCTTCAAGAAGGGAGAGAGGCAGAAGAAAGGAAACTATAGGCCAGTTAATCTGTCCTCAGTGACTGGAAAGATGTTACAGATGATTATTAATGATGAGGTCTGCGAGTACCGTGTCACAAGATAAAATAGGCCATAGTCAGCATGGTTTCCTGAAGGGAAAATCTTGCCTGACAAACCTGTTGAAATTATTTTAAGAAATAACAAGCAGGACAGACAAAATAGAATCAATTGATGTTGTTCACCTGGATTTTGAGAGGGCTTCTGACATGATGCCACACATGAAGCTGCTTCAACAACCCACTAGCCCATGGTATTACCGGAAAGATTCCAGCATGGACAAAGCCGTGGCTGATTGAGAGGAAGCAAAGAGTGGGTATAAAGGGAGCCTCTTGACGAGTGGGTTCCACAGTCGTCTGTGTTGGGACTGATACTCTTTATGTTAAATGTCAGTGATGTGCATGATGAAATTGATTACCTTGCTGCAATGTTTTCAGACAATTTGAAGATGGTTGACGGTCAGGTCGTTTGAGGAAATAGAGAGGCTGTGGAAGGTCTTCAACAGATGTGGAGAATTGACAAAGAAGTAGGAGATCGAATATAGTACCAGCAGAGGGTATCAGCATGCACTTTGGCAGAAGAAATGAAAGGGCTGACTATTTTCTAAATAGTCCCTAAAGGTCAATTTGCAGATTGAGTCTGTGGTGAAGAAGGCAAATGTAATGTCAGCATTCATTTCAAGAGGAATAGAATATAAACGCAGGGATGTAATGTTGAAAATTTTGTAAGCACTGATGAGGCCTCACTGGGAGTACTGTGAGTAGTTTTGGACCCCTTATCTTAGAAAAAGATGTGCTGAAACTGGAGAGTATCCAAAAGAGGTTCATGTAAATGATTCCCAAATTCAATATGTTGTCATATGAAGAGTATTTGATGGCTCTGGGTCTGTATTGAGTGGAATTCAAAAGAATGAGAGGAGACCTCATTGAAATATATCAAATGGTGAAAGGATTAATAGAGTGGATACGGAGAGGATGTTTCCTATTTTGGGAGAGTCTAAGACCAAAGGACACAGCCTCAGAATAGAGAGGTGTCTTTAGAATGGAGATGAGGAGGGATTTCTTTAGCCAGAGAGTAATGAATCTATGGACTCTATGGACAGTGAATCATTGGCAGCTGTGGAGGCCAAATCTTCATGTACATTTCAGGCAAAGGTTGATAGTTTCTTGATTGGTCAGGGCATGATGGGCTACCAGGAGAATGCAGGAGATTGGGGCCAAGAGGAAAATTGGATCAGCTAAAATGAAATGGCGGAGCAGACTCGATGGGCCAAATGGCCTAATTCTGCTCCTTTATCTTATGGTCTTGTGGCAACCTCTCATTTAACGTCAGCAAGAGCCAGAAGCTGATTATTGACTTCAGGAGGAGGAAACAGGAGATCCGTGAGCCAGTCCTCATCAGAGATCAAAGGCGGAGAGGGTCAGCAACCTTAAATTCCTCAATGTCATCACTTTCCAGGATCTGTCTTGAGCCCAGCATGTAAGCGCAATTATGAAGAAAGCACAGCAACATCTCCATTTCCTTAGAAGCCTGCAAAGATTCAGCATGACATCTAAAACCTTGACAAACTTCTATAGATGTGTGTGGAGAATATGTTCAGTGATTACATCATGAAACACCAAAGCCCTTGAAAGAAAAATCCTACAGAAAGTAGTGGATATGGCCCAGTACATCACGGTTAAAACCCTCCCCACCACTGCGCACATTTCTCTGGTGCGCTGTCATAGGAAAGCTACATCTATCATCAAGGAACCCACCAAGTGGCACATGATCTCTTCTCACTGATGCTATCAGGAAGAAAGTGCAGGAGGCTCAGAACCAACACCACCAGGTTCAGGAACTGTCATCACCCTTCAATCATCAAGTTCTTCAACCAGAGAGGATAATCTTACTCAAATTCAATTGCCCCATCACTGAACTGTTCCTATAACCCATGGACACATTCACGGATTCTTCATCTCCTGTTCATGATAATTATTTCTTACTTATTGTTTTCTATTTAATATTTGCACATATTTACAAAGTCTGTTGTCTTTTGCTCATTGTATTTTATCTACGATGTTGGGTTCGGGCTTTCATTGATTCAATCATGATTCTTGGATTTACTGAGTTTGTCCGAAAAAAACAATCTCAGGATTGAACATGATGACATGCGTGTACTTCGAGAATAAATTTACTTGGTATATTTTGAATTCTACAATTAAATCTGTAGATACTCTCTCAAACACACATGTGATTTGTAATTTCTAAAGGTTCAGCATTTACTGGCTAAGTTATTTGGCTCTGATCAGAATGATCGTCCCATCACTATGACCCCTCTTCTGAGGTACCCCAGCTACAGGAAAGATTCCTGAATCAAACTGGGATCACTGTTTCAAGCGTGCACGCACACACACAGACACACAGCTGTGATGAAGTGTTTTGAGGGTTTGGTCATGTATAGAATCAACTGCGGCAGCACTTGTGCAAGTTGAAGGAAGCTGGAATCATCACTGAGTCCCGAAGCCCCTATGCGTCCCCAATAGTAGTGGCCCGGAAGAAGAACGGAAAGCTACGCATGTCTCTGGAGTATAAGACGTTGAACCGGCGCACTGCCTCGGACCAATATACGGTCCCCAGGGTCGAAGACGCGTTGGCCTGTCTGAGTGGAGCGAAGTGGTTTAGTGTGCTGGACTTGAGGAGTGGATACTACCAGATCCCGATGAGTGAGGCCGACAAAGAGAAAACGGCAACTCACACAAGATGCTGGCGGAACGCATCAGGCCAGGCCGGGACCCTTCGTCAGGACAGACGAAGACGGCATTTCAGGACAGAAAGAGAAGGCGGCATTTATATTCCCTATGGGGTTTTTTTCCAGTTCGGAATGATGCCCGAGGGTATATCGGGAACCCTGCTACCTTCCAGGGGGTCATGGAGAAGACGGTGGGGGATATGAATTTGTATGAAGTGTTGGTGTATTTGGATGATTTGGTAGTGTTTGGATCCACCTTGGAAGAACAGGAAGCGAGATTACTGAAGGTGCTATGTCGGCTGAAGAAGGAAGGGTTACAACTCTCCCTGGACAAGTGTCTGCTCTGCAACACGTCTGTTAGCTATGTTGGACACATAATCTCGCGGGATGGAGTAGCTACCGACCCGGCTAAGATAGAAGCAGTGACCACGTGGACAAGGCCCCGGACTGTGAGCGCTCTGCGCTCGTTCTTGGGGTTCTGTGGTTATTATCGGAGATCCGTGAAGGGCTACGCCAAAGTGAGTCACCCTTTGAACCAGCTTCTGCGTGGTTACCCTCCCTTGGGGAAGAAAGGAAAAGAGGGACGGGATGTTGGAGAATATCTCGGACCGTCGGAGCCCTTCGGACAGAGGTGGGATGCAAAATGTTCGGAGGCTGTTAAATCGCTGGAAGAGTTGTTGACCCAGACACCGGTGCTGGCTTTTGCGGACACCCGATTACCCTATGTACTGTACACGACGCCAGACGAGAGGGATTACGGGCCGTTTTGTATCAGGACCAGGGCACCGGGTTGAGACTTGTCGCGTTTGTCAGCCGGAGTTTGTCACTCTCCGAGAGAAACTGTCCCACCCATAAGCTGGAGTTCCTGGCGTTGAAGTGGGCAGTGGTGGATAAGCTGAGAGACTATCTCTCCGGAGTCAGGTTTGAGGTGAGGACGGACAACAACCCACTTACTTATAACCTGACTTTGGAGAAACTGGATGCTAAATGCCATCGATGGTTGGCAGCTTTGTCGGTGTATGATTTCATCCTGAAGTACGAGCCGGGGAGCAGGAATGTCGATGCGGATGCTTTGTGACCACGGGACCATGAATAACAAGAGACGTACGAGGAGTGGGAGAGCGTTCTTGCCCCTGGGGTGAAAGCCATGTGTCAGTTTGCTATCACCGTGAAGGCCGAGGAAAAGGGGAAGCCGGAACGAGCAGTGGACCCACTGGGGGCTTCTGATGACGACCTACCCCCTGTTTACTGTGACCTGACTGCACTGAAGACTAAACAGTTTCCGGAATTAAGGCCGGGGGAAGAGGCAGCTTCTCAGCGGGATGACCCGGGCTTTGGCACTGTTTGGTGCGCGGTGGAAATGGGTGATCTGGCGTGGGCGGAGAAGACAAAACACGCTTCAGTGCCTCCGTTATTGAGGGAATGACCTCAGTTGAAGTTGAGGAAATAATTGTTATACCGGATCACGTCACCCCCTGACCGAGAAGTATCGGAAGATTGTGTTGAAGTCCCTGAACGATGATTCTGGATATGTGGGGGTGGAGTAGATCTATGGATCGCTCAAAGATAGGTTGTACTGGCCCCGAATGAAGGCGGAGGTGGAAGAGTATTGCAAGTCGTGCATTCGCTGTATACGCCGGAAGACGCTGCCTGTGCAGGCTGCTCCGTTGTCACGCTTGCAAAGTGAGGGGCCGCTGGACCTGGTGTGTCTGGATTTCTTGGCCATAGAACCCGATGCCATCAATACGGCGAATGTCTTATTCATCACGGACCACTACACCCGGTATGCTCAAGCGTTCCTTACCAAGCAGCAAAGTGTGACTCCGGTGGTGAAAGTGCTATGGGAGAAGTATTTTGTGCATTATGGCCTTCCCCGGCGGATACATAGTGACCAGGGACGAGACTTTGAGAGTAAGCTCATCTACGAGATACTGAGTATGTTGGGGGTTGAGAAATCGAGGACTACGCCCCATCATCCGCAGGGCGATCCCCAACCGGAGAGGTTTAATTGGACGCTGCTGGACATGCTGGGAACTCTGGAGATTAGCAAAAAGAGTTGATAGAGTCAACATATTGGACGTCTGGTTCACTGTTACAACTGTACCCGAAATGAAGCTACTGGATACTCGCCCTACTATTGGATGTTTGGGCGCGAGGCAAGGTTGCCCATTGACCTCTGTTTTGGGACGGATGCAGGTAACGTATCGCCGACTCCCTACTTGAAGTATATGTCTGATATTAAGAAAGGACTACAAAGAGTTTATGAGCTGGCTAGGGAGGCGGGCGCCGAGCAGAATCGGGGAAATAAGAGGAGGTATGACAAGAAGGTGAAGTTCTCCCAACTACTGCCGGGAGATCGAGTCCTCATTAGGAATTTGGGTCTACCTGGGAAACACAAGATGGCTGATCGTTGGTCGGGCACACCCTTTGTAGTAGAGAGTCAGATGCCAAATCTACCGTTTCTGCGGGTGAGGCCCAGGGATGGGAGGGGGCCCGTCAAGATTCTCCATTGGAATCACCTGTTGGCCCTGGGGTGAGATGTACAGGTAGAGTGGGAGCCCGACGTGCCTGCTGCACGTAGTACCAGGACTCTGCAAGAGAGTCAGGACTGGGCCCAAACCCTGTGAGAGACACTGACTCGGAGGATGATGACTCGGACGACTGGTACATGCTGCCGTTCGGTGACGCCCCCGTGATGGAGCGGGAGGCTCCCGGTCCTTCTTCCACTGGGTTAGACGGGGTAAGGGGGCTAGAGATGGGCAGTCGGGGGTACCATAGGGTGTTGGAATAAAGGATGTGGGGCCCAAGCAAGAGGTAGTGGGTTCCGAGGTGCAGAGGGGTTTGGGAGACCGCTTGCGGGAGGGTTCGCCTGGTAGTTCCCATGGGTCTTCCGTATTGTCCGAGGTGGAGGAGTTAGAAGAGGAAGTGTGCAGGCCTCAGGGAAGTAGGCAACCCCCCCCCCCCCCCCAGACAGGTTGGCCTATGTGGCACCTGGGGAACAGGGTGTGATCTCCACTGTTCTGGGGAGTTATGCCACTGCTTTCTGCAATTGGATTGGGCGGTGTGTTCTGCAGGAGGGGTTGGCGAATTATCTGAACGTCATGAGAGCATAGATAGATAGATAGATACTTTATTCATCCCCATGGGGAAATTAAACTTTTTTTTCCAATGTCCCATACACTTGCTGTATCAAAACTAATTACATACAATACTTAACTCAGTAAAAAAAAAAATATGATATGCATCTAAATCACCGTCTCAAAAAGCATTAATAGCTTTTAAAAAGCTTAATTCGGTGGGGATAAAATACAGGGCTCTCAGATTATTAACTGTAATGTTAACTGTTAATTGCATATATAAAATGGCTTCTCTGTAACGTTATAATGAAAAGGCTTCTTTGTAGGTAACTGATTTGGTAATGCCCTTTTTAGTTGAAATGTTTGGGTTATAATTATTGATAACGGAGGAACTAACCACCGGAAGCTTTGTTGTTCTTTCTGTCTGTGCGGGAGCCTGGAGTCAGTGCGCGGGTTTATCGGGAGGAGAACCGAAGAGGAAGGACGCGCTGGACCCTTTGGTCCCAGGTTGGTCCCAGGCGGCGGGTCGAGGAGGTCGGAGAAGATCGAATGGTGGACAGAAGGCTTCGATAATTGAGCTCCAACGGTTGTGCACGAAATGATTGAACTCTAAAAAAAAGTTTTGGCGCCCATTTCTTTCCTTTTATATTGTATCGCTATTAATTACCCAGTTCCAGTAAAATTTATAAAGAGTAATCTGTAAACGTACAGATTGTGTGCTGTCTGATATTCTGTGTGCGAGTTTGTACCAGTGTGCATTACACAGCATCCACGCAAACGGGAGACACGGTTTGGCGGGTGGACGGATTTCCCCCTAGACAAATACAAACCGATAGCCCTAAGCGTTACACTAATCATGTCAAGTTTTTAACATTTTTACAGATGGAACGAAAGATAATTGAACTGGGAATGTTGGAGTAGCCCATTTAATGTGCCTGAAGTATACACAAGGATAGAGAAATTTCTTTGCAAACATTTATCAGTTTCTACAGCAGAATTGGTTGTCATCATTTTAGGCTTAAGGTTGGTGGAGAAATTTCTTCCCACGTAACGTTATATTTGCTCAGATTACTTTTATGTTTTGATGACTCTTAAACAGGTTATTCTCGCAGTCGGTCAGATTTACTGTTGGAAACTCACCAGGCGTTAATTCATATTCAAGTACTTGTTTCTTATTTTCTTCTTATAGGTCCTGCACACAGAGGTATTGAGGGGAATGAGTGCGTTGACTGTAAGTTACAAAAGCTCAACTGTGGATAAAGTCCCTTCATTTAACAAATCAGAAGTTCAGAGTTATGTATGTTGAAAATTAGGAGCTGATGGAAAGACTGATGGGAAAATGGGTACACCTTTACAGAATACATAAACGGGTTGGGTGTATGGGGAGAAAGGGGTAAAACAAGAACGGACGGAATTATATTGACACGAACTAGAATGGGAACATGAAAGTGCTGGGTTTATGAGAGAAACAAGGAGGGAAGGAATTATATCACCATGACTTACCATGCTTAAATATTCTTTTTGTCATGTTGCAAAACATGCTTCCGGATCGTGTAGGTTTTCTCATTATGAAACGGTTAAACACAGGTGAAGCATATCAGGAAAGAAATCATGCAGGCTTCATTTCCATTTTGGCGGTCTTGATTGATTGATTTCATTTAACCGCTTTCTTAAGTCATGGGTGTGTCTTTAATTAAATTCGCAGTATTATGTTTCATTACCTATAATTGATAGGATTTGTTGGGGGTAATTTAGCTTTCGTTAGAAGACAGAAGCGGTGTGGATTTTATTTCCCAGTTCTCTGCGCCACAGTCCCACCCAGCTGATAACGGGAATGCGCCTTTAAGTTGGAGTGTCAACCGTCGTAAATCCATAGCCTGACCTACTTCTTAACTTAGCCAATCATTCAAGGAGATGGCGGGGAATGGTGTGATTCACATTGGGTTAGTAAATGTGCATCTAACTCGCCCTGCGCCGTCTTGTGGGAAAGTCTGACGGTGAATTTGGTGAGCGACTACTCATGATGCGGCGCCATTAATCAACTGAAGCATCGAAGTGACGGGATATTTCACCGCGCTGATCGCCTGCTCCCTGAATTTCGACTGAGTCACCGCGTAAATAAATGTGTTCGTGCAGCAGCTGAAATCCATCAGGAAATACCCGACGTACTGAAAGATCGATTCAGAATCATTGAAATCGATTCCTTTTCCTGAGACCTGATAATATATGAAATTTACAACCAGTGTCATCCACAGGAGGATGAAGCTGCCGGAGATGGTGAAGAGTAAAACCACAGAACGCCTCCTGCTCTCCACCTCCGGGTCACTGCGGTTCTCCCCCTTGCTCTGACCCTTCAGCCCCTTACGGACCCGACTGGCCACTAAAATGTGTCTGACTGTCAGAGCGTTGAGCAGCAGGATCCCAGCGAAAGGGAGGAACGGAGTTAAAACCGTATCCAGCCAGTCATAACCCACCCACCAGGGGTCAGTGAAATAATTGTCCTTGATAATACAGAGCCACGGTACATTGTCGATTATTATTACAGGTTCCACTGTGAAGTATCGGGGAACGTTTCTCAGACAGGTCAGTACGCCGGTTGTTGTCAGAACCACAGCCGCAGTTTTCCCGGTGCAATATTTTGTTTTCAGTTTCTGGCAGCAAATGGCGACAAACCGGTCAAAGGTGAAAGTGACGGTGAACCAGACAGAACAGTGTGTGGCTGTGTAGCTCAGTACATCGGTAACACTGCACACAGGGGTGATGCTCAGAAAACTCCACCGGAAGTAATACGTTCTGATTGAAATCAAAATAACGCTGGTGACAATGGTCAGTAGATCCGCCGCTGCCATGGCCACCAGGTAGCGAGTGGTGCAGGTA
The DNA here is from genome assembly GCF_048418815.1 of Hemitrygon akajei. Lineage (NCBI taxonomy): Eukaryota > Metazoa > Chordata > Chondrichthyes > Myliobatiformes > Dasyatidae > Hemitrygon > Hemitrygon akajei. The sequence goes on from NW_027331923.1 coordinate 5,569,594, forward strand.
GAGAGGCCGCACTTTCCCCGGGACAGGATCACAATCGCCACTACATTCACTGGAGAGAGAGAGAACAGACACTGGGCATTACTGAAAACATTCTCCGGGAATTAACATGGGAACGGGCTTTAGCCTGTAAACGGCTGATAATCTAACACCAGAAATGGGTCGCACTGTCTCTGACCTGTCTTCTTCAGTGTGGAGATAAGGCGATGTGTGGGGAATCGTTGGCGATAAAAGCGATCTGCATGAACAACAACGATCGGTGCTGATCCCGATTCCAGTCGCTGATGGGGCCGGTTTCACTGAATTAACTGTAACTGACCAGGACTCTGGAAAGTCAGCATCTGATGAGGCCGAGGAGGGATACAGAGAGGAGCAACACACACAAAACCGGAGGAACTCAGCAGGTCAGGCAGCATCCATGGAATCGAATTATCTTTCGTTTCGGATCGAGACCCTCTTCAGGACGAAGCGCTGCCCATATTTATGACGGGTTTCAGAGGGAAAGAAGGAAACACTTAGTGACCTGTGGCTGAGTTGCTCCGTTAATGGATTAATTCTACAGTGCAGTTTAATTCGATAACACACGGCAACAGATCCGCGAACACTGGTTCAGGCGATCAGACCCAATAACTGACCAACGGACAGTGGGATCCGACTGTGACAGACTCCACAGGGAGACGTGAAGCGCATGACTAGGGTTTCCCTCTGATCAATAACTTAGGAAAAGTATGCTTCAAAATGCAAACATCTCCCAGTCACAACTTCCCGGAGAGATCCCTGGCCCCAGCACTGGGACATCTCTGGACAAGGAGTCATTCAAGGCAAGAACAGCGTTCTCTTCGTTCCCGTGAGTTAGAGGAGAAACATAGACTTAGTTCCACTTGTTATTAAATCGGAACATTCAGAATGTGAAATTGACAGGATCGATATCTCCGATGGGTATTTGCGCAATAATGATCAGGTTGTAAGCTTGTAACATTATCTTAAACAGGTTCACACCGGATAACACACAGAAATAACTAACATGAAATGCTCTGCTCACTCACCAGGAACTCCAATGACGGCAATGAACATGTACAATATTTTCTCTACACTGATATCCCTATCGAACATTGCAGACATTTTCTCTGGCCAGTGATTTGTCTCTTTGTGCGACAGGCGATCTCTCGGAATGAAACATTAAGGAAGCACATGCCTGGGGTTTTTAAAGCCATTTAGTAATTCCACAGGGACAGATTTCAACAGATTGAAAAATAAAGGTTTTTAAATTATTTAGAAACCAATTACATCAGACAGCTGCAGTCCCTGCGATGACAGATTGTGATTAAATTAATGAATAATATTTAGATCAGTTGTGGGAGTTAGTTTGTTACAACAAAGGTGACCGAACCGTCCGAGGTGTCTTATCAATTAAATGTGCTTCCACTGTAAATATGTACTTCAATAGAACCAGTTGTCCGACAGAGAACATTGAAGTATTGAAGTATCGGGGAACGTTTCTCAGACAGGACAGTACACCGGTTGTTGTTAGAACCACAACCGCAGTTTTCCCGGTGCAATATTTTGTTTTCAGTTTCTGGCAGCAAATGGCGACAAACCGATCAAAGGTGAAAGTGACGGTGAACCAGACAGAACAGTGTGTGGCGGTGAACCTCATGACATCGATAACACTGCACACAGGGGTGATGCTCAGAAAACTCCACCGGAAGTAATGCCATTTGATTTGAATGAAAATGACCTCCTTTAACAAAGGTCAGTAGATCCGCCGCTGCCATGGTCACCAGGTAGCGAGTGGTGCAGGTAGAGAGGCCGCATTTTCCCCGGGACAGGATCACAATCGCCACTACATTCACTGGAAAAAGACAGAGGGAGAGAGAGAAAGAGGAACAGATACTGGGCATTACTGACCCCATTCCTCAGGGGATTGGGTTTCAGCTTTAGATCTGGAGCAGCACAGTCTGTGAACGGCTGCTAATCTAACATCAGACACTGGTCACACTGTCTCTGACCTGCCTTCTTCAGTGTGGAGATAAGACGATGTGTGGGGAATCGTCGGCGATAAAAGCGATCTGCATGAACAACAACGATCGGTGCTGATCCCCATTTCAGTCATTAACGTGGCCGGTTTCACTGATTTAACCGTGACTGACCAGGCCCTTGGAAACTAAGCATCTGATGGGGCCGGGAAGGGATACAGAGGGGAGCAACACACACTAAATACTGGAGGAACTCAGCAAGTCCGGCAGCATCCGTGGAATTGAACAAACTTCGGTTTTGGGCCGAGACTTTTCAACAGGACGAAGCGGTGCCCCAATTTACGACGCGTCTCAGAGGGAAAGCAGGAACAACTCAGTAACCTGAGGTTGAGCGGCTCCGTTAATGGATTAATTCTACAGCGCGGCTCAATTCGATAACTCTCGTCAGCAGATCCGCGGACACTGGTTCAGGTGATCAGACTCAATTATTGACTGACAGGCAGTGTGATCCGACTGTGACCAACTCCACAGGGAGACGCCAAACACAGGACCAGTGTTTCTCCCAAGGTGTCATTGAAGTCAAGAACAACGTTCGAGTCAATCCCGTGAGTTAGATGAGAGACAGGAGTTTAGCTCCGCTTGTCATTAAATATGATAAATCAGAGTGTTGAACTGACAGGATCAGTATCTCTGACGGATATTTCCCAATGATCATCTAGTTAGAAGCTGGTCAAATGATCATAAACAGATTCACGTGGTTAACACACAGAAATGCCAAACATGAATTGCTCTGCTCACTCACCAGGAACTCCAATGACGGCGATGAACACGTACAATATTTTCACCACACTCTCGTACCTATCGAACAATGCAGGCATTTTCTCTGTCCAGTGACCTGTCCCCACTGTGCTACAGGCGATGTCTCGGAATGAAATATAAAGGCAGCACATGCCTGCGGTTTTTAATACCATTTAGCGACTCCACAGGGACACATTTCAACAGATTTAAAAATAAATGTTTTAAAATTATTTACAAAACAATTATGTCAGGCAGGTGCAATCCCCGTGGTGACAGATTGCGATTAAATAATTAACTAGTGCAATGTTTGGACAGTTTGTGTGAATTATTTTGTCCCAACAAAGGTGACTGAACCTTCAGTGGTTACTTATCAATTCAATGTGTTCCCAGTGTAAACATGTACTTCAGTGGAGCCAACTGAGACACACAGAATATTGAAGTAAATTGTGTCATTGTAGCTTGTAAAATTATATTGAATCACCTACTGTTACCATTCTCCTCAAGAGTATAAACACTTGGATTAGTTTGTGTCTGCGGGACTCTAACGAGGGGGTCGCCAAGAAAAGATCTGCTTGTGATGGTAAATAAACACTTCCATATCCACAGAACCCTCCGCATCTTCAGTGATTCAGTCACAGTCAGAACATTTAGGTCCTCGTCCAGGACCCACCCTTAACCCTAATACATGGGCATAAAGTCTAGTAGGGGGCTGCGTATGTTTCAATCATATCACCACGTATGTGTTAAAGAACACGGCGGAGCGCTGGAGAGGCGGATAAGAAAGTGTGTAGCGTGTTTCTGTGTCTCTGTGTGGATCGACCCATTGTCTCTGCCTGACCCTGCTTGACTATACACGTATCCACAGACCTCGAGTTCAATTTATCCCCTCGCTTCAGTCCCTTCTCATCTGTCCCCGCAAACTGCACATGCTCTCGAACTCTCATTACAAACACTTCACAAAATGGCTGCCTGAACCATAAAAATCAAGAGCAGAGGTCAGAATTCAAATTGCATTCATGATTAATCTGTGTACAAATGAAGCAACCTTCAGATTCGTCAGAGCTCCAAATCAGGAGACACACTTGCACATTGGATCATCTCAGAGCAAAATCATTTCGAATAGTTCACAAAACGGCTGTGTAACGTTCTCGCTCGGGTGTGAAGTAACGCCGAGGTAAACGTCGAGATAAACCAGAATCAATGCAAACGAGACCGCAGTAAGATTAACCATTTACTGTTCACTCTTCACATTAACGCATGGTGAAAACTGTTGAAAAACAATACAAGATTGGTACAGTGTTTGTTCCCTTCTAAATATCACATTTACATTGTGAATACTTGCAAAAGTAAAACTACAATAACTACATTACATTAAAGTGCAGCATACAGTCAGAATCTAGCTGCTCCATTGGCTGCTTTAGATACACTTCAATACAAACTATCCCGACTCTTTAACTGACGAAAAGGTAAACCTTACCGACGGTCGTTACTTTTAACAGAATCGGCGTTAACATTTTAACTCAAAATACCGATTATCTAATGACTTACAGCGTTGCTTTCACTGTGTCTTTGGTGCATAGAGAGACCCTAGTCAGCGTTATGGTGGCACATGAGAGTGACCCCCACCCTTGCGTGAATCTCAAACCGGTAATTCCCCACAAGACGTCATCGCAGCCGCGATGTATTACAGACAAATCAATTGACTTAAACAATCCTAACTTTAACTAAAAAATGCTAACAAATTACTATGCGAAAATATTATAAACTAAACAACTGCCATAAAGGCAGCACAGGCTGCCTCCGCCTTAGAAAATAGCAAGAGCAAACTTCAACGCACAAAATACATTTATTAATGAATTATCTCTAAATATAACAAGTCTGATAGTCGTCAGCCCTCCAAATCCTCAGAACCCTGAAATACATACACACCCCCAATTTGTGCTCCAAAACCACCGAACCCCCAAAATCCGTATGCACCCTGAAATCCACCGACATTCCCAAACATCTGCACACACTCAAATTCGCAATGACACACAAATAAATGTGTGCCCTCAATCCGCATGCATCCCAATATTACCTAGAAAACACCCATTCCTGTCCACATTCCCAAATCCCTGTTCACCCACCATATTCTCCAAAGCACTCCTAAATCGGTACATATTATAAAATCCGTCTGCACCCCGAACCCACTGATTTTCCAACATGCACATTAGTTTATCCCAGCGCAAGAGTCATTTCAAATAGTTCAGAAAAGGGTGGCTTACATTATTAAAAAAAGCAAGTACAGAGGTCAAAGTTCATATCGCGTTTATCTTTAAAAGAAACAACCTTGTGATTCGACACATCTCCAAATCCAGCAGCTCCTCAATGTCAGGGTTCACCCCCGAATCCGTCAACACACCCAACTCTTCATATACAGTATCTGCAAATCAGTGTACACCCATAAATCTCTGCTGACCGGCAAACCCTCATTCAAACCTCAAATCAGTGTGCAACCCCAAAGCAACTGAGACCCGGATCTGGCTCTGTTGTTCATTGCCATCTGTATGTCGTGTGAATTTCTCCGGGTCTGTCAACAAAGAACCAGAAACACAGAGTGGGTCTGTTCAGAGTCATGCTTACTGCGAGCTGTAATGAGAAGCATCTCCACTCTCCATGGCGAGAGATCGCTTCTGCTTTGCAGCTTACGAAGTTTGCTGTTCAATACAAATTGTCAGGCTGTGCTTTGGCTGTCATCTGTTCTGCCGGTGGCTGCTCCAGTGCATATCAACCTCCTCTCAGTGACACAGTGAACAGTGATCAATTACATGGTGCCTGTCAAGTACACACTCAGCGTATAGCAAACAACTGTGGGATCTTACAGGTTCCATTCTGTTACATGACAAAGGTTCGAATATATTTTACACATTCCCGCCTTTGAGTCAGCACAATCTTCTTTTCCGAGTCCGCATCAAAGGGTACCCATTTTCAATATCATCTCTTTAGTCCTACACAAAATTACAAGATGGTGGCTGCCAATATTATAATACCAGAAGTCTTTCCATAATACAGGGCAGCAGTCCACCATCCCAGACGGCCGACAGCTTCCTGGGGGTTGTAATGATGGAAATGGTCTCCTTCTTCCTTCAGCTTCTCGGTGCCCTCACGGATGTGAGCTGTTACGTGAAGTATATTCTCCTGATTCGTCATGTGTACGTGCAACGGTCTCGGCCAATCAGGACACACGTGGCCCCTTTCCCCGCGAAAACAAAGTCCAAGCCATTCGGATTTGCAATGCCACTTTACGAACCGTCACCGATTTCGCCAACAATTTAGATATTGCTTGTTGGGTTTGTTCGAGAGTATAAGTAATTTCATTTGCTAACTTTTCCAATGCTGCTGCCATGTTAATGAGCTCCGGAGCTGCCTTGCTGATTTCCTTGGCAAGTGTCACCTTCACTGTGAGGTTAAGAATGCATTGAGTTCAAGAGCCGAGAGGTAACGGTACAGCTATATAGGACCCTGGGCAGACTCCACTTGGAGCGCTTTGCTCACCTCACCACAGGAATGATGTGAAACTATAGAAAGGGTGCAGAGGAGATCCACAAGGATGTTGTCTTGGTTGAGGAGCATGGCTTAGAGAATAGGTTGAGTGAACTTGGCCTTTTCTCCTTAGAGTGACGGAGGATGAGAGGTAACCTGATGGATGTGCATAATGTGATGAGAGACATTGATCCTGTGGATAGTCAGAGGCTTTTTCCCAGGGCTGAAATGGCTTACAGGAGAGGCCATAGTTTTAAGGTGCTTGGAAGAAGGTGCAAAGGAGATGTCAGGGGTAAGTATTTTTTTTTAAGCAGAGTGTGGTGAGTGCGTGGAATAAGCTGCCAGCGATGGTGGTGGAGACGGATACAATAGGGTCTTTTAAGAGACTCCTGGTTAGTTGCACGGAGCCAGAAAAATAGAGGGCAATTGGTAACCGGTGTTAATTTCTAAAGTAATTACATGTTCGGCATTGCATTATGGGCCGAAAGGCCGATAATGTGCTGCAGGTTTTCTATCTTTGCACGTTTCTATGAGGACATCACCAAGTCTTTTTAACCTTGGTTAACATTGTTGTCCTGGGGCAAATCATTCTCTACAACACTCGTTTTCAAATTTATATCTTTATCCAGACAAAGTGACATTCTGACTGTACTGATAAGGGAATGAAAGGGGTCTGTGTTTCCAAGTCCCATCAGCCCTGGGCTAGAACCCAAACGTATCCTGGCCTGAGGACCTGGACCAGTTAAAGTAACAGTTCACCTGTATTTCATTGAAGATCACAGTTAAACGGGACACATCCATTTCTACATGTGCCAGGACACCCATACAGACTCAGCAGCTTGAATGTTTGTGGCGACCACATCCGTCCGGGAAAGGACAAGAGCTAATCCAACCGACACCATTCGGTCTCTCAGTGGTTTTATCCTTTTCCCGTCGTCAGGCAGCTTCTTGCAGTGAGAGGCGTGAATCCACGATGGCCTTTCTCTCACCATGATTAGTGACCAGCAAAACCGGAAATGGTACTTCAAACCGAGGCTCCAAACACATCTCCCTTTTAAATGTCCGCACCACCACGTAGTCACCGGTTCACTGTGGTAGCATTTGACGGTCTCTACAGTTTGCTGGGCCTCTCTTACCTGCTGATGATATTTAGTGATTTTTAAAGACAATACCATAATTGAACATGCTCTCATCCAAGTGGTGTACATGCACTTGTTTAATTCCTGATGGCGCATCAGACGGCAGTCCCGTTGTGATTTCATGTGGGGACAGCCCAGTGGTTCCATTGGCAGTGGCTTCTGTAGTCATCAGAACCAAATGTAGCTCCTATTTCCACTTTAGTCTCATTTCCTCACAAATCTTCCTAAGTATGTTCTTAATGATTCCGTTCATATTTTCGACTCGTACCGCTGACTGTGGATGGGAGCTACAATGGAAATTTTGACCCGCTTGTTAGGCTTTGCATACATCTTCAATGACTTTACCAGTGAAATGAGTACCGTTGTCACTGGATAGTTTCCAGGGGATCCCAGATCGCGGGTTACTTCCTTTAAAAAAACATTTTGTCACTGCAGCTGCATCATTTTTTTTCCACAAACAAATGCTTCAGCCCATCGTGAGAACACATAAATAATGTCTAATACATTCTTTCACCCAAAGTGGGAGATGTCATCAGGATCAACTGAGTAGGTCGCTCGCCTTTGACACCACAAGGGTGGGCCTAACAATACCTGCACAATCTAAAATCCATTGTCTACAATATCAGATATCATTCTTAGAAAGTGTTTCAGTTCTCTGTGAGTCGTTCGCATCCGTCTTTAACAGAAGTCTTAATCGATGACCTTCTGTCCTGGGTACATCCTAGGTAAATAACTTCTGGTTGTAGAAACTAATTTCTGCTTTGATACTTTTTGAACTTTCATAACTGGCTTATGTACCTAGCTTATGGAGCCCTGATCACAAGTTTCCTTTCGGGGGTTTCAACAGGGGGTCATCTACGTACTGTATTAATGTGGTGCCAACCAGAATACTCTTTACCTTTTTTTTCCGTTTGCAATTTACATGACAAAACACTGATTTCATCAAAACTATTTTCCAAGAAATCACAAATTCAGAATATGTCAAAAGTTTTGACATCTTTTCTGTTCTATAAAAGAACGGTATCTTGTTAGTTGAACAACTTTTAGGATTGCTCTCAAATTATTCCAATTTAAACAAAATTGTTAATTTCAAATTCCCAAACGTAACGGTACACCAATGAGTAATTTTCTCCTGGAATGTAGGCATCTCATATCCGAATACAGATGCACGGATTTCCATCTGCTAAACCAGGATTGCACATTGCCAGTGTGGAATTCGTGTGGCTTTAATATCAGTTACATGGAAAACAAATAGGGAAACACAAAGAAACACACACACACGCGTGCGCACAGAGAGAGAGAGAGAGAGAGAGAGAGAGAGAGAGAGAGAGAGAGAGAGAGAGAGAGAGAGAGAGAGAGAGAGAGAGAGAGAGAAGAGAGAGAGAGAGAGAGAGAGAGAGAGAGAGAGAGAGAGAGAGAGAGAGAGAGAGAGAGAGAGAGAGAGAGAAAGACAGCACAAAAATCCATGTTTGTATCATTCTTTCATTCCTTCATTCATGTCATTTCATGTATTATCTGAAAATGTATGCAGTACACAATCCTGTGATTCTTCTTCTCCAGATAGTCTCGAAACCAGGAGAAGGAAGAACAGCAACATGATCAACAACTCCTCTTCCGCACCAAATGCACAAAAACAAATAAAAACGGAAAAGAAACGTTGTCCCCTGCAGCTGTTTGGGCCACAAAAATAATTGCAAAAGTTAAAATAACCAGTCCATTTTCACACGTTATAAAGAGACCGGGGTGGGGGGGGGGGTGTGATTACTGCTGCGTGAGGCCCTGACACAGTAATACATTTTTAACACAAAAGCGAATTCAAGTCAGAATAAAATATTTCCCTTGATCACCTTATTTTTGATCTTTCGAAGCCCATTCGAACTCTCTCTTATTATCGATTGAGCAAACACAGAACAACTTTTCCTCTCCCACGCTCTCACACAGAAACACACACACACACACACACACACACACACACACACACACACACACACACACACACACACACACACACACACACACACACACACACACACACACACACACCCTGTTTCCGCTTATCCTCCTCAGTAACTATCTCCCTTACTTCCTTTTCCCTCATTCGCATCATCCTTCTGAGATCCCATGCTTCAGCATGTGTGGGGTTTGAATGGATCAATCATTTCACACACCCTTCTGCTTTCCTCGGTACTGTGCGATACCAAGTTCCTCGGCCAGTTCCTACCCTGTCACGGAGTCAATTTCTGCGTATCCAAAGTATGACCCAAAACACTCGAGAAAACCGGCCACAACATCGTCACAGATATAGAAGGTTCCTTCCTTTCCACTGTCTGCAGTTATGCAAAACCTCCACTGTCACCTCTATTAGTCCAGCAGCTTCTAATGGTGCCTTCTGTAAATCACCCCGTGTCCCCTGGGCGGGTGCCTGTTCCTCTGGCAGGGCTGAAGGGAAAGCTGAAGTTAGACAGAGAAGGGTTAGCTTCCCCTCCTCCGTTTCATATAAACCGTGAGTTATCCTGTCTGCTGAATGCACTGGGAAAGTTTCCGAGAATCATCTCTCATTCACCACTCCAGCACTCAATTGGGCCACGTCAAAGGGACAGAATACCGTGTCACACCCGCCCCACACCCCCGGCTCTGGTGTGTCCTGCAGTCCCTCCATTACTACAGGCGCCATTGGGGCACTGAGTGTTGAAGGTTCCACCCACTCTCGGAAAAACCTGCTGGGAGGCGGGTCACTTCCCCAATAATCCTGGCTTTTACACTGTTAGTCCCGGAGTGCAGGGACAAAGGATGGCAGACGTGGCCGTTCCTCATGGAGATCGACTGTAGTGGGTTCCCGGCACGGCCAGCATGGAGGTTGCTGTCGGTGCTGGGCCTTGATGAAAAGAGCAAGAAGCAAGCAGCTGGCAGGATGGGGGAGGAAGCAGAAAGAGCCCCTGACTGGGTATGGAGCTGGAGAGAGGGGTTGAGCTGGAGGTCAGGAACAGATGGGCAGTGACTTGGCCCTCACTTCAGATCCACCAGCTGGACAGTGTAGTGGTTAAGGGTTGAAACACTCTGTGGTTGGGTATTACCTGATCATATCTGCCCCTGGTCAAAGGCTACGATTACCTCATCAGGTGACTGAAGAGAGCACCCCGGTGTGTGATACAAGCATTTCTTCATAAGCTAAATCACCCCAATCTGCATCACCATCATCGTCAGTCCTCGCACATATCACTCCTCTCCGAGCTGAGAGTTCACTTTGCAGATTTTCCATCTGTTTTAAACACTTGCGATCAGCGCAGCCTTTCCTCTCAGCTGCCGATTTCTTCATGACATTCACAACAGCCGTAAATCCCGACTCAGACTTTTCCTTTCTCTAATTCTGTATCCGCCTGTTTATACTCCTCTTCAGTTTTCTCATTTTCTCTTTGTTAACGCTTCACACTGAGCCTGAAACTGACTCATGTGGATCAAATTCACCTGATCCTGCCCCGTCAGAATTTCTAACTCTTCCCTACACTTACACAATTCCTCCGCCAGTTTCAGTTTTTTCTCTCTTCACTTCAATTAGATAATCCAACAAACATCACATTATAACATTTTTAATCCCTTATAATTTTTAAAATTTATTTTCACTAACTATTTTCCACAATTCTTCCTCCAGAGTCCCTGACCCTCAACTCTCAAACTTTCCTAACCACTCCTCATAATCTGACCATTTCCTTCATAACTAACCATGAAAGTAATCTCTGAAATCCTCTGAATCCCTGGGTTCTTCCTGTCCTTTCCCTTTCACATTTTAATATCCTAACCTACTGTGTGGTTCAACTCGACACCAGGGTCCCAGACCACTTTTCTTTCTTTTCGAGTGCACCCCAGGGCGCCAAAATACGTTCACCGTTCATCAACTGAGATCAGTTTGGAAACTCACCAGGCAACTCGTAATTAATCAAAGCTCGCACTTTATTGTTCCTGCACAAACAACAAAGTAACTATGTTGATCTCAGGCCAAAAACTTAAAACATGAACTCCACTGTTCCCTCTGTAGTAATACACACCCTGGCCACTTCTCAAATTCGCAACACTGAAACAGGGGATCCCATTTTGTCCAAACGATCGATCATTTCTTCTCCTGTCCCTTCCATGGGGTTTCTTCCTTGTGAGGGTTAGTCTCAGGAGTTATCACAGCTTTGCATTTGAAACTCTTGTTAAGAAACTCTGATAAGAAACTCTTATCAGTTCAGAGGATGCATGTAATTCTTGTTGGCTGAAGTTCATCAGGTTGTTGATTGACAGATTTCCACTGGATGCAGTCCAAAGGCTACACAACTTCATGCCAAAGGTGACTTCTTTTGATCTCTTCAGCTCTGGTTCAGACACTCGGCAGAAATATTGAGATTCCTTCTGCAAACCTGCCACTGTACATAATACACACCTTATCTCAGAGTGACTTCAGGTTCAGAGATAACGAGATTCCTTCTGCAAACCTGCCACTGTACATAATACACACCTTATCTCAGAGTGACTTCAGGTTCAGAGATAATGAGATTACTTCTGCAAACCTGCCACTCTACATAATACACACCTTATTTCAGAGTGACTTCAGGTTCAGAGATAACGAGATTACTTCTGCAAACCTGACAGTATACATAATACATGGTTTATGTGAGAGTGATTTCAGACTTAGAATGGGAACACAAGAAACTTATTGTGTTCAGTTGATCTGATTAGATTATCCCATAGCAATCAGTTCATCAATCAGTTCACAAAATGGGGGTTACAGAGCAGCTTCACAAAATGGCAGCCTCTATTCCTTCGACCTCATGGCAAAAACACAGACAATTGTTCACTCTCCTTCCAGTGTCATTGACCAATTAACGTTTGATATTTTTTTTTTGCATGTTAATTCCTTCCTGACCCACAGTGGTGTGTTTTAGTGCAGAGCAGATGGGATGCTCCTCCGGTCAGATGTGGGAATTCTGGATATCTAACAGTTTCCCTCATGATTATTTGTATGAAGTGCACCTAATCACAGCGCCTGACGACTGGTTCAGGGAGTTGGATGTACTCAGGATCATTCGGAAGCCTGAAGATACTATCAATGAAACATCTGAAGAGGTGGCCACACCCAGAGTACAAGCTTCGGATAGGAGATGCGTGACCACCAGCAGAGGTAAGGTTCACTAGGAAGACCATTTGGTCATTAGGATGCCCAAATTACTGAATCCGAAATTCATAAACCTATTTTTTCAATGCAATCTGGTAAGGCTCCGGGACTTTATGGTTATCCTGTAGAATATTATAAAAAAATTGGAAAATTGCTTTCTCCATATATGTTGGAGATGCTTAAAGATTCTTTTGTGAAAAGTGATTAACCCTCTACTTTTTATGAGGCTTCTATTTCTTTCATCCTCAAAAAGGATAAAGATCCTATTGACTGTGCTCATACAGACCTATTTCATTATTGAATGTTGATGCGAAGATTCTGTCAAAGATAATGGGCAATCGGTTGGAGAGTCTGTGGGTAAAATCATTTTTGAAGCTCAAACAGGCTTTATAAAGGGTCGTTATTCTTTTTCAAATGTTCGGAGACTATTTAACATTATACATTCGCCCGCTTCGAAATCTCCACAATGCGATGAATCTTTGGATGCTGAAAAGGAAATTGATCGCGTTGAATGGAAATATTTACTTAATGTCTTAGAAACATTTGATTTAGGTATTAATTTTAATGATTGGATTAAAATCATATATAAATCTCCTATTGCTACTGTTGTCACTAATAACTGTAGGTCTTTTTTTCAGCTATCAGGGGATTTTGATGGGTTGGTTCTATTATTCTATCTTTTATTTGGGATAATAAAAGACCAAGAATTAGTAAATGTCATTTACAGAAGTTGAAAAAGGACGGAGGTCTCGCTTTGCCTAATCTAAGAATTTATTATTGGGCTGTTAATTTGCGATATATGTCCTTTTGCTTATAATAAGATGATAGGAATGATCGGCCATTTTGGGTAAACCTGGAACTGAGAGCTGCGAAACAGTTTTATTTGACTCCGTTATTAGGAGTTGCTCTACCTATACAATTAGCTAAAGTTGCTAATTTAAACCTATATCCTGTGGTTAAGCACTCTTTGCAAATTTGGCTCCATGTCCACAATTTTTTTAATCTTAAAAAATTTAAACTGTGTAGTTTATTTTATCGTAATCACTTTTTTAAACCTTCCTGGAGCAATCCAATTTTTTTTTACTTTGGAAAAATAAAGGTATTACTTCCTTTTTAGATTTATTTAAAGAAGGCAGAATTATGTCTTTTGAACAATTAGTCGATAAATATTCTCTCTCATATTCATACTTTTTACAATACCTTCAAGTTAGATATTGTTTCAGAGATTCAAAAATATTTAAGTAATTTTCCTTACATATTGGAGGCTGACTTATTAGAGACTATTATGAATAAGAACCCTTCGATGAAAGGTTCTATTGGAAGAATTTATAATTTATTATTACAATGGGATAAGCGTCCTTTACTTAAGATTAAACAAGATTGGGAGAAGGAACTCAGTTTGACGTTGATATGGGAGAATTGGACACGGATTCTGAAGCTGGTTAACTCTTCTTCGATCTGTGCTAGTCATTCACTGATTCAAATTAAAATTGTACATCGTTACCATTTGTCGAAGGAGAGACTTTCTAAAATATTTCCCAAAGTTGACAAGTATTGTGATAGATGTAAAACTGAGAGAGTTACACTGACACATATGTTCTGGTCAAGTTCTATATTAAAATAGTTTTGGAAGTCAGTCTTTTCGATAATTTCTAAAGCACTCAGAATCAACTTACAACCTAATAAATTGACTGTGCTTCCATTTAAGCAAGATTGCTCTCCTTGCTAAAAGAGAGGTAAAAACTAAACCCTGTAGGTTAGAAGTATTTAAAGTTATATCTTCATCTGCAATAATACCAAACAAGGCAGTAAAGGGATTTGGGTCAAATTGGACCCTAAAATGTTGTGAGAAGGTATGGAATACTTCCCGCCAAATCTTTTAAATTTTAGGGCAAAACTAAAACATATGAATTAAAGAGGCATCAGCAGAGTTACATTTATTACAAAGTGGAGAAACATTCGGATAAAAACTGGACAGCTTCTTCGTCTACCCCTCCTACACATCTTCAATGGCTACGTGATATTATGTCGTATTTAAATTTAGAAAAGATCCGCTGCTCAGTCTTAAATTCGAAACAATCTTTTTATGATATTTGGGGACCTTTCCAAAATTACTTTTCCAATTTATAAAGTTTAACAGTGCACAGACTTTTATGTATATTTTTATCTTCTCTTCATAAGCGAATATGTTTTCTTTTCTAATTTATTCATTATCATCCATCAACTTTTTTCCTTTGGTAGTTGGTAGGGGGTTGACTTTTTTATATAATTTTTTTATGATGTATTACCTATCTTTCAATTTTTGATTACAGAGTGGTATACCTTTATGTGATATGCTATAACATTTTGATCAATTTTATCACAATATATGAATGTACACAAGTTATGTTGAGATGTATCTATGTGTTGCACTCTGTAAATCATTCTTTTCTTCTGAATAAAAATATTGTAAAAAGAAAGAAAAGAAGTTGACTGTGCTTTTTGGAATAATTCCTCAAAATATCCGTGGTATTTCTATGTCTGACCAACAAGTTATTGCGTTTGTTACATTGACAGCTGGGAGGGCCATCTTGTTGAAATGGAAGGACATATCAGCTCTTACTTTGTCACGATTGTTCTCTCAACTGATGCTGTGTCTTAGCTTGGAGAAAGTTAGAAGTCGAACCTTTGAACCTTTATTTGATTTTGAGAAGAGATGGGGCTCATTTGCTCGTTATTATCATTTCAGTTAACTGATAGATTTCCTCCACTATCTAAGTGTAATTGTTTTTTGATATATCTGTCTTTCTTGTTGGCGGTTTGATGTTTATTTTTAGAAGCTTTCTGTATGACGCCTGGCTCCGGGGTTGTACCCCCAATGGGTTTCTTTTTTCTCTCACTTTTCTTCCTTAGTAGGGTTTTTTAATTCACAAAAATGTTCAATCTTTAAGATAATTTGTTTTGAGGGATTGTGAGTGTTGTTACTTCACTGTACCTGTGTTATTTTTGAATAATAATAATAATAATAATAATAATAATAATAATAATAATAATAATAATAATAATAATAATAATAATATTTGAAAAGAAACATCTGAAGATGTGGCCACACCCAGAGTACAAGCTTCGGATAGGAGAAGCGTGACCACCAGCAGAGGTAAGGGTCATTAGGAAGACAGTGCAGGGCTGTCCTGTGGGCATTCTCCTCAGCAGAACACCTTGTTGGATACTGCTGGGTGGGTGGTGGTTGACCCATTGGGGCACGGCAGCAACAGAAAGGCCGGTAGCACTGTCGGCTCTGATGGTCAATAGGGAAGTGTAAATTCAGGCTTTGAGGTAGTTATAGGAGATGATAGTCAGGGGAGAGAAAGGAGATTCTGTCAATGTGGTCAGAATTTAAATGAGAACTGATTTCTGTGTCACAGATCCAAACCATTAAACTCCAGTCCCATTAAACGGGAACATTAGCCGAGGAAAACCTCCCACGCCCAGTGACCAGAGTGCAGAATTGGGTTTGATAAACAGTAGCAGTAATTACCGAGTTCGGCACCAACATTCACTTTTGAACTTGATTCAGCAACTGTGATGGTGAAATATCCAGCCTGTAGCCTGTCGCCTGTTTAAACAGTCTCCCCAGTGTGGACTCGTCGGTGTGTCTGTAAGTCGGATGACTGACTGAATCTCTTTCCACATTCAGAGCAGGTTTATGGCCTCTCCCCAGTGTGAATACGCTGATGTATCATCAGTTGAGATGACTAAGTAAATCCCCTTCCACAGTCTGAGCAGGTGAACGGTCTGTCCCCAGTGTGAACTCGCTGATGCACCTTCAGTTGATATGACCGAATAAACCCTTTCCCACAGTCTGAGCAGGTGAATGGCCTCTCCCCAGTGTGAATTCGCTGATGTGTCTTCAGTTCAACTGATCGAATAAAAGACTTCCCACAGTCTGAGCAGGTGAATGGCCTCTCTCCAGTGTGGACTTGCTGGTGCACCTGTAGGTCAGATAAATGAGTGAATCTCTTCCCACATTCAGAGTAGGAAAATGGCCTCTCCCCAGTGTGAATTCGCTGATGTACCATCACTTGAGATGACCGGGTAAATGCCTTCCCACAGTCTGAACAGGTGAACGGCCTCTCTCCAGTATGAACTCGCCGATGGGCCTGTAGCCTGGATGAGTCAGTGAATTTCTTCCCACAGTCTGAGCACGTGAATGGCCTCTCCCCAGTGTGAATTCGCTGATGTACAGATGACTGAGTGAATCCTTTCCCACAGTCTGAGCAGGTGAACGGCCTCTCCCCGGTGTGAATTCGCTGATGTTCCTTCAGTACAGATGACTGAGTGAATCCTTTCCCACAGACTGAGCAGGTAAACGGCCTCTCCCCAGTGTGAATTCGCTGATGTACCTTCAGCTGAGATGACCGAATAAACCCTTTTCCACAGTCTGAACAGGTGAATGGCCTCTCCCCAGTGTGAGTTCGCTGATGTATCTTCAGTTCAGATGACCAAGTGAATCCCTTCCCACAGTCTGAACAGGTGAATGGCTTCTCCCCAGTGTGAACTGACTGGTGTCTCTGCAGTTGTGATGACTGAGTGAATCCCTTCCCACAGTCTGAGCAGGTGAACGGCTTCTCACCAGTGTGAACTCGCTGGTGTGTCAGTAGGCTGGATGACCGAGTGAATCCCTTCCCACAATCAGCGCAGGTGAACGACATCTTATCAGTGAGAACTCGCTGGTGTGCATGCAGGTCAAATGAGTGAGTGAAGAGTGAATCCCTTCCCACAGTTCTTTGTCAATTCATAAGTCAAATGTCAGATGTAGTAAACCCCTTGCACAATCAATGTAGTTGAAGAACTGATCTCCAGTGAACAAATGCTGGTGTGTTCTCAGGTCCCCAGTTCCAGTGGATTTCAGTGAGTTATAACAGAAAACTTCATTTTAGACACAAAGCACTTTTCCAGCTGTGATGACATAATTCTTCATCTCCAAGGATCAACAGTGACACATTGTTAAATATCTAGTAACTCCTTTAATATCTGGGCAGAGACAGCAAACTGACAGGTTGTTCTGTTTAAAATTCCCGCACACAATTTTTGCCATTTTTAACCTGTAAAAAAGATTTACAAAAGACATCAATGAATGAAAGCCATCATTCAGAGAAGTGTATGGTCATCCACTTTGTTAGAAGCAATGAGAGTGCAGACTATTTTCTCAATAGAGAGGAAATAATGTTGAAGAGTACGAGAATATAAAATCAAGGATGTGTTGTTGAGTATTTATAAAGTGTGGCCTCACTTGGACTGTTGAGAGCAGATTCAGGCCCCTTATCTAGAACAAGCATACTTATATTGGAGAACGTTTAAAGGAAGTTTACAAAAATATTTCAGGATTTATAAGGTTTGTCAGATGAAGAACATTTGATGGCTCGGGGCCTCTACTCACTGGAGTTTAGAATAATAAAGGGGCCCTCATTGAAATCTATCGAACATTGAAAAGTCTCGATAGAGTGGATGTGGAGAGTATGTTTACTAGAGTGGGGGAGTCTGAGACCAGAGGACACAGCCTCAAAATCGAGCTTTGTTCTTTCAGAATGGAGATGAGGTTGAATTTCTTTAACTGGAGTGTGGTGAATCTGTGGAATTTGTTGTTATGAGTTGCTCTGGAGGCCAAGTAATTGGGTATATTTTAGGGAAGAGGGTGATCGATTCTTGATTAGTCTGGGCAGGAAGAGATATGGGGAGAAGGCAGGAGAGTGGGGCTGAGAGGGAGAATGGATCAGCTGTAATGAAATGGTGGAGCAGACTCGATGGGCCAAACGACCTCATTCTGCTCCTGTATCTGATTAATTTTCACAGACGATATATTATGAGATAATTTTAGTCTCCTTTCTGAGCTCTGACATCACACTGTTACAGCGAGGTTCAACCCAAGTTGGGGGAAGAACTCACCTTCTAACTGTTCATGGTGCCGGCAACTGGTCTGTCCATCGAATTCCCCGACAGTGTTCCTGTCTGAGTGAGAATGGGACATTCAATCTGTGACTTGGCCCAGTCTGATTCCTTCCATTAGTATTATTCTCTGTCCCATATTATTCTCAGCTGCGCAGTAACTGAAATCCTCCCACACAGAGAGCCTTTGTTGCTGCACAGCTGGTATTTTGTTTGTGCCGTGCTGTTTTCAGGCTGTGTTAACATTTAACCTTCAGACAAATGGTCGGTCCATACGATGTGAGAAAGATAAATTAGAGAAAACATTGGTATTATTTCAAGTTCTAGTCATGTGCTACAGCACTACAAAGAGCATGTGATGTTACACGGCAAACCCTGCAGAGTTTCAAATTACTCTGCCCCTCCGCACAGGTGATTGACGGTGGAGAGCCCATCAGAGGCAATGCCAATGAACATGATGGGGAGGGCAGTCCTCGTTCTCATTGGAGTGTGGCATATTTGTGATGAGAACGCTACAGGTCACTTGGTACCCAGGCCAAAGGTAATTGTTATCATTATGTACCCAAAGCGAATGGTACTAAACATGTCCTCACAGGTGGAAAGGTCCAGATCAAGATGGAACAAAGGTGATTTCCACAAGGACTAAAACTGATGTAAGGATTTTGTTTCCTTCTTTTCATACAGTAAAAATTCACATTTTCATTGACTGGAAGGTCAGTTCCTCAGTGCTCGGTGGTGCCCGAGTGATCCACCTACTCCCCTTCCCTCCCCTTGCGATTCTAAATACGGCCTACGGACTAACGGGGGAAACGCTGGCCCTGTCATCTATGGCTGCCTCTTTACCCAGAAACGACCACGAGGAAGAGACCCATCTATCCGCCACGGCTCCAGCGCCTTCGCTGCTCAGCAGGAAGTTCCCCGGAGCCCTCGTAGAGAGAGAGGAAAAGGACTGGACTGTCCCGGGGAGAGGAGGAAAGGTGTGGACGGAGCTGACAGTAATTGGATTTCAGTCGCGGTTCGGAGGCCGGTACCGATAATAAACTGCCCGGATCCCCGCTCCTACCTGCAGCCGAATCTCCGAGACTTTTGTCCACCGTGCGCACGCGCGAAACTCCCCGCAACCCTTACGCATGCGCATGTGATCGCCTGGTCACAGACGGCGATTTCTGGAACGAACAGGAGAAAGTCTGCAAATGCTGGAAATCCAAAGCGACTCACACAAAACGCTGCAGGAACTCAGCACCTCAGGCAGCATCTATAGAAAATTATAAACAGTCGGCGTTTTTTGGCCGAAAGCCTTCTGCAGGGCAGAGAAGCACGGGGGAAGATGCCAGAATAAAAATGTGGTGGGGGAGGGGAAGAGGCGAGCTGGAAGCTGATGCCGGGTGGGTGGGGAAGGTCAAGAAAGGGTGGGCTGGAGAATAGAGAATCTGATAGGAGAGGAGAGTGGACCAGAGAGAGGGCAGGAGGTGGGTCCCGGGAGGAGTATAGGCAGGTGAGAAGAAGTACAAGGTCAGAGTGGGGCATAGAGGAGGGTGACGGTAATTTGTTCTCCTGAGTGGAAATCGATGTTCATGCCATCAGATTGGAGGGTATATAATGTGACGGAATATAATGTGTTGCTCCTCCGCCCTGGGGTGGGGGAGGGGAGCGCATCTTGGCACAAGAGGAGTCCATGGATCGACACGGCGGAACAGGACTGGGAATGAAGAATTAAAATGCTTGCTGACTGGTAAGTCACACTTGTGGAGGACGGTGCGAAGTTGCTCCTAATTGATGACTGCACCCTCAGGGTGGCGGAGCAACAACTTATATTCTACCGTGGTACCTTCAAACGAGATGAACGAGTGCACCAGTCTTGTCTGTTTGAATCCAGAGCCCAAGAAAAGCTCTCTTTCGTGTCTCAGTCGTCTTTGACCCCCTGAAGAACTGTTTCTGAGTGACAGCTAAGATCCACCTGCAATTCCTCGGCCCACTTTCCCAACTGGTCTCGATCTCACTTATCTTAGACAACCCTCACCTTCTCCACACACCGGTTTTGGTGACATCCACAACCTCACTAATTGTTTGATCTGCATTCTCCAAATAATTAACACACTTCATTGTCCAGTTGTAAGCGGGTGAATTTACTTTCTCTTTCATCTCCCAGGGGGACAAGACTGCCTGGACCCCGGGGGGGGGGGGGGGGACACGGGCTTTCAGTGTCTGAGCCGGTGAGGAAGCCGTGAGTGGCCAGTCCACAAGACAAGACAGCAGATCCCCTCGGCAATCAAACCGATCCTCATCAGGCCTGTCCCTCTGTGTCCAATTCCCCTCTCAGTGCAAACTCAATCGCCACTGCCACTCCTTCAATGGGGCGACTGAGTCGCGCAGACGGTGTGAAACCACCTCATTTGCCTCGGGACCATTTCCATTCCACCCATCCTGATGTTTTTACATCGTGGTTTATTTCTGATGTTAAAAATTGTCATTTCTGTGTACTGATGTCTGTTTGTTATCCTGACCAGTTCTGCCTGAAGTTGTTTGGCCTGATTGTTTCTTGGTGAAATTTGATAATGGCTTCTCCCTGGGTTTGGACCTTCAAGTCCGTATCTGAACAGGAACCGTCCCTGCTCCCAGTCCAGGCTCAGCTGAGAATGACTGTACTGGCACTGACAGGGCCCAGTCCCTGACCTCCCAGACTGCTCAGTCGGGTAAACCCCGTTACAACTGGTACCAGGACCTCCCTGAATAAAGGACGAGCCCTTGTCTGACATCTACTGTCTCTGAGATATCTCTACCCACCCGTACACGTACAACACTGCCCTCCCCCTCCCCCCAAGCGCCGACACCTATGGTCAGTGTGTCCATCACCAGGGGCACACATCATGTTCTCTGGTGGCATCAAACCAGCCCGAAGACCCCGGTCTTGGGTTGGCAGCAGCTCATTTGAGGGACCCGCCATTTGGGCTCCACCTCATTCGGGGGCAGACGTTTTGTGGGTGGGTGAAGCTCATTTCACACTCCTGTGACCCTCTGAGTGAAGAGGTATCCCCTCATGTGCCCCATAAACTCCCCACCTTTCACCCTTAACCCCTTGTCAAGTATCTCTCTGCTGAGACTCACAGAACACAATCCCAACACTGAGTGTTTCTTCATCAAGCAGCTTTATTCTTTATTACCTGCAGGGGGTAAGTTCACCTCCATTCTCACCAGGGATGGGAGGGGACTTCAAACACAGCGTTTACAAAATATTCCTTCTGTACATAAGAACGAGACGAGGTTACTCTTCCCAGCGAGCTCCGTGTTCCCGATACATTTGTTGTTGCTGCCATCTCCGGTTGAGTCGTCTCCGCTACTTCCTCATTTCTGCACAGCGTTCAGTGTTTGCAGTCACGAGTTCCTTTAGTAAGCACATTTCTTGTCGTTTCCTCCTGCTACTTTAGTCACCTACATATATTGCATTTACTAGCTCAGCACTCCGGGGTTTGTACAGCTCCATTTTATCTCATCAGATACTCACAATAAAATGCAAAGTTCAGTACATATTTCCCCATTCCCTCCTCTTTGTTGTCCCATGACAACAGACATCCAATATCATCAGGACTTAGGAAGTAAATGATGTCTTTATGGCGATAATGCTTCAGGTCTCAGGGCTTTCTTTCCCCTTTTACCCCGTCCATTCATCATGAGGACCCGGAACCCTGATGTCGCCTCCTTTTCTGGCTCCCGACTGAGCACGAGAATCATAATCAGATTGTTGGTATTATTATTGCTCCAATGGTTATTCCATCATGTAAACCAATATCCCACCACCCTCCCAGAGTCTCAAATGGCCACCGGCTTCCTGAGGGGTTATCATTGTGGAAATGTACAATGTAAACCAGTATCCCACCGTCCTCCCAGAGTCCCAAATGGCTACCAGATTCCTGACGGGTTATCATTGTGGAACTGTACAATATAAACCAGTATCCCACCATCCTCCCAGAGTCCCAAATGGCCATCGGCTTCCTGAGGGGTTCTCATTGTGGAACTGTACAATGTAAACCAGTATCCCACCACCCTCCCAGAATCCCAAATGGCCACCGGCTTCCTGACGGGTTATCATTGTGGAACTGTACAATGTAAACCAGTATCCCACCATTCTCCCAGAGTCCCAAATGGCCACCGGCTTCCTGGGGGGTTATCATTGTGGAGCTGTACAATGTAAAACAGTGTCCCACCGTCCTCTCAGAGTCTCAAATGGCCACCGGCTTCCTGAGGGGTTATCATTGTGGAACTGTACAATGTAAACCAGTATCCCACCACCCTCCCAGAGTCCCAAATGGCCACCGGCTTCCTGACGGGTTATCATTGTGGAACTGCACAATGTAAACCAGTATCCCACCATTCTCCCAGAGTCCCAAATGGCCACCGGCTTCCTGGGGGGTTATCATTGTGGAGCTGTACAATGTAAAACAGTGTCCCACCGTCCTCTCAGAGTCTCAAATGGCCACCGGCTTCCTGAGGGGTTATCATTGTGGAACTGTACAATGTAAACCAGTGTCCCACCATCCTCCCAGAGTCCCAAATGGCCACTGGCTTCCTGGGGGGTTATCACTGTGGAACTGTACAATGTAAAACAGTGTCCCACCATCCTCCCACAGTCCCAAATGGCCACCGACTTCCTGAGGGGTTATCATTGTGAAACTGTGCAATGTAAACCAGTATCCCACCATCTTCCCAGAGTCCCAAATGGCCACCGGCCTCCTGAGGGGTTATCATTGTGGAACTGCTCTCCCACTTCTCTCATTCTATCTGCTGCCTCTCAAATATAATCCATCAGGTGAGTTACATTTTCAGATTTGTCTGGTGTGTTGGTGCAACATCCAATTAATGCACATGCACCCCACTTTTTATCTAATATAAAGTCTCGGGTGGCTGGAAAACGATGCTGGAGAGGCAGTGACGGGAGACAAGGAAATGGCAGACAAACTGAATAAGTATGTTGTGTTTGTCTTCACTGAGGAAGACACCAGCATAATGGTGGAACTTCCAGGTGTCAGGAGTCAGAAGTTTGCTAAGTTACCAGAACCAGAGTGAAGGTTCTTGGGAAACTGAGAGGCCAAGTTAGATAAATCACGTGACCCAGATGGTGTACACCCCAGGGTTCTGAAAGAGGTGGCTAAAATGATTGTGTACCCATTAGTAATGAACATTCAAGAATCACAAGGTTCTGGAATAGTTTGGCAAGAATGGAAAATTGCAAATGTCACTCGACTCTTCAAGAAGGGAGAGAGGCAGAAGAAAGGAAACTATAGGCCAGTTAATCTGTCCTCAGTGATTGGGAAGATGCTGGAGTCGATTATTAATGATAAGGTCTGAGAGTACCGTGTCACAAGATAAAATAGGCCATAGTCAGCATGGTTTCCTGAAGGGAAAATCTTGCCTGACAAACCTGTTGAAATTATTTTAAGAAATAACAAGCAGGATAGACAAAGTAGAATCGATTGATGTTGTTCACCTGGATTTTCATACGGCTTTTGACATGATGCCTGACATGAAGCTGCTTTAACAACCCACGAGCCCATGGTATTGCAGGAAAGATTCCAGCATGGACAGAGCCGTGGCTGATTGAGAGGAAGCAAAGAGTGGGTATAAAGGGAGCCTCTTGACGAGTGGGTTCCACAGTGGTCTGTGTTGGGACTGATACTCTTTATGTTAAGTGTCAGTGATGTGCATGATGAAACTAATGACCTTGCTGCAAAGTTTTCAGACGATATGAAGATGGTTGAGGGTCAGGTCATTTTAAGGAAATAGAGAGGCTATGGAAGGTCTTCAACAGATGAGGAGAATGGGCAAAGAAGTGGGAGATGGAATACAGTGTCAGCAAAGGGTATCAACATGCACTTTGGTAGCAGAAATGACAGGGCTGACTATTTTCTAAATTGTCCCTAAAGGTCAATTTGCAGATCGAGTCTGTGGTGAAGAAGGCAAATGTAATGTCAGCATTCATTTCAAGATGAATGGAATATAAACGCAGGGATGTAATGTTGAAAATTTTGTAAGCACTGGTGAGGCCTCACTGGGAGTACTGTGAGCAGTTTTGGACACCTTATCTTAGAAAAGATGTGCTGAAACTGGAGAGTGTCCAAAGGAGATTCACGTAAATGATTCCCAAATTAAACGTGTTGTCATATGAAGAGTATTTGATGGCTCTGGGCCTGTGTTGATTGGAATTCAAAAGAATGAGAGGAGACCTAATTGAAATATATCAAATAGTGAAAGGATTAATAGAGTGGATATGGAGAGGATGTTTCCTATCTTGGGAGAGTCTAAGACCAAAGGACACAGCCTCAGAATAGAGGGGTGTCTTTAGAATGGAGATGAGGAGGAATTTCTTTAGCTACAGAGTAATGAATCTATGGACTCTATGGACAGTGAATCATTGGCAGCTGTGGAGGCCAAATCTTCATGTACATTTAAGGCAGAGGTTGATAGTTTCTTGATTGGTCAGGGCATGCTGGGCTTCCAGGAGAAGGCAGGAGATTGGGGCCAAGAGGGAATTTGGATCAGCTAAAATGAAATGGCGGAGCAGACTCGATGGGCCAAATGGCCTAATTCTGCTCCTATATCGTATGGTCTTAAAGCAACCTCTCATTTAACATCAGCAAGAGCCAGGAGCTGATTATTGACTTCAGGAGGAGGAAACAGGAGATCCGTGAGCCAGTGCTCATCAGAGATCAAAGGCGGAGAGGGTCAGCAACCTTAAATTCCTCAATGTTATCACTTTCCAGGATCTGTCTTGAGCCCAGCATCGAAGTGCAATTACGAAGAAAGCACAGCAACATCTCCATTTCCTTAGAAGCCTGCAAAGATTCAGCATGACATCTAAAACCTTGCCAAACCTCTATAGATGTGTGTGGAGAATATGTTCAGTGGTAACATCATGGCCTGGTATGGAAACACCAAAGCCCTTGAAAGGAAAATCCTACAGAAAGTAGTGAATACGGCCCAGTACATCACGGGTAAATCCCACCCCACCACTGCGCACATTTCTCTGGTGCGCTGTCATAGGAAAGCTACATCTATCATCAAGGAACCCACCAAGTGGCACATGATCTCTTCTCACTGATGCCATCAGGAAGAAAGAGCAGGGGTCTCAGGACCCACACCACCAGGTTCAGGAACTGTTATCACCCTTCAAACATCAAGTTCTTCAAACAGAGGGGATAATCTTACTCAAATTCAATTGCCCCATCACTGAGCTGTTCCTATAACCAATGGAAACTTTCGCAGATTCTTCATCTCATGTTCATGATAATTATTTCTTACTTATTATTTTCTATTTAATATTTGCACAGTCTGTTGTCTTTTGCACATTGTACTTTATCTACGATGTTGGGTTCGGGTTTTCATTGATTCAAAAATCATTCTTGGATTTACTGAGTTTGTCCGAAAAAAACAATCTCAGGATTGAACATGGTGACATGCGTGTACTTCGAGAATAAACTTACTTGGTAAATTTTGAATTCTACAATTAAATCTGTAAATACTCTCTCAAGCACATGTGTGATTTGTGATTTCTAAAGGTTCAGCATTTACAGGCTAAATTATTTGGCTCTGATCAGAATGATCGTCCCATCACTATGGCCCCTCTTCTGAGGTACCCCAGCTACAGGAAAGATTCCTGAATCAAACTGGGATCACTGTTTCAAGCGTGCACGCACACACACAGACACACAGCATTGATGAAGTGCTTTGAACGTTTGGTCATGTATAGAATCAACTGCCTGTGCATGGACCTGGACCCACTGCAATTTGCCGATTGCCACAATATGTCTACAGCAGATGCAATCTCACTGGCTCTCCACTCGGCCTTAGATCATCTGGACAATAGCAATACACAAGTCAGGCTGCTGATTACAGCTCAGCGTTCAACACAATCAGACCCTCAATTGTAATCAACAAGCTCCAAAACCTGGGCCTCTGTACCTCCTTCTGTAACTGGATCCACACCAGGAAACCTCAGTCTGTGTGAATCAGAAATAACATCTCCTCCTTGCTGACAATCAACACTGGCACACCTCAACGATGCGTGCTCAGCCCACTGATCTACTCTCTCTACACCCACGTCTGTGTGGCTAGGCTCATCTATAAACTTGCCGATGACACAACAATTGTTGCTGGAATTTCAGACGGTGATGAGGAGGAGTACAGGAGTGAGATAGATCAGCAAGTTGAGTGGCGTCACTGCAACAACCTTGCACTCAACATCATGAAGACAAAGGAATTGATTGTGGATTCAGGAAGGGGAAAGTCGAGGGAACACACACCAGTCCTCATCATGGGATCAGCAGTGAAAAGGGTGAGCAGTTTCCATTTCCTGCCTGTCGGCATCTCTGAGGAACTATCCTGGGCCCAACATATTGATGCAGTTACAATGAAGGCACAACATCAGCTACATTTCATTCGGAGATTGAGGGGAATCGGTCCGTCACTAAAGATACTTGCAAATTTCTACAGATGTACTGTGGAGAGCATTCTAATTGGTTTCATCACTGCCTGGTGTGGAGAGACCACTGCACAGGATCGGAAAATGCTGCAGAAAGCTGTAAACTCAGCCAGCTCCTTCATGGGCACTGGACTCCACAGCATCCAGGACACATTCAGAAGATGATGCACAAAAAGGTGGCATCATCATTAAGGACCCCCATGACCCAGGACATGTCCTCTTCTCATTGCTACCATCAAGGAGGATGTACAGGAGCCTGGAGACACTCTCACCGGTTCAGGAACAGCTTCTTCCCCACTGTCAGATTTCTGAATGGACAAAGAACCCATGAACATCCCCTCAGTATTTTCCGTCTCGTTTTGCACTACATTTTAAATATAATTTTACACATTCTAATTGTAATCTGTAGTTTTTATTACTAAATATTGCAATGTACCGCAGCCACAAAGGAACATATTTCACCACATTTGCCGGTGATATTAAACCTGATTCCAATACACAAACACACACAGCTGGGCTCAGACATACAGCACTCTCACATTCCTCCCTTTGTGACACCCTGCTTGCTCCGTGGCCCCCGGTATGAAGCTCAAACTGTTGCAACACCTGCCCTTTAAATTCATGGCTGAGGTTGTGTTGTGTCTGATCACTGTTTGAGTTCGATATTAAATGAAGAGCATTGAATGGGAAGGAAGGTTTGAATAGAAGAATAAAGATCTCCTCTGAAGGTATATGGGGTCCTGGTGACAGCGTACATGGAACACTGTACACAGATCTGGTCTCCCTCCCGGAGTCAGCCTGTGGGATGAAGGGAATGAAGAGATTTCCCAGATTGATTTAGTAGGTGAGGTAGTGTCCTCGGAGAGATTATACTGACCAGGCCTGTCTCAAAATTAAGAGAAATAAAAGGTCGTCTGACTGAGACAGACACAGTCTCACAGGGTATTGACAGGGTAGAGGCAGGAATGATGTTTCCTTTGGCTGTGGTGAGGAACCGGGGTCACAGAATCCGAGTTCACCTCAGCAGGACTGAGATGAGGAGATATTTCCTCACCCAGAGGGCAGTGAGTCTTTGGAATTTTCTCCACAAGGTTTCTAAATTTGAAGGACAAATTTTGGGGCTCTGCGATGCTGGGAACATTGCGCGAAAGTGGCGCTGAGGTCAAATATCAGGCATGTTCTG
The DNA here is from genome assembly GCF_048418815.1 of Hemitrygon akajei. Taxonomy (NCBI): domain Eukaryota; kingdom Metazoa; phylum Chordata; class Chondrichthyes; order Myliobatiformes; family Dasyatidae; genus Hemitrygon; species Hemitrygon akajei. The sequence goes on from NW_027331923.1 coordinate 5,597,759, forward strand.
AGTGAAAGGCAGAACAGGCGCAAGAGGCCGAATGGCCTGCTCCAGTTTCTTATTTTCTAAAGTCCGAGTTTACCTTTGCGCCAGGTTCTCCCTTGACCTTCAGCCTGTCCTTTTACACAGGGGAGCGCTCACAGCACCGGAGTTCCATCGGCAGCCGCTGCGGGCCAGCTCACGGATCCCAGCAGCAGGAGACAGGACTGGGAGTAAACTCCGGACAATAGGCCCCGATCCACGGCGGGGAAAGACCGGGCACCCTCTGTGTGGCTGAAATATCTCACGGAATCTCCGCCCGAATCTTCACCTCCGCCATCGGAAGGATTCAAAACTCCGGCCGCTGTTGCAGCCTTTACACGGGGAGCTGCTCCCAATCTCGGGTCTCTCACCGGGTCCACTCGCTCCCGATTCCATTGTTCGGCCGCTCAGCGTCCCGCCCACTGACACTCCTCAGCCAATGGAGGCAAGAGTCTCCCAGTGTTGTTCTCTGATTGGCTGTGAGTGTATCCGAGGGCGGACTGCTGCCGGGAGAAGGAGATTTCAGTCACAGTTTGTTCTCAGAATCAAAGCAAGTTCCCCGAGGCTCAAAGTTCAAGTAAATTTTATTATTATTTTTTAATATTTTAAATTTTTATTGAACACAAACAAAAACAGAAACACTAAACATATGCTAACAAAGCCAGGGAATCACACAAAAGCAGCAACAAATATATAACTATTAACTTTCAATATACAAATAAACAAGGAAATCCACTCTAAATACTGTTGGACAGAAGGAACTGTATCTAAGAGGAGTCACAAAACAGGAACATTAACAGAGATAACGCAAAACGTTCACAGATTTGTACAGTCTTTACAGCTTTCTGGTTACGGGAAGTTTTCAAAGTATAAACGTAGTTTGAAGTCTGACGTAAAAATCTAAATGATGGTTTCTTATTGCTGTGATTGCATTTATGGATATAAAATTTGCTGTAAATTAACAAAAGCTTTATGATAAAGGAATGATCCCTATGAGATTTGGTGTTATTAGTAAACCCAAATAAGACATTTTGAAAACAAAAAGTAAAATCCACATTAATATATTGATCTATAAATTGACAAACATCAACCCAAAATTTTTTAACATATTCACAATCCCAAAACAGATGAAATAAATCCTCTGGATATAAACCACAAAAAGAACAGTTAGTTTCAATATCAGAATTAACCCTTGTCAAATAAACACTGTTTGGATAATATCTATGTATAATTTTAAATAAGCCCCAAATACTCCTCCACCTCAGATTCCCCAAGCGACTATTCCAAAAACTAACAGAGTACATATAAGTCGCCACATACAACTCCTACAAACATACAGAGCAAAGCTACAGAACGGTAACTATACCTGGATCACTGAATGATCAACCAGAGTGCAGAAGACAACAAACTTCGCCAATGCAAATAAACAACGAGAACATGAAATGACAGCAGCGGCTGCCAATAGATGTCCGGTGCACTCAGCGCTCCCTGTTCAATCTGACAGGCCAAGATGCAGTGAGGTGCAAAGGTAAACTCGTGTTTCAGAAAATCAGAAATAGAGAAGGTGTGGCCATTCGGCCCCTTGCACCTCTTCTGCCCTTCACTCAGAACATGCTTGACTTTTGACCTCAACACCACTTTCCTGCAACTTTCCATCACCGCTGAGCCCCAGGATATGTCCACTCAATTTAGAAACCTTGTGGAGATAATTGCAATGATTCACTGCACTTTGGGTGAGGAAATTTCTCCTCATCTCAGTCCTGCTGAGTTGTCCTCGGATTTTGAGACTGTGAGCACTGGTTCCACACCTTATGGGAAACATCATTCCAGCCCTTCCACTGTAAATATCCTGTGAGATTGTATTTCTCTAATTCTGAGAGAGGGATGTGATCTGTCTCAGTCAAACCACCTCTTATTTCACTCATTTTGAGACAGCCCAGTACGATGATTTGTTGTGGGAGCATCTCTATGGACAGCAGGTGAGGGCAGTTATCCTGTGTTGTTCCACAGCCTGATGGTTGAGGGGTAGTAACTGTTCCTGACCCTGGTGGGGTGAGTCCTGAGGCTCTTGTACCTTCTACCTGATTACAGCAGTGAGAAAAGAGCCTGCCTGTGTGGTAAGCCTGATCACAGCCGCCTGTATCACCGTCCCCTCTGGCCTGACCTATCCGGGACCAAAGGGATTGTGGAGAGTAAATGTGGCACTCTGTCGAGTATCACTGTGATCCGTCCCCTCTGGCCTGCCCTATGTGGGTCCAAAGGGATTGTGGAGAGTAAATGTGGTACTCTGTCGAGTATCACTGTGATCCATCCCCTCTGGCCTGCCCTATGTGGGTCCAAAGAGATTGTGGAGGGTAAATGCAGTATTCTGTTGAGTATCACTGTGATCCGTTCCATATGGGCCTGCCCTAGCCGGGACCAAAGGGATTGTGGAGAGTAAATGTGGTACTCTGTCGAGTATCACTGTGATCCGTCCCCTCTGGCCTGCCCTATCCGGGACCAAAGGGATTGTGGAGAGTAAATGTGGCACTCTGTCGAGTATCACTGTGATCCATCCCCTCTGGCCTGCCCTATGTGGGTCCAAAGAGATTGTGGAGGGTAAATGCAGTATTCTGTTGAGTATCACTGTGATCCGTTCCATATGGGCCTGCCCTAGCCGGGACCAAAGGGATTGTGGAGAGTAAATGTGGTACTCTGTCGAGTATCACTGTGATCCGTCCCCTCTGGCCTGCCCTATCCGGGACCAAAGGGATTGTGGAGAGTAAATGTGGTACTCTGTCGAGTATCACTGTCATCCGTCCCCTCTGGCCTGCCCTATCCGGGACCAAAGTGATTGTTGAGAGTAAATGTGGTACTCTGTCGAGTATCACAGTGATCCATCCCCTCTGGCCTACCCTATCTAGGACCAAAGGGATTGTTGAGAGTAAATGTGGTACTCTGTCGAGTATCACTGTGATCCGTCCCCTCTGGTCTCCCTGCCCCTTATTATTCTTGTCTGTGATTGCAGTGTGACAATTCCTGCCCCAATGTCCCCTCTTTCTGCAAACCCCGTTTCTGTCCTTAGCCAAGTGTCCTCTTCATCTGCACTGTCTGCACGATCCTGCCACCCGTTCTGGGTTCTTCGTCGGGACCCGAACTCCAACTCCTCACTACCCGTTCTCTGTGCACACTCTCGCTTTCCCCCAGTCCCTTTAAAGAGTCAATTGCGCTCCATATTCATCAAAATTTATGTCACCCGAGGCCAGGTCTGACACAGCAAATTGAGATTAGTTAACATAAAGGAATGGGCAGGCTTGGGTCTGAGACAGTATAGAAAAGTCTGCACTGCCAGCTGGACATACTGATCTGTCCAGGGGTCTGCCGGCATTGGACTCTCACATATCCTTAAAACGAGCTATAAAGTACGCAAGGGATTCTCCTTTTTTCTGTAGTTATCCGGTAAACTCACCAAAATCCGCGTGCAGTCCGGCTGTCATTCAAATGGTTTCCCTTACCTCAGCGACCCACCGTGCCATGGCTTGTATTACATCAGCCCCTCTGGTGGTTCCCGGTCACCTTCGGGTATCTGCCTGGGAAAGGGGAACCCACTCCCTTTCCCTATCCGAGAGGTTCCATATATAACCCTGAGGAGTGACACAAGTCCCCGGGCAGGGTCTGGAAAGGGGAACCCTCTCCCTGTCCCTGTCCGAGAGGTTCCATATATAACCCTGAGGAGTGGCACAAGTCCCCGGGCAGGGTCTGGAAAGGGGAACCCTCTCCCTGTCCCTGTCCGAGAGGTTCCATATATAACCCTGAGGAGTGGCACAAGTCCCCGGGCAGGGTATGGAAAGGGGAACCCACTCCCTGTCCCTGCCCGAGAGGTTCCATATATAACCCTGAGGAGTGGCACAAGTCCCCGGGCAGGGTCTGGAAAGGGGAACCCACTCCCTGTCCCTGTCCGAGAGGTTCCATATATAACCCTGAGGAGTGGCACAAGTCCCCGGGCAGGGTCTGGAAAGGGGAACCCACTCCCTGTCCCTGTCCGAGCGGTTCCATATATAACCCTGAGGAGTGGCACAAGTCCCCGGGCAGGGTCCGGAAAGGGGAACCCACTCCCTGTCCCTGTCCGAGAGGTTCCATATATAACCCTGAGGAGTGGCACAAGTCCCCAGGAAGGGTCTGGAAAGGGGAACCCACTCCCTGTCCCTGTCCGAGAGGTTCCATATATAACCCTGAGGAGTGGCACAAGTCTCCGGTCAGGGTCTGGAAAGGGGAGCCCACTCCCTGTCCCTGTCCGAGAGGTTCCATATATAACCCTGAGGAGCGGCACAAGTCCTCGGGCAGGGTCTGGAAAGTGGAACCCACTCCCTGTCCCTGCCCGAGAGGTTCCACATATAACCCTGAGGAGTGTAGACAAGTCCCCGGGCAGGGTCTGGAAAGGGGAACCCACTCCCTGTCCCTGTCTGAGAGGTTCCATATATAACCCTGAGGAGTGCAGGCAAGTCCCCAGGCAGGGTCCGGAGAGTTTGGCAAGTCTGTGTGAGTCAATTATGGAACGCCATTGGTTTTTTGAGCAGGTCAGAAGCAACATTAATCGTACTCCACATCTCACTGGGGTGCAGGGCTTTGAAATTGGAATATCTCCCACAGTTATTCAGGGAAACTGTCTGAAATTTCCCCAAAAGATCTATCTGCTGGCTCAGATCTTATTCCCTTTGATTTTGTCATCTGCCGTGTCTGTCCCCAGCTAACAGGTGTTAATTCGGGGAGCCATTCCGGCCCAGCCCCTCCGGGCGTGGAAACAACAGCCGATGCAGAGGGAGCATCGGCAGGTGGTTATCGAGGCCGCTGTTGGACGTCTGCAGCTACTTCAATGACCTCTGAGGGGTCTCCAATTGGTCACACAGGGGAGGGGAGCAGAAGGAGCCGGCAACTGTGGCCACCAGAAATATTGGTGCATATTGGACCAATAGCATAGGTAGGAAAGGTGCAGTCCTCAATAGATATACAAACACAGATGCCTGTGTTGATTTAGATGCATATCATATTTTTTTTACTGAGTTAAGTATTGTATGTAATTAGTTTTGCTACAGCAAGTGTATGGGACATTGGAAAAAAAGTTGAATTTCCCCATGGGGATGAATAAAGTATCTATCTATCTATCTATCAAACGTATTACGGAGTGATGTAGAACACTGAGAAGAGACCTTAAGCGTACTGATGCCTCGATTCTGCCTGAGCCACGTGCCAGTGAAGGTAAGAACAGGATGATTGACAGATGACAGTGTGGCTGTGAAACTGGTGCGGAGGGGCAGGGTCCGGGATCATTAGTGAACATAGGACCTGTACAACAGGGACTGTTTACACCTGAACTCGGGGGGGGGCGGGGGGGGGGGGCGGGGGGGGGGGGTCAGTATCTGCTGATATCCATGCGGGTAGGATTGCCAGAGCTGTCCGAGAGGTTTTAAACTAATTTGACAGCAGATCTGAACTGGAGTGATAGGGCTGAGGAGAATGTTGTTAGTTTTCAAACAGCGGCAGTGTGTAGTGAGACTGCCACCATTGAGAGGCTGACGATAGGGCAACATTTCAGTGGGCGGGATGAGTTGCAATGCAAAAGGGTGAGAAAATGAAAAAGGTGATGAATACGGAACTGAAGGTTTTATATTTGAATGTGAGCAATACATGGAGTAAGGGAGATGAACTTGTGTCACAGTTACAGATTGGCATTGTGGGCATCACTGAATGGTGGCTGAAGGAAGATTATAGCTGGGAGCTTCATGTCCAACGATACAGATTGTACTGAATGGACAGGCAGGTAGGCAGAGGGGTGGGGAGGTTCTGTATGTAAAAATGAAACCAAATCTTCTATCTGGTGAAATGGGATTGCAAGGTTTAGAATACAGACATGTAGGGGTGAATACTGATGCACTCAAATATTTTCTATTTTATATATGTAATTCCTTTTTTCACTTTTTGGTGATCTATTTTCACACTGACACAAGAAAGTTTTTGTTCTGTTGATCAGTGTGAATAAAACAAATCTAAATGCACTCTGTCTCAATGTTGTAAAACAATAAAAGATGAAAACTTCCAAGGTGGCCGCATACTTTTTATAAGCACTGCAAGTGCAATTACGAAGAAAGCACGGCAGTGCCTCTCCTTCCTTTGAAGTTTGCAAAGCTGCAGCATCACACACACACGCACACGCACACGCACACGCACACGCACACGCACACGCACACGCACACGCACACGCACACGCACACACACACACACACACACACACACACACACACACACACACACACACACACACACACACACATACACAGAGTCATGACTAGAATCAACTCCTGTCTGTGCATGGACCTGGACCCACTGCAATTTGCCGATTGCCACAATATGTCTCCAGTAGATGCAATCTCACTGACTCTCCACTCAGGCTTAGATCACCTGGACAATAGCAATACACAAGTCAGGCTGCTGATTACAGCTCAGCATTCAACACAATCAGACCCTCAATTGTAATCAACAAGCTCCAAAACCTGGGTCTCTGTACCTCCTTCTGCAACTGGATCCTCACCAGGAGACCCCAGTCTGTGTGGATCAGAAATAACATCTCCTCCTTGCTGACAATCAACACTGGCACACCTCAACGATGCGTGCTCAGCCCACTGCTCTACTCTCTCTACACCACGTCTGTGTGGCTAGGCTCATCTATAAACTTGCCGATGACACAACTATTGTTGCTGGAATCTCAGACGGTGATGAGGAGGAGTACAGGAGTGAGATAGCTCAGCAGGTTGAGTGGTGTCACAGCAACAACCTTGAACTCAGCATCATGAAGACAAAGGAATTGATTGTGGATTCAGGAAGGGGAAGTCGAGGGAACACACACCAGTCCTCATCGTGAGATCAGAAGTGAAAAGGGTGAGCAGTTTCCATTTCCTGCCTGTCAACATCTCTGAGGAACTATCCTGGGCCCAACATATTGATGCAGTTACAATGAAGGCACAACATCGGCTATATTTCATTCACAGATTGAGGGGAATCGGTCTGTCACTAAAGACAATTGCAAATTTCTACAGATGTACTGTGGAGAGCATCCTAACTGGTTGCATCACTGCCTGGTGTGGAGAGGCCACTGCACAGGATCGGAAAATGCTGCAGAAAGTTGTAAACTCAGCCAGCTCCTTCATGGGCACTGGACTCCACAGCATCCAGGACACATTCAAAAGATGATTCCACAAAAAGGTGGCATCCATCATTACGGACCCCCATAACCCAGGACATGCCTTCGTCTCATTGCTACAGGACCCTGAAGAGACACTCAATGTTTCAGGAACAGCTTCTTCCGTCCACTGTCAGATTTCTAAATGGACAATGAACTCAAGAATATTTCCTCAGTATTTTCCCTCACATTTGCCACTACATTTCAAATTTAATTTTATAAATACTTGTTCTAATTTATAGTTTTTATTACTATGTATTGCAATGTACTGCAGACACAAAGGATCACATTTCATCACATATGCCGGTGATATTAAACCTGATTCTGATACACAAACACACACAGCTGGGCTCAGACATACAACACTCCCACATTCCTCCCTTTGTGACACCCTGCTTGCTCCGTGGCCCCCGGTATGAAGCTCAAACTGTTGCAACACCTGCCCTTTAAATTCATGGCTGAGGCTGTGTTGTATCTGTTCACTGTTTGAGCTCGATATTAAATGAAGAGCATTGAATGGGAAGGAAGGTTTGAATAGAAGAATAAAGATCTCCTCTGAAGGTAAATGGGGTCCTGGTGAGAGCGTACATGGAGCACTGTGCACAGGTCTGGTCTCCCTCCCAGAGTCAGCCTGTGGGATGAAGGGAATGAAGAGATTTCACAGATTGATTTAGGAGGTGAGGTAGTGTCCTCGGAGAGATTATACTGACCAGGCCTGTCTCAAAATTAGAGAAATAAAAGGACGTCTTACTGAGACAGACACAGTCTCACAGGGAATTGACAGGGTAGAGGCAGGAATGATGTTAACTTTGGCTGTGGTGAGGGAAGGGGTTCACAAAATCCGAGTTCAACTCAGCAGGACAGAGATGAGAAGAAATTTCCTCACCCAGAGGGCAGCGAATCTTTGGAATTTTCTCCACAAGGTTTCTAAATTCGATGGACAAATTTTGGGGCTCTGCGATGCGCGGAAGTGGCGCTGAGGTCAAAGATCAGACATGTTCTGAGTGAAAGGCAGAACAGGCGCAAGCGGCCGATTGGCCTGCACCAGTTTCTTATTTTCTAAAGTCCGAGTTTACCTTTGCGCCTGGTTCTCCCTTGACCTTCAGCCTGTCCTTTTGCACAGGGGAGCACTCACAGAACTGGAGTTCCATCGGCAGCCGCTGCGGGCCAGCTCCCGTATCCCAGCAGCAGGAGACAGGACTGGGAGGAAACTCCGGACAATAGGCCCCGATCCACGGCGGGGAAAGACCGGGCTCCCTCTGTGTGGCTCAAACATCTTACGGAATGTCCACCCGAATCTTCACCTCCGCCATCGGAAGGATTCAAAACTCCGGCCGCTGTTGCAGCCTTTACCCGGGGAGCTGCTCCCAATCTCGAGTCTCTCACCGGGTCCACTCGCTCCCGATTCCATTGTTCGGCCGCTCAGCGTCCCGCCCACTGACACTCCTCAGCCAATGGAGGCAAGATTCTTCCAACGCTGTTCTCTGATTGGCGGTGAGTGTGTCCGAGGGCGGGCTGCTGCCGAGAGCCGGAGATGTCAGTCACTGTTTTCAGAATCAAGCAAGTACCCCGAGGCTCAAAGTTCAAAGTATTTATTATTATTTTTTTAAATTTTTATTAAGCACAATCAAAAACAGAAACACTAAGCATATGCGATCAAAGCCAGGGAATCACACAAAGCAGCAACGAATATATAACTATTAACTTTAAATATACAAATAAACAAGGAAATCCACTCTAAATACTGTTGGACAGAAGGAACTGTATCTAAGAGGAGTCACAAAACAGGAACATTTACAGAGATAACCCAAAACGTTGACAGATTTCTACAGTCCTTACAGCTTTCTGGTTATGGGAAGTTTTCAGAGTATAAACGTATAGCTTGAAGTCTGACGTAAAAATATAAATGAAGGTTTCTTATTGCTGTGATTGCATTTATGGATATAAAATTTGCTGTAAATTAACAAAAGATTTATGATAAAGAAATGATCCCTGTGAGATTTGGTGTTATTAGTAAACCCAAATAAGACATTTTCAAAACAAAAAGTAAAATCCACATTAATATATTGATCTACAAATTGACAAACATCAACCCAAAATGTTTTAACATATTCACAATCCCAAATCAGATGAAATAAATGCTCTGGATATAAACCACAAAAAGAACAGTTAGTTTCAATATCAGAATTAACCCTTGTCAAATAAACATTGGTTGGATAATATCTAAGTATAATTTTAAATAAGCCTCCACCTCAGATTCCCCAAGTGACTATTCCAAATACTAACAGAGTACATATAAGTCGCCACCTACAACTCCTACAAACATACAGAGAAAAGCTACAGAATGGTAACTATATCTCGATCACTGAAAGATCAACCAGAGTGCAGAAGACAACAAACTTCGCCAATGCAAATAAACAACGAGAACATGAAATAACCGCAGCGGCTGCCGATAGATGTCCGGTGCTCTCAGCGCTCCCCTGTTCAATCTGACAGGACAAGAAACAGTGAGGCGCAAAGGTAAACTCGTGTTTCAGAAAATCAGAAATAGAGAAGGTGTGGCCATTCGGCCCCTTGCGCCTCTTCTGTCCTTCACTCAGAACATGTTTGACTTTTGACCTCAGCACCACTTCCCTGCAACTTTCCATCACCGCTGAGCCCCAGGATATGTCTATTCAATTTAGAAAACCTGTGGAGATAATTGCAATGATTCACTGTACTCTGGGTGAGGAAATTTCTCCTCATCTCAGTCCTGCCGAGTTGTCCTCGGATTTTGAGTCTGTGAGCGCTGGTTCCACACCTTATGGGAAACATCATTCCAGCCCTTCCGCTGTAAATATCCTGTGAGATTGTACTTCTCTAATTCTGAGACAGGAATGTGATCTGTCTCAGACAAACCACCTCTTATTTCACTCATTTTGAGACAGTCCCAGTACGATGATTTGCTGTGGGAGCATCTCTATGGACAGCAGCTGAGTGCAGTTACCCTGCGTTGTTCCACAGCCTGATGGCTGAGGGGTAGTAATTGTTCCTGACCCTGGTGGGGCGAGTCCTGAGGCTCTTGCACCTTCTACCTGATTACAGCAGTGAGAAAAGAGCCTGCCTGTGTGGTGAGACACATCACAGCCGCCTGTATCACAGTCCCCTCTGGCCTGCCCTATCCGGGACCAAAAGGGATTGTGGAGAGTAAATGTGGTACTCTGTCGAGTATCACTGTGATCCGTCCCCTCTGGCCTGCACTATCCGGGACCAAAGGGATTGTGGAGAGTAAATGTGGTATCCTGTCGAATATTACTGTGATTCGTCCCCTCTGGCCTGCCCTATCCAGGACCAAAGGGATTGTGGAGAGTAAATGTGGTACTCTGTCGAATATGACTGTGATCCGTCCCCTCTGGCCTGTCCTATCCGGGACCAAAGGGATTGTGGAGAGTAAATGTGGTACTCTGTCCAGTATCACTGTGATCCGTCCCCTCTGGCCTGCCCTATCCAGGAACAAAGGGATTGTGGAGAGTAAATGTGGTACTCTGTCGAGTATCACTGTGATCAGTCCCTTCTGGCCAGCCCTATCCGGGACCAAAGGGATTGTGGAGAGTACATGTGGTATTCTGTCGAGTATAACTGTGATCCGTCCCCTCTGGCCTGCCCTATCCGGGACCAAGGGGATTGTGGAGAGGGAATGTGGTACTCTGTCGATTATTACTGTGATCCGTCCCCTCTGTCCTGCCCTATCCGGGACCAAAGGGGTTGTGGAGAGTAACTGTGGTAGTCTGTCGAGTATCACAGTGATCCGTCACCATGGCCTGTCCTATCCGGGACCAAAGGGATTGTGGAGAGTAAATGTGGTACTCTGTCGAGTATTACTGTGATCCTGGCTCTCTTCCTGCCCCTTATTATTCTTGTCTGAGATTGCAGTGCGACAATCTCTGGCCCAATGTCCCCTCTTTCTACAAACCCCGTTTCTCTCCTCAGCCAAGTGTCCTCTTCATCTGCACAATCCGCACGATTCTGCCACCCGTTCTGTGTTCTTCGTCAGGACCCGAACTCCATCTCCTCACTACCGGTTCTCTGTGCACACTCTCGCTTTTCCCCAGTCCCTTTAAAGAGTCAATTGCTCTCCATATTCATCAGAATTTATGTCACCTGGGGCCAGGAATGAACCAGCGAATTGAGATTAGTTAACATAAAGGAGTGGGCAGGCTTGGGTCTGAGACAGTTTAGAAAAGTCTGCACTGCCAGCCGGACACAGTGATCTGTCCAGGGGTTTGCCGGCATTGGACTTTCACGTATGCTTAAAACGAGCTATAAAGTACGCAAGGGATTCTCCTTTTTTCTGTAGTTATCGGGTAAATTCACCAAAATCCGCATGCAGTCGGGCAGTCATTCAAATGGGTTCCCTTACCTCAGCGACCCACCGTGCCATGGCTTGTATTACATCAGCCCCTCTGGTGGCTCCCGGTCACCTTCGGGCGTCTGCCTGGGAAAGGGGAACCCACTCCCTGTCCCCGTCCGAGAGGTTCCATATATAACCCTGAGGAGTGGCACAAGTTCCCGGGCAGGGTGTAGAAAGGGGAACCCACTCCCTTTTTCAATGAATTCAAGTAAAGCCCCTGGTCCGGACGGTTATACTGCTGAATATTTTAAATCCTTTTCTTTTATACTCGCTCCTTGTCTTTGTAAAATTTTTAAAGATGCGGTAACGGTAGGTAAATAACCACAACCTTTTTATGATGCCTCCATTTCTCCAATTCTTAAAAAAAGATAAAGACTCCATTGAATGTGAATCCTATCGGCCAATATCCTTGCTGAATACGGATTCTAAGATTTTTACCAAAATTTTGGCCACTACATTAGAAAATGTATTACCTCAAATTATCTCTGAAGATCAGACTAGATTTATTAAAACCTGTTATTCATCTTTTAACATTAGAAAATTAATTAATGTAATTTATACTTCTTCATCTAAAATACCAGAATGTCATTTCCTTAGATGCTGAAAAAGCGTTCAATAGATTTGAATGACTATATTTATTTAATACGTTGCAGAATTTAAATTTTAGCTAAAAATTTATATCATGGATTAAATTAATGTATTATAAACCTTTGGCTTCGGTTCATACCAATAATCAAAGATCTTTTTTTCAGTTGTTCCGTGGTGCGAGGCAAGGCTGCCCTTTACGTCCTCTATTATTTGACATTGGTTTGGAACCTTTAGCCGTTGCCATTCGTGAATCACCTAATATTTTTGGTATTAGCCGTGGGTAAGGGACATAAGTTGTCATTATATGCTGATGATTTGTTACTATACATATCTGACCCTGAGAGATCTATTCCTGCTATTTCATCCTTGCTTGCTCAGTTTAGTAGCTTTTCTGGCTACAAACTGAATTTTAATAAGAGTGAATTATTTCCATTAAATATGCAAGTTCCAATTTATAAACACTTACCATTTAAAGTTGTCACAGATCATTTTACTTATTTGGGTATTAAAATTACCAAGAAATATAAGGGTTTTTTTAAAGTTAATTTGTTCCCTTTAATTGAACAAATCAAGCAACTTGTTACCAGGTGGTCCCCATTATCTCTGTTATTGGTTGGTCGCATTAATACTATCAAGATGATAGTAATACCCAATTTTTTATATTTATTCCAAGCATTACCAATTTGTATTCCTAAATCTTTTTTTGATGTTATTGACTCCAAAATATCCTCGTATGTGTGGCAGAATAAAAATCGTAGATTAAGTAAAAAATATTTACAGAAGCCTAAGAAGGAAGGTGGTTTTGCTTTGCCAAACCTGAGATTTTACTATTGGGCAGTTAATATTCAATATTTAATATTCTGGACACAAGAATCGGTCATAGTACCTTGCCCACGGAGGGTAAATTTGGAGTGTAAATCTGTACAAGACTTCTCATTGTTTTCTATTTTAGGATCTTCCCTTCCTTTTGCTTTATCTAAACCGAATAAACAAATAACTAATCCTATAGTTAAACATACATTAAGAATATGGTTTCAATTTCGTAAATTCTTTGGCTTGAATAATCAAGCCCTATTATATCTAACTTCTTTTTCCAGCCCTCTTTTATGGACCAAGCCTTTGTGTTATGGAAAACAAAAGGTATAACATGTTTTCGTGATCTATTTTTAGATAACAGTTTTATGTCCTTTGAACAGCTATCCAACCTAAAACTCATTTTTTAAGATACTTGCAAGTAGAAATTTCTTGAATGTTAGTATTTTCTGAAATTATGTCCAATGGACATTACAGAAAAAATTCTAGCTCTGAATCCTTGCCAGAAGGGTTAAGTAGCCATCATTTATCATATGATCATGAAAATACAGCCAGGAGTATCAGAAATAATTAAGAAGGAATGGGAAAAAGAACCTCACTCTCTTATACCCACAGAGCAGTGGGAGAAAATTTTACAATTCGTCAGTTCTTCTTCTATTTGTGCTAAACATGCCTAATACAATTTAAGGTTGTTCATAGGGCTCACATGTCCAAGGATAAACTCGCTCGATTTTATTCTTATGTTAATCCAACCAGTGACAGATGTCATTCTGAAGTCGATTCATTGACCCAAATGTTCTGGTTTTGCCCCTGTTTGCAAAATTATTGGAAAGATATTTTTGGTATTACTTCAACAGTTCTGAATATCAAATTGCAACCGCATCCTATTACTGCAATTTTCGGTTTACCAATGGTGGATAATAGTCGTTTATCCCCCCTCAGCCCGGTGGATGATTGCACTTGTTACCTTAATGGCTAGAAGATCTATCCTATTGAATTGGAAAGAAATTAATCCTCCAACTATATTTCAGTGGTTTTCTCAAACTATTTCTTGTTTGAGTTTAGAAAAAATTACAAGTGTTGTCTTTGACCCTTCAGTTAATTATGAAGAAACTTGGAGACCATTTATTCAACATTTTCATATAAGCTAAACTGACTTTTCCTAAACCTTACTTTTACTATCTTTAATTATTTGGATTGAGGTGCAGAGTTATTGACGCTACTGTGTATAATTTATATAACGCAATGGCCCATGTCGGTTAGGATTTTTTTCATTTTTTGGGGGGTGAGGGTTTCTTATTTTCTCAATTTTTTGTAACCACTGTGAGTTTGGGAGGTTATTATCATTTGTACTTATACCTTAACCTATTAATTATGTACTCTCAAGCTCTTTGTATTCATGTTTCATTTGTGTTTCTTTAAAATCAATAAAAAGATTTAAAAAGAAAGGACTATTCTGAGGAAATGGTGGAATAGGCTCAACGGGCCGAGTGGCCAGACATGCTCCTGTTACTTATTTTCTAAAGCACGAGTTTACCTTTGCGCCTTGTTCTCCCTCGGGTTTCAGCCGTTTGGACGTACTTAGAAAATGTATAGAATAATGACCATAACAGAAGCAGGCAGTGAAAGATCAGCCAGAGTGCTGAAGGTAACAAACTGTGCAAATGCAAATACGGAGAAACAGCGATAAATAACAAGAGCATGAAATAACCGCAGCGGCTGCCGATGGATCTCTGGAGCTCTCACCGCTCCCCTGTGCAATCCGAATGGCTGAAAACCAAATTACTGCAGTGGAGACGAGAGGGCCCCTCCCAGTCTGATCCTTGCTGCATGCCCGGAGATCACTCCCACAGCGCGCTGCCCCGAGATTACTGCAGTGGAGACGAGATGGCCCCTCCCAGCCTGATCCTTGCTGCATGCCCGAGATCACTCCCACAGCGCGCTGCCCCGAGATTACTGCAGTGGAGACGAGAGGGCCCCTCCCTGTCTAATCCTTGCTGCATGCCCGGAGATCACTCCCAAGCGCGCTGCCCCGAGATTACTGCAGTGGAGACGAGAGGGCCCCTCCCAGTCTGATCCTTGCTGCATGCCCGGAGATCACTCCCACAGCGCGCTGCCCCGAGATTACTGCCGTGGAGACGAGAGGGCCCCTCCCAGTCTGATCCTTGCTGCATGCCCGGAGATCACTCCCGCAGCGCGCTGCCCCGAGATTACTGCAGTGGAGACGAGAGGGCCCCTCCCAGTCTGATCCTTGCTGCATGCCCGGAGATCGTTCCCACAGCGCGCTGCCCCGAGATTACTGCAGTGGAGACGAGAGGGGCCTCCCAGTCTGATCCTTGCTGCATGCCCGGAGATCGCTCCCACAGCGCGCTGCCCGGAGATTACTGCAGTGGAGACGAGAGGGGCCTCCCAGACTGATCCTTGCTGCATGCCCGGAGATCACTCCCACAGCGCGCTGCCCCGAGATTACTGCAGTGGAGACGAGAGAGCCCCTCCCTGTCTGATCCTTGCTGCATGCCCGTAGATCACTCCCACAGCGCGCTGCCCCGAGATTACCGCAGTGGAGACGAGACGGTCACTCACTTCTTTGCGGACTGTGGGCAGCCGAAGATCTGCGGAGAAAGATGCAAGGGCCTGTGCCACAGCAGCTGGGTGACAGAAGTCTCACTGATCCTCGGGCTGTTCCCAGGATCCACAGGAAAACGGACAGCGAATGCTGCTGGAAAATCATCAACTCGGGGAAAGACGCTCGAAACTTGTTGGCCTGCCATCACACCGAGATGTCCGGAGAGCACCGGTTCCCATCCTGGGGTCCACGGTTACTGGCATTGGTCTTTGGCATAAAAATGTTTGCGAAGCCCAGTCGTACAGGAATGCTGCCGACTGACACATTCCAGACTACAGGGACACCATTGGAACTACAGGGATCCTCTACACTGGACAGGGAGTGGCCGGGTTGGCTGAGGAAGCCTCACAGTTATTGTAGTAGTGAACCCTCCCAGGGGGGCACATGGCTTCTCCTTTCAGCGCAGGACTTCAATCGTCTTCCAGGGGAAGGTCGTTCCGACCGCAGGGATGAGGCCTTTGGAGATTCAGCTGAAGTTTTTGCCGCTCTAGGTTTTTACGGGATGGGGTTACTATGGCCATCCCTCCTCCGCTCGTAGCCGGGCTTAGACAGTCCTTGGCCGCGTTTTCTTATCTGTTGCCCGTTTAATGTGTTTTTGATCCCACACTAAACAAAGAAATGGCCAGAATTTCCACTGAACACATCCAACAAAACCATACACGACGAAATCTGCAGATGTTGGAAATTCAAACAACACACACAAAACGCTGGTGGAACACAGCAGGCCAGACAGCATCTATAAGGAGAAGCCCTGTCGACGTTTCGGGCCGAGACCCTTCGTCATGTTCATTCCCTGAGACTGCAGCGCGAGTAGTGGACAGTCGCGGTACTGCAGGGGATCAGCAGCTCCCCGAAAGTGAAAGCATTCTGAATCAGGAAGTGCTGGGAGTTAACATGGCTTCGAAAGGACCGGTCGAGAGTTTGAGCGAGGAGGCAATTTGTCCCATCTGCCTGGATTTCTTCACCGAACCCGTATCACTGGAGTGCGGACACAACTTCTGTCGCTCCTGTATCACACAGTATTGGGAAAGGGAGGAGAGAAACTCCTGCCCGGAATGTAGAGAGGAGATTGCTGACCGCACCCTCAGGGTCAGTCGGGCCTTAGCAAATCTGGCTGAAAAATTTCGAAATCTAAACCTGAATCCGAAAGGGAAGGAAAGTAAACGTCACTGCGAGGAACATGAGGAAGAACTGAAGCTGTTTTGTGAAACGGACAAGACACTGATCTGTGTGATTTGCGCAGCTGCGCAGGAACACAGAGAGCATCGATTCATGCTGATTAAAGAAGCTGTTAAACTCTACAAGGTAAAAACTAAACGTTACTTTAATACTTAACACATTTCCTTTGCCCTAGATTCCATTACACGAGCCTCCATAACCAACACATCATTCTTGGCAACTTGCGCCATCTCCAACGGGATTCTAGCATCTCTCCGTCCCACAGCCCACCTCCTCACCCCGCAACTCTCCGTTCTCTATACGGATCGCGCTCCACGTACTGTATCGCCCTGATCCACTCGCTCCTCCCCACTGATCTCCCTCCTGACACCGACACCTGCAAGCGGGACAATTGCTACACCTGACTCCTAATCTCCTCCCTTGTCACCATTCAGGGCCGCAAGCAGCCTAGTTCCTGCCGTTTCTTCCATGGTCGATTGTCCTCTCGTATTACATTCCTTCATCTCCAGCCATTTACCTCTTCCACCTGTCCCCTCTCAGCTTTTCACTTCATCACCCTCCCCCATGTTCCCCCTCACGTTGTCTCACCCGTCACCTGTCAGCTGGTTCTCGTCCCCAACCTTTTTATTCTGGCTTCTGTCCCATTCCTTCCCAGTCCCAATGAAGGGTCTCATCCCGAAACACCGACTGTTTATTTACCCTGAATAGATGCTGCCTGACTCACTGAGTTCCTCCGGCATTTTGTGTGATAATCGGGTTTGATCATCTGTTTCTTTTGATGCATCTTTGTTTCTATTTCCTTCACTCTCTGACTTCCAGGATCAGCTAAAATCTTCCTTAGACTCTCTCACAAAAAAGAAATCAGACTTCCAGGAAAAGGAGCAGCAACAGAAAGAGAAGATTTCCGGAGTTCAGGTGAGGCTTCCTGGGCGGAATTTCTGATATTACTGTCGAGATTTGCTCCATTTAATGAAGAATAGCCGAGTATCGCAGCTCCAGTGACCTGGGTTCGATCCTGACCTCTGCTGCTGTCTGTGTGGAGTTTGCATGCTCTCCCTGTGGCCATGACAGTTTCAGACACATCCTAAGGACATGCTGGATGAATGGTGAATAACAATTAACCCTGTGAAGGTGGAGGAGGTTGTATGTGAATCAGGTGGGAGTTAATGGGGGTTTATGGGTCAATGGGGAGAATAGGTTTCAGGAAAACGTGACTGAATGGGGTTGATGGGAATGTTTCAGAGCTAGCATGGACATTATTGGACCAAATGGTCTCCTTAATGTCATCAGGAAATACACACAGCAATTTAGTAAATTAATCTTCACCTTTCATCCGACAGGAACAATCACACAGCCTTCAGTCCCTCATCACATCCCAGTTTGCTGAACTGCGCCAGATTATCACTGAAAAAGAGCAGAGCTTACTCAGGGATCTCAGGGAAGAGGAGAAGAGGATTCTCAACCCAATGGAGAAAAATCTTCGAGAGATTCAAGAGAATATAAGGATTATTCAGGAGGAAATCACTAAGTTAAAGGAACAGATGGATCAAAAAGACAGTGTGATATTTCTCAAGGTGAGGGATTATATTTCAATTTGTTTCTGTCAAAGGGCACTAAATGAACAGTGGTATATTTGAAATAAACGCAGCACAGCGGCCAATTCTAACAAATCAATTGCCGCTGCTGGTGACATCACACAAGTTGTTATACTTGCATGATGCGCCCTCCCATCACTCCAATAATGACATTTCAAAATGTCCAAGAAGCAATGTCCTTTATCAGTAAAATACAATCTGGAAGCGATGAAACTTCAGGGTAATTTATTGTAAAGTAAGCTGCAACACAGCGGTCAAGAACAGAATGACATCCGCCCGTCCCCAGCTCAAAACCGCCCAGAACAAAGCACAGATACGTAACTTTTTCCCTTCACTTTTACCATGCCTGCACTCACGTGATGAGTTACCATAATAAACATGTAACACAGAATACAATACAGACGGAAACAGATGCGTTGCTCCTACACACAGCATTTACAAATGGCAGTAAACTGTTTCTCACCAGACAATTGATGCATCTATTCAGGATTATTGTTGTCCCATAATAATAAGATTATTAAGGGATTGGACACGCTGGAGGCAGGAAACATGTTCCCGCTGATGGGTGAGTCCAGAACTAGAGGTGACAGTTTAAGAATAAGGGGTAGGCCATTTAGAACAGTGATGCGGAATAACTTTTTCACCCAGAGAGTGCTGGATATGTAGAATGCTCTGCCCCAGAAGGTAGTGGAGGCCAAGTCTCTGGATGCTTTCAAAAGAGAGTTAGATAGAGCTCTTATAGATAGCGGAGTCAAGGGATATGGGGAGAGGGCAGGAACAGGGTATTGATTGTGTATGGTCAGCCATAATCACAGTGAATGGCGGTGTTGGCTAGAAGGGCCGAATGGCCTTCTCCTGCACCTATTGTCTATTGTCCCAAAACTGGACTTCCACAAATTCTGTACATCCCAGGACAGAATGCAAATTTCTCTGAAATTATTTACTCTGACCACAACAGAGAGCTGCTGACTGTGTCCTTAATTCTACATTAAATACCCTCTAAAACTCCCATTAACACCCAGTTCCAGTCACAGGCTGTGAGTGTGTCTGGTGCGGTTGGTGTGAGGGTCTCTTTGTCAATCAGTGAGAACAAAGAATTTGACCCACACATCAGACTTATCTTCTGTATCCGGTTTCCATCAGATTAGGGAAACTATTATTGTCTCTTTACTTTTACAGATAACATTCAAATGAACGTTCAATCGTTCAAAACATACCCAGGCCATTCGGCCCATTTTCTCCTCTCAATTTCCCTGCTTCACAATCCTCCTGCCACCTACTCACCACAACCAGCAACAGTGCCCCGAAATCTCTGGTCCCTCACGTGTTTATCCAGCCTCCCCATTACATTCAATCTCTGCTGTTCCATTTCAGCCAATCCTGTGGCACTGAGTTCCACATCCTCTTCACTAAATTTCATGTGTAATTTGTTAAAATCCATCTGGAATTACATCTCCCCATAAGGCTCCCCATAACTAGAGGTACTTCCTCCACCCGCACACAATCACATACATCACTGATCTTAAATTCCTCCATCCTATCACACTGACGTCATATCCAGATGATAATGCACAGCCTGTCCTGTCTTCCCTGTAAGTTTCATCCTCTCAGTAATGGTCTGACATTCAGAAACTTTCCCTGTCATTTACCCCGTGGTTCTGTATTGTCCGTGTGTGTGAGTGATTGCGGGAGTGGGAATTTTCAACACCTTGTAATGATTTGGATGAAATTCAGGATGTGGACAATAAGTCCAAGTCTAATCAGATTTGTGTTTTATTTATTTCAGGAGGAAGCTTGTCGGAACAGGAGGTAGGACATGGTCTTTACTGAAACCCTGAATGGATTTCTAAAATAGTTCAGAATAGCAATTTATAACCAGCAGTTTAATATTTACAGGATTAATGACGATGTCCAGGAATTGTCAGTGTCAGATGAGACCCTACCGGTTGAAAAATTCGATCACCTCTATTTGTTGAACACAGTGCTGAGAGAAACGCTTGATGCTATTAATCGAGGTAAAACTTACAAAGATTCATTTCTCCTTGTTTATGAAGCTCAATTTAGTTTCAATTTTGGGACAATGACATTGCAAGTAAAAGCAAAGAGTCCTGAAAATAGAATTTGGAGAGCTTGGTAGAAAGCTCAGAACCAGCACCCCCAGGGTTGTAATTTCTGGATTGCTGCCTGTGCCACGTGCTGGTGAGGGTAGAGACAGGATAATTTGACAGATAAACATGGCTGAGAAGCTGGTGCTGGGGACAGGGATTCAGGTTCTTGGATCATCGGGATCTCATCTGGTGGAGGAATGACCTGCTCAAAAGGGATGGGTCGCACCTGGACCCGAGGGAGAACAATATTCTCACAGAGAGGTTTGATAGAGCTGTTGGGGAGGGTCTGAACTAATTTGGTGGGGGTGGGGCTGCTCGGGAACTGGAGTGGAGAGATAGGACTGATGGTAAAATGCAAAGATAGCGTGCAGTCAGATTGTCAGATAGGGCGGACAGATGCGAGGACAAAATTGCGGCCAGCACGGTGAGTATCAGTGCATTAGGGACACAGAATTAAAAAGGGTAGCAGATACAGTACACAAAGTGTTATATCTCAATGCATGGAGTATGAGAAATAAGGTGGATGATCTTGTTGCACTATTACCGATTGTCAGGTATGATGTTGCGCCCATCACGGAATCGTGGCTGAAGGATGGTTGTAGTTGGGATCTGAATGTTCAAGGTTACACAATGTATCGGAGGAAGGAAGGAAGGCCGATGGGGTGGTGTGGCTCTGCTGATAAATCAGCAGCAAGATGTGACATAGGACTGGAAGATGTTGAATCTTGTGGGTTGAGGTAAGGAACTGAAAAAGTAAAAATGACACTGACAGCAGTCATATACAGGCCTCCCAACAGTCAGTGGGTTGAGGCCCACAGATTACAACTGGAAATAGAAAAGGCTGATGAAAAGGAAAATGTTATTATAATCATGGGAGATTTCAACATGCAGGTCAATTGGGAAAATCAGGTTGGTAAAGGATCTCAAGAGAGTGACTTTGTTGAATGCAATGTGATGGCTTTCTAGAGAAGTTTGTCGTTGAGCCTACTCGGGGAACAGCTCTACTGGATTGGATGTTATGTATTGAACCAGAGGTGAGTAGTTAAAAGAAACCTTAGGAAGCAGTGCTCACAACATGTCTGAGTTCAACTTGAAATCTGATATTGAGACAGTAAAATCTGACATTGTAGTATTTCAGACGATTAAAGAAATTACAGCGGTCTGAGAGAAGAGTTGGCCAAAGCAAATTGGAAGGAGATGCTGGCAGGGATGAGAGCAGAGCTGAAATCGTGTCAGTTTCTGGGAAAATGAGGAAGGTGACGGATAGATTTGTTCCAAAAATAAATAAATACTAAAATGGCAAAATAGTAAAACCGTGGCTGACAAGGTAAGACAAATTAACGTAAAGACAAAAGAGAAGGCATACAACTAAACAAAAATTAGTAGGAAGGCAGAGGATTGGGAAGCTATTAAATATCTACAAAGAGGAACTTAAAGGATGATCGGGAGGGGAAAAATAAACAAGAAATTGATTTGAATTGAATTGATTTTATTACTTACATCCTTCATATACATGAGGATTAAAAATCATTATGTTATGTCTCCACCTAAATGTGCAATGTGCAGTGTATAGTAATTTACGATAAACAATATGTATAACATGCTGGTCAATATAACATAGAAATACAGATGTGTCAGCACGAGTTAATCAGTCTGATGGCCTGGTTGAAGAAGCTGTCCCGGAGCCTGTTGCTCCTGGCTTTTATGCTGTGGTACCGTATCCCAGATGGCAGCAACTGGTACAGTTTGTGGTTGGGGTGACTCTGGTCTCCAAAGATCCTTTGGGCCCTTTTTACACACCTGTCTTTGCAAAACAAGTTAGCAAACAATATCAAATTGTTTTTCAGGTATTGTAAGAAAATAAAACAGAGACGAGAGTGGATATAGGACCGCTAGAAAATGAGGCCGGATATATAATAACGCGGGATAAGGAAATGGCAGATAAACCAAATATTTTGCACCAATCTTCACCGTGGAAGACACTAGCACTGTGCCCGGTGTTGAAGGCTGCGAGGGAAGAGAAGTGAGTGCAGTTACTGTTACAAGGGAGAAGGTGCTCAAAAAGCTGAAAGACCTAAAGGTACATAAGTCACCCGGACCAGATGAACTGCATCCTAGTTTTCTGAAAGAGGTTGTGGTAGACATTGTGGAGGCATTTCAAATGATCATTCGAAAATCATTGGACCCTGGCATGGTGCCAGAGGACTGGAAAATGGCAAATGTCACTTAGCTCTTTAAGTAAGGAGGAAGACAGCAGAAAGGAAATTATAGACCAGTTAGCCTCACCTCTGTGGTTGGGAAGAAATTGGAGTCAGTTGTTAAGTATGAGGTTATGGAATACTTGGTGACACTGGACAAGACAGGGCAAGTCAGCATGGCTTTGTTAAGGGAATATCCTGCCTGACAAACCTGTTGGGATTGTTTGAGGAGATTACAAGCAGAATAGATAAAGGGGATGCAGTGGATGTTGTATATTTGGAATCTCAGAAGGCCTTTGACAAGGAGCCACACATGAAGGTGGTGACCAGGTTAAGAGGCCATGGTATTACAGAAAAGTTACAGGCATGGTTAGAACATTGGCTGTTTGGTAGGAAACAGTGAATGAGAGTAAAGTGATCCTTGTCTGGTTGGCTGCCAGTGACTCGTGTTCCACAGGGGTCAGTGTTAGGACACCTTCATTTTAAACTGTATATCAAGATTTAGCTGATGGAATAGATGATAAGATATAGGAGCAGAAGTAGGCCATTCGGCCCATCGATTCTACTTGGCAGATCCAATTCTTCCAGTCATCCGCACTCCCCTGCTTTCACCCTATACCCTTTGATGCCCTGGCTAATCAAGAACCTACATATCTCTGCCTTAAATATGACTTGGCCTTCACAACCACTTGTGGCAACAAATTCCACAGATTTTCCACACACTGGCTAAAGTAATTTCTCCGCATCTCAGTTCTAAAAGGAAGTCCTTCAATCCTGAAGTCATACCCTCTTGTCCTAGAGTAGATGGCTTTGTTTCCAAGTTTGCATATGATAACGAAGATTGGTGGAGGGGCCGGTAGTGTTGAGGAAACAGTTAGGCTGGACAAGGACTTGAATGAGGAGAATGGGAAGGAAAGTGGCAAGTAATACACAAGGTTGGACAATGCATGGCCATGCACTGTGGTCGTAGAAATAATGTGCAGAATCTTTTTTCAAATGGGGAGAAAACCCAAAAAGCTGAGATGAAAATGGACTTAGCAGTCATTCTGCAGAACACCCTAAAGGTTAACTTGCAGGTAGAGTCAGTGGTGAGGAAGGAAAATCCAGTGTTAGCATTCAGTTCAAAGGGTTTTGATAGCATTCAATCCAAGATCAGGGATGTGATGTTGAGGCTTTATAAGGCAGTGGTGAAGCCTCACCTTATGTATTGTGAACAGTGTTGGGCTCCTCATCTAAGAAAAGGTGTGCTGGCATTGCAGAGTGTTCATTTCATAAGGATGATTCCAGGAATGAAAGGGTTATCATACGAGGAACATTTGATAGCTCTGTGTCTGTACTCGCTGGAATTTGGAAAGATGAGTGGGGATCTCATTGAATCCTTTTGAATGTTGAAAGTCCTAGACAGAGTAGATGTGGAAAGGATGTTTCCCCTGGTGGTGGAGTTTAGGACAAGAGGGCACAGCCTCAAGATAGAGGGGGGTCTATTTAAAACAGATGCGGGGAAATTTGTGCCAACAGCTGGTGAATTTGTGGAACTTGTTGGGTGTATTTAAGGCAGAGCTTGATAGGTTCTAGATTGGTCATAGTTATCAAATGTTACGGGGAGAAGACCAGGTAGTGGGGCTGAGGAGGGAAAAAAGGATCAGCCATGATTGAATGGCGGAGCAGACTCGATAGGCAAATGGCCTAATTCTGCTCCTATGTCTTACGGTGATCAGACCACTACATTGAAGCATTGTGAGAATGAGCTCGGACACACCAACAAGCATTGACATGGGTCAAGATTTCATCTCGGGAGAAGCACACACAGCATAACCGGCCTGGCAAAGCTCCCTCACACACATACACAGGAAGGATTGGCAGATTGTAGTCAGAGCCTCAGCAATGTACGTTGTTATTTCCCTCAGTAACCTGGAAACCAATCTCTTCAAAGACAGCCATTTATTCATTTAAACAACTCAATCAAGTGTGACACACGGCCACTGAAATAGGCACAAATTCCCATTTAGGATTGAAATCTGCCGTCCTTACCCAGTCTGTCTGTTCTGTGGCACTGAGCTGCCCTCTGACGTGACGTCACATCAACACTTCACAGACAGACTCCGGGGTGAGATTCCTCAGGAGGATGATCTGGGAGGGTTTGACGGGCGTTGAACTCACGGCCCACATCATCAATTTGCAAGACTAAGATGTCTTCTTGAGCCTGGCCTATTTGTGTGTGTTTACCCCCCTCCCCATCCCTCCAACCATTTCCCATCTGTGTATCTGCCCAAATTTATTTTAAAATATTTTATTTTTACCTGATTCTACAGCGTCACAGGCCTTGCTGAATTTCATGTGGACAGTGTGGAATAGGCTGATGAATACAGGACTGAAGGTGTTTTTTTTAGATTTGGACAAGAAGGGCGGCGTGGGAGCTAAATTCTGAAGGAAGGCAGTTTTTTAAAAACTTTGCGTACAAGAACGGCGAGACTGCGCAGGACAGCGCGGAGAGTTTAAAAAGATGACCACCCTATACAGCGGGCAGCGGAGTGGCTGGCAGCAGAGTGTAGGGCTTTGGCTCAACGGGCTTAGGCGGTAACGGGAAGAGGCGAGAGCGAGGAACCGACTCTTTTTCTCCCCTTGGCAAATCGGCCCGGACGGACGGGGGAACAGCAGGGCACATTAACTAACGGTTTAAAAAGTTTGTGTGTTTGGCGAGGTAAGTGGGTGAGTCGACCTATCTTTCTTTGTTTCACTCCTGTAGAATTAGGTAGCATATCTGCAGGGTTAGTGCTTTGCTCAGGGTGTCAGATGTGGGAATCCTGGGAGACCTCCAGCCTCCCTGATAGCCACATCTGCACCAGGTGAACCGAGATTCAGCTCCTCGGAGACCGTGTTAGGGATCTGGAGCTGCAGCTTGATGACCTACTGCTTATTAGAGAAAATGAAGAGGTGATAGACAGGAGCTACAGGGAGGTAGTCATCCCTAGGCTACAGGGGTCAGAAAACTGGGTGACTGTCAGGAGAGGGAAGGGAAATGCCCGGATAGTGGAGAGCACCCCTGTGGCTGCCCCCCTCAGCAACAAGTATATCGTTTCGGATGCTGTTGAGGGGGATGACCTAACAGGGGACGGCCACGGTGACCGGGTCTCTGACATTGAGCCTGGCGCTGTTGTGCAGGAGGGAAGGAGGGAGAAGAGGAATCGGGTAGGCATAGGGGATTCCATAGTCAGGGGAACAGACAGGAGATTCTGTGAGCCTGGTAGAGATACCCGCATGGTGGGCTGCCTCCCAGGTGCCAGGGTACGGGATGTCTCGGATCAGGTCCAGAATATTCTGAAGGGAGAGGGCGAGCAGCCAGCTGTCTTGGTACATGTTGGTACCAATGACATAGAGAGGAAAAGGGAGGAGGTCCTGAAGAGAGATTTCCGGGAGTTAAGAAGGAAGCTGAGAAGCAGGACCTCCAGGGTAGTAATCTCAGTATTGCTACCTGTGCCACGTGCTAGCGAGGGCAATAATAGTAGGATCAGGCAGATGAATGCGTGGCTGAGAGTCTGGTGCAGGGGGCAGGGCTTCAGATTCTTGGATCATTGGGATCTCTTCAGGGGGAAGTATTGCCTGTTCAAAAAGGACGGGTTACACCTGAACCATAGCGGAAATGTTTAATAGAGCTGTTAGGGAGGGTTTAAGCTAATTTGGCAGGGGGATGGGAAACCGGAATGATAGAGTGGAGGAGGGGGAAAACAGAATTAGAGAGCAGTAAAGATGTCAGGAAGGACAGGCAGGTGATGGGGCAAATTTGCAGCCACTGGGATGAGTTGCAGTGCAATCAATGCAAAAAGTACCAAATACTGGACTTAAGATATTATACTTAAATACACACAGCATAAGGAATAAGGTGGATGATCTTGTCGTACAGCTACAGATTGGCAGGTATAATTTTGTGGCCATCACTGAGACGTGGGTAAAGGATGCATGTCTCTGACAGCTGAACGTCCAAGGATACACGGTGTATTGGAAGGATAGGCAGGCAGGCAGAGGGGGTGGCGTGGCTTTATTGGTAAGAAATGACATTAAATCATTAGAAAGAGGTGGCATAACATCAGAAGGTGCAGAACCTTTCTCGGTTGAGCTAAGAAATAGCAGGGGTAAAAGGACCCTGATAGCAGTTATTACAGGCCTCCTAATAGCTGCAGTGAGGTGGACTACAAATTACAACAGGAAATAGAAAAAGGCTTGCCAGAAGGCCAGTGTTATGAGAGTTGTGGGGGATTTTAACATGCGAGTGGATTGGGAAAATCAGGTCGACACTGGATCTCAAGAGAGAGAATTTGTAGAATATCTACGAGATGGCTTTTCACAACAGCTTGTTATTGAGCCCACTAGGGGATCAGAGGTACTGGATTTGATATTGTGTATGACCCAGAGGTGATTAGAGAGATTGAGGTGAAGGAACCGTTAGGAGGCAGTGATCGTAACATGATTGAGTTCACTGTGAAATTTGAGAAAGAGAAGCCGAAATCCGATGTGTCGGTATTGCAGTGGAGTAAAGGAAATTACAGTGGCACGAGAGAGGAACTGTCCAAATTTGACTGGAAAGGGACACTAGCGGGAGGACGACAGAGCAGCAGTGGCTGGAGTTTATGCGAGAAGTGAGGAAGGAGCGAGACAGATATATTCCAAAAAAGAAGAAGTTTTTGAATGAAAAAAGGAGGCGACCATGGCTGACAAGAAAAGTGAAAGCCAAAGTAAAAACAAAGGAGCGGACATACAAGGAAGAAAAAAAATAGTGGGAAGACAGAGGATTGGGAAGTTTTTAAAAGCTTACAAAAGGAAACTAAGAAGGCCATTAAGGGGGAAAAGATGAACTATAAAAAGAAGCTGGCAAATAATATCAAAGAAGATACTAAAAGCTTTGTCAAGTATATAAAGAATAAAAAAACGGGTGAGAGTGGATATAGGACAGATAGAAAATGATGCTGGAGAAATTGTAATGGGAGATAAGGAGATGGCTGAGGAACTGAATCCTCACTGAGGAAGATATCAGCAGTATACCGGACACTCAAGGGTGTCAGGGAAGAGAAGTGTGCGCAGTCACAATTACGACGGAGAAAGTACTCAGAAAGCTGAATAGTCTCAGGGTAGATAAATCTCCAGGACCAGATGGAATGCACCCTTGTGTTTTGAAGGAAGTAGCTGTGGAGATCGCGGAGGCATTAGCAATGATCTTTCAAAAGTCAATAGATTCTGGCATTGTTCCGGAGGAGTGGAAGATTGCAAACGTCACTCTGGTATTTAAGAAGGGGGCAAGGAGGCAAAAAGTGAATTATAGACCTGGTAGCTTGAGAAATGGTTGGGAAGTTTCTGGAGTCAATTGTCAAGGATGAGGTTATGGAGTACCTGGAGGCATATGACAAGATAGGCCAAACTCAGCATGGTTTCCTTAAAGGAAAATCCTGCCTGACAAACCCATTGAAAGTTTTTGAGGTAATTACAAGTAGACTAGACAAGGGAGATGCAGTGGATGTTGTGTATTTGGATTTTCAGAAGGCCTTTGACAAGGTGCCACACATGAGGCTGCTAAACAAGAAAAGAGCCCATGGAATTACGGGAAAGTAACGTACGTCAATAGAGCGTTGGCTGATTGGCAGGAAACAGAGAGTGGGAATAAAGGGATCCCATTCTGGTTGTCTGCCAGTTACCAGTGGTGTTCCACAGGGGTCCGCGTTGGGGCCGCTTCTTTTTACTTTGTATATCAACGATTTGGATTATGGAATATATGGTATTGTGGCTAAGTTTGCTGATGATACAAAGATAAGTGGAGGGGACGGTAGTACTGAGGAAACAGAGAGTCTGCAGAGAGACTTGGATAGATTGGGAGAATGGTCAAAGAAGTGGCAAATGAAATACAATGTTGAAAAGTGTATGGTCATGCACTTTGATAGAAGAAATAAACGGGCAGTCTATTATTTAAATGGAGAGAGAATTCAAAGTTCTGAGATGCAACGGAACTTGGGAGTGCTCATGCAGGATACCCTTAAGGTTAACCTCCAGGTTGAGTCGGTGGTGAAGAAGGTGAATGCAATATTGGCATTTATTTCTAGAGGAATAGAATATAAGAGCAGGGATGTGATGTTGAGGAGCTATAAGGAACTGGTAAGACCTCACTTGGAATACTGTGTGCAGTTTTG
Source organism: Hemitrygon akajei (assembly GCF_048418815.1). NCBI lineage: Eukaryota > Metazoa > Chordata > Chondrichthyes > Myliobatiformes > Dasyatidae > Hemitrygon > Hemitrygon akajei. The sequence goes on from NW_027331923.1 coordinate 5,626,654, forward strand.
TGCTCCTTATTTAAGAAAGGATGTTCTGACATTGTAGAGGGTTCATAGAAGATTCACTAGAATGATTCCGGGAATGAGAGGGTTAACATGTGAGGAACATTTGACCGCTCTTGGACTGTACTCCGTGGAGTTTAGAAGAATGAAGGGGAACGAAATCATTGGCAGTTACAAACTTAGGCAGGTACGACTTTGGTCGAAGGAATAAGGCATAGACAATTCTGTAAACAGGGCGAAATTCAAAAATCAGAGGTGCAAAGGGACATGGGTGTGCTTGTGCAGGATTCCCTGAAGGTTAACTTGCAGTTTGCGTCAGTGGTAAGATTGGCAAACTCAATGTTTGCTTTCATTTCGAGAGGATTAGAGTACAAGAGCAAGGATGTAATTCTGAGGTTTTATAAGGCATTGGTCAGACCACACTTGGAGTATTGTGAGCAGTTTTGCGTTCCTTCTATCGGAAAACATGTACTGGCATTGGAGGGGGTCCAGAAGTTTCACAAGAATGATTCCGGGAATGAAAGAGTTAGCATATGAGGAGTGTTTGATGGTTCTGGGTCTGCACTCACGGGAGTTTAGAAGAATGGCTGATTTATTATCCCTCTCAACCCTATTCTCCCGCCTCCTCCCATGACTTTTGAGACTCTGACTGATCAAGAAGTTTATTTATTAACTTTTGCTTTAAAAATCAAACAGGAGAAAATCTGCAGATGCTGGTAATCCAAGCTACACAGGTCCTGATGAAGGGTCTCGCCAGATCTCTCTGACACCTGTCTGGAGAGAGTTGATGTAGGGAGGATGTGGGTGGGTCGAGAACGGTAAGCACAACCTCCGACTATAGGGATGTCCATTTAGGACAGAGATGAGGAGGAATTCCTTTATCCACAGGATAGTGAGGATGTGGAGGCCAAATAATTGAGTATATTTAAAGCAGAGTAACACACACAAATTGTTGGGGGAACAGCAGGCCGGGAAGTTTCTATGGAAAAGAGTAAACAGTCCACGGTTCAGACTGAAACACTTCATCAAGACCTGTGTTGCTTAAGGGTTCCTGCAAATTCATCCCCTGTCCTAATATGGGGCTAAAGGGGATGGGGTTGTGGGAAAGGGGACAAAGTCATCCTCATCTCCCGTCTTTGCCCCCTCCACCCTCTCATTACGTCTACACACACAGTACACCCACGGGCTTTCCACCCCTCCCCATCCTGGTTCAATCTGCCATTCATCTCTCCCCTACTGGTTTCCATTAGCACCTCCTTTACTGTCTCAAACCATCACACTCCCCCACTTCACACTCACAAATTGTAGTGAGCAGTGTATGACGGGCCTGTTCCTGTGCTGTACAACAGTACTCTGTTCTCTGTTCCCAGTTTCGAAGAATGAGAGGAGATCTCTTGGAAACACAAAATTCTTTCAGGGGTCAACAGGCAGGAGTGAGGGAGGATGTTTCCCCTGTCCAGCGGAAAACCCTTGGGGAGACATTAGTTGTCCATCCGCTTTGTAGAGTTAAAGGTTCGTGTCGGCCACCCGACCGCACCTGAGGCCCAGCGGCCTTTCCCCCGATCCCCGGGGCCGCGCTGCCCGAGTCTCCCCCGATACCCGGGGACTCTCTAATTCTCTGCTTCTCGCCCCAGTCTCTGTCACCCTGGATGTGGAAACGGCAAGTCCGCTGCTCGAGGTGTCTGAAGATCGGAAGAGTGTGAGACGGACCCGGACCTGGAGGAATCTCCCTGACACCGGGAAGAGATTTACAGACCGGCCTTGTGTGCTGGGATCGGAGGGATTCACATCGGGGAGACATTACTGGGCGGTGGAGGTGACGGGGATTCGAGTCTGGTGTCTGGGAGTCGCCGCAGAGTCTGTGGAGAGGGAGGGACTCATTCTGAGTCCGGAGACCGGATTCTGGGTCATCAGGCGGTATTATAACGTGTTATATCGGGATTGTGACGTGCTTCGTGTTCGCACCTATCCCGAGTCCTGTCTCAATGCCGATCTCATTCCCGGGAGGGTGGGAGTTTGTCTCAGTTACGAGTCCGGAACAGTTTCATTTTACAACGCGGTGACCAAGTCCCATCTCTACACCTTCACTGGGAATAAATTCACGGGGAAACTTTATCCTTTCTTCTGGACTTGGGATGGAATCCAGTGGCTGAGAATCTGCTCTTGTTCCGCTCCGGGTCTGTAAACGGGTCGGGTCCCGGGACCGGCATCAGGAGTGAAGTCCCTGTAAATATAAATGTGCGGAGAGTGCAGCTAAATACGTGGCTAAGGAGATGGTGCAGGAGGGAGGGCTTCATGTTTCTGGACAATTGGGCTTTGTTCCCGGGAAGTTGGGGCCTGTTCCGACGGGATGGTTTGCCCCTGAACTGAAGGGAGACTAATATTCTTGCGGGTAGATTTGCCTGTGCTACTCCGGGGGATTTAATCTAGATTTGCAGAGGGAGGGGAACCAGAGTGTTAGAGCAGATAGTGAGGTGGAGGAGGATAAGGAACGTGAGAGGACTGCATGTATAGACGGAAATGAAAAAAAAAGCTTTATGCATGATATAAATATTCTCAGGTGCATCTATTTCAATGCTCGGAGTATTGTAGGTAAGGCAGATGAGTTTGGGGGTGGATTGACACGTGGGATTACGACATTACTGCTCTCAGTGAGACGGTGGCAGGAGGGGCAGAACTGGCAGCTTAATGTTCCGGTAAAATTGGAGAAGGGCCAATTTTGTGGAAATGAAAAAGGATCTAGGAAGAGTGGATTGGGATAAGTTTTTTTTTCTGGCAAGGATGTGTTCAGTAAGTTCAAAGGTGAAATTCTGAGAGTGAAGTTTGAACGTTCCTGCCAGGTTTACAGGCAAAGTTAACAGGCATCGGGATCCTTGGTTTTCAAGGGATATTGGAGATCTGGTTAAGAAAAAGGGAGAAGTGTATAGCAGGTATAGGCAACAAAGAACAAATGAGCTACTTGGAGAGTATAGAAAATGTAAGAAAATATTAAAGAAGGAAATCAGGAAGGCAAAAGACATGAGGTTGCTTTGGCAGATAATGTGAAGGAAAACCTGAAGGGTTTCTACAAGTATATTAAGAGTAAATGGATAGTAAGGGACAAAATTGGTCCCCTAGAAGATCAGAGTGGTCGTCTATGTGTGGAGCCTCATAAGATGGGGGAGATCTTAAAGAGTTTTTTGCATCAGCATTTACTCAGGAAACTGGCATAGTGTATATGGAAGGAAGGGAAACAAGCAGTAGTGTCATGGAACATTTGTAGATTAAAGAGGAGGAGGTGCTTGCTGCCTTACAGCACATAAAAGTAGATAAATCCCCCGGGCCTGACTTGATATTTCCTCGGACCTTGAGAGAGACTAGAGTAGAAATTGCAGGGGCCCTGACAGAAATATTTAAAATGTCCTCAGCCACGGGTGCAGTGCCGGAGGATTGGAGGGTAGCTCATGTTATTCCATTGTTTTAAAAAGGCTCCAATAGTAAACCAGGTAAATACAAGCCAGTGAGCCTGACATCAGTAGTATGTAAATTATTGGAAGATGTTCTGAGAGATCGGATATACAAGTATTTGGACAGCCAAGGGCTGATTAAGGACAGACAGTATGGCTTTGTGCATGGTAGATCGTGTTTAATGAATCTTGTAGAGTTTTTCGAGGAGGTGACCAAGAAAGTAGATGAAGGTAAGGCTTGGATGTTGTCTACATGAACTTTAGTAAGGCCTTTGACAAGGCCTTACTAATGGGAGGTTAGTTCAGAAGGTTCAGACACTAGGTATCCATAGAAAGGTTGGAAACTGGATTCGAAATTGGCTGTTTGGGAGAAGACAGAGAGTGGTAGTGGATGATTGCTTCTCAGACTGGAGGCCTGTGACTAGTGGTCTGCCTCAGGGATCTGTGCTGGGACCATTGTTTGTTGTCTGTATCAATGATATAGATGTGGTAAATTGGATAAGCAAGTTTGCTGATGATACCAAGATTGGAGGTGTTATGGACAGCGAGGAAGGCTTTCAAAGGTTGCCGAGGCATCTGGACCAACTGGAAAAATGGGCCAGAAAATGGCAGATGGAATTTAATGCAGACAGGTGCGAGGTGTTGCATTTTGGAAGGACAAACCAAGGTAGGACATACACAGTAAATGGTAGGGCACAGAGGAGTGCGGAGAAACAAAGGGATCTGGGAGTTCAGGTACATAATTCCCTGAAAGTGGTGTCACAGGTAGACAGGGTTGTATACAAATCCTTTTGCATCCTGGCATTCATAAATCAAAGTACTGAGTATAGGAATTGTGATGTTATGCTGAGGTTGTATGAGACACTGGTGAGGCCAAATTTGGAGTATTATTTGCAGTTCTGGTCACCTAACTATAGGAAGGAAACTATAGGGTGAAAGGGGAAAGGTTTAGGGGGAACACGAGGAAGAACCTCTTCACTCAGAGAGTGGTGGGAGTGTGGAACGAGCTGCCATCTGACATGGTAAATACGGGCTCACTCTTACGTTTTAAGAATAAATTGGATAGATACATGAATGGGAGAGGTTTGGAGGGTTATGGACTGGGTGCAGGTCAATGGGACGAGCGGAATAAAGTTTCCGCACAGACTAGAAGCGCCAAATGGCCTGTTTTCTGTGTTGTAGTGTTCTATGGTTCTACGGAGTGAAATAAACACGAGATGAGAATTATTGATCGATTAATTTTAACTCGTTCACCGCATCCGTCAACGGAACAGAAACACCGGGGATTCAGCAGCAGCTGTGGGCGGCGGGTCCTGAGCTCCCCCGGGTCCTAAAGTCCACTTGTAATGAGACAGGTTAAATGGGACAAGTGGGGGCGGTGCTGACCGGAAAAGACAGTGAAGATTGTTCATTAAGTTCATCTGCCATTTCTTTGTCCCCCATTACTACTTCACCAGCATCATTTTCCAGTGGTCCAGTATCAACTCTCATCTCCCTTTCACTTTTCATGTAACTGAAAACTAAACTTATAGTATCCCGATTTATATTACTGGCCAGTTTGCCCTCATATTTCGTCTTGACCATTCTTATGGCTTTTTCCATTGCCTTTTGTTGGATTTTAAGAGCATCCCAATAATTCAACATCCCACTCACCTTTGCTACCTTATCTGCCATTTCCTTAGGTTTAACACAATTATTACATGCCTTTTCCTGCTCAAACTGTGAATTAATTTAAAGTCAGTCCCATAATTTAATAAAGTTTTAATCTGAAAACTATCTACCCTCGCAAAGATTGTACTGAAGATTGCACTTGATTTTTCTTCAGCCTTATACGCTTCACATTGAAATAGTATGTGTTTCGACAGTTTCATAATGACAAAATGTACATGACACAGAATGAAGTTTTCCAATTAGATACAAGGCATAATTAAGAATAGTGTGGGCATTTCTATGTCATGTCAATATCATTCCTTCCCTTGTTTTAAGCCCTTCTTCTATAAACCCAACCCAGGTTTATGTAATGTGTAAAGGTGTCTGTCCTTATGTCCATTATCCTATGTCTTGCCATAAGCCCCTAATTCTTAACACTACCAACGCTTTAGCTTCTAATTTGCTCAGATGAAGGTCGATAACCACAGCTTAACATTTAACAGCTTTTGATGCTAAACAGTCAACCCCATCATTTCCCTCAACCGTGTGAAGCAAACTTAATATATGAAATACAGTTTGACAAGTTTCCAACAGTCAATCTGACCGACTGCCAGAATGACCTGTTTAAGACTCATCAAAACCGAAATGTATTCTGAGCAAATTATAAGGACCAATTTCCTCCACCCACTGTAAGCCTAAACTGTTGGCAAAGTATTCTGCCTTCTATGCTGATAAATGACTATAAGTTATTTCTTTATCATTACCTGCAATTCAGGCACATAAAAATAGCCACACCAACATCCCCAGTTAACTTTTCTTTTGATTCGTCTGTAAAAATGTTTACTGTAGGATAATAACTTTCATTAATATACTGATGAACCAACAGACTCTCAGGCAGAACTGAATCCGATCGTGTAACCTAAGATCAACTGAAGCCATGGGAAAAAACAAGGTGGGGTTACAGAGAAAGCTACAGTGGGACATATTGTATCATCAAATACACCCATATTCCCAGCGTGGTATGAACCCAGCCACCCAAAACAAAAAACCCTCTTCTTGTGATGTCCTCAACCGTCCTCTAGCACAACTTTAACAGGATGATCATTTCCTTGCCCCCGCAAATTAATCCAGTATGTTGACATCAACTTTAACCTCTGTTACTTTGAGAGCAATTGTCCCATTGCAATCAGTAAAGCCAGAACACGAGACAACATTACCGTACCAGAACACAATCTTTAAGTCTGTAATTGTATCACATAAAAACATTTTTAATTTGAAGATGAAGCTGATCCATAAGCCACACAGACATAATCAAAAACAGATCAAATTAAACAAATATAATTGGTCAACAAAGATTTTCAAATTGCACCCAAGAAAACCCACATAGTTGTCTGAGGAGATTTAAAGACGAAACATGCTTTGACAGGGAGAGAGCGAGGACCAGTGACTACAACTCCCAGAAGCCCCACTGATGACATGGTGGTGTTGTTTAGGGGTAAAGTATAAAAGCAAAATGGAGGAAAATGTAATGCATTACGTTTTCTGTACTGTGTCGTGCCTTCAATAAAAAAATAAATTAAAAAAGTGATTCCAGCGAGAAATAGATACAATATAGAACAATACAGCACAGTACAGGCCCTTTGGCCCACAATGTTGTACCCACCGTTAAATTCTGCCTCCCTAAGCTTAAATTCCTCCACATACCTGTCTAGTAGGCTCTTAAACTTCACTAGTGTATCTGCCTCCACCACTGACTCGGGCAGTGCATTCCACTCACCAACCACTCTCTGAGTATAAAATATTTCTCTAATATCCCCCTTGAACTTCCCTCGCCTTACCTTAAAGCCATGTCCTCTTGTATTGAGCAGTGGTGCCCTGGGGAAGAGGCACTGGCTGTCCACTCTATCTGTTCCCCTTAATATCAACTATACCTCTATCATTTCTCCTCTCATCCTCCTTCTCTCCAGAGAGTAAAGCCCTAGCTCCCTTAATCTCTGATCATAATCCATACTCTCTAAACCAGGCAGCATTCTGGTAAATCTCCTCTGTACCCTTTCCAATGCTTCCACATCCTTCTTATAGTGAGGTGACCAGAACTGGACAGAGTACTCCAAGTGTGGCCCAACCAGAGTTTTATAGAGCTGCATCATTACATCGCCACTCTTAAACTCTATCCCTCGACTTATGAAAGCTAACACCCCATAAGCTTTCTTAACTACTCTGTCTACTTCTGAGGCAACTTTCAGGGATCTGTGGACATGTAGCCCCAGATCCTTCTGCTCCTCCACACTTCCAAGTATCTTGCCATTTACTTTGTACTCTGCCTTGGGAGTTTGTCCTTCTAAAATGTACCACCTCACACTTCTCCAGGTTGAACTCTGTCTGCCACTTCTCAGCCCACTCCTGCATCCTATCAATGTCTCACTGCAATCTCTGACAATCCTCTGCACTATGCACAACACCAGCAACCTTTCTGTCTTCTGCAAACTTGCCAACCCATCCTTCTACCCCCACATCCAGGTCGTTAATAAAAATCACGAAAAGTAGGGGTCCCAGAATTGATCCTTGTGGGACACCACTAGTCACAACCCTCCAATCTGAATGTACTCCCTGCAGCACAACTCTCTGCTTTCTGCAGGCAAGCCAATTCTGAATCCACCTGGTCAAACATCCCTGGATCCCATGCCCTCTGACTTTCTGAATAAGCCTACCGTGTGGAACCTTATCAGATGCATTACTAAAATCCATGTAGATCACATCCACTGCACAACCCTCATCTATATGCCTGGTCACCTCCTAAAAGAACTCCATCAGGCTTGTTAGACACGATCTGCCCTTCAGAAAGCTATGCTGACTGTCACTGATCAGACCATGATTCTCTAAATGCCAATAGATCCTATCTTTTTGAATCTTTTCCAACAGCTTTCCCACCACAGATGTAAGGCTCAGTGGTCTAAAATTATCCGGAGTATCCCTACGACCCTTTTTGAACAAGGGGAGAACATTCGCTTCCCTCCAATCATCCGGTAACATCCCCGTGGACAATGAGGACATAATGATCCTAGCCAGAGGCTCAGCAATCTATTTCCTCGCCTCGGATGCAGAACTGGGAAGTGGCAGATGGAGTTCAACACAGATGGAGAGATTCATTTCTGCAGGTCAAATTTGAACACAGAATATAATATTAATGGTAAGACTCTTGGCAGTGTGGAGGGTCAGAGAGAACTTGGGGTCCATGTCCATACGACACTCAAAGCTGCTGTGGAGGTTGGCAGTGTTGTTAGGAAGGCGTCTGGTGTGATGGCCTTCATCAACCATGGGATTGAGTTCAAGAGCTGTGAGGTGATGTTGAAGCTATATTTCTCCTAACCTGTACATAAGTAATTGTACCCCAACACGGCAGGGGTTGTACCCCAACACGACACCCCAAAACAATAGGATATTTTAAGAGATTCTTCGATAGGTACATGGAGCTTAGAAACATAGAGGGTTATACTTTCTAGAGAGATCTTATGCAGTTTCTGGAGTAGGTTACATGGTCGGTACAACATTGTGGGCTGAAGAGCCTGTAATGTGTTGTAGATTTCTGTGTTCTGTGTCAAAGACAGGCAGAGGGATTAGTTTAAATGGACATGAGGACAGCATGGAAAGGTTGGGCCGAAGGGCCTGTGTTAGTGCCGTAAGGGAGGGGTTCTGTCCCAATCATCGACTCTATTCCCCTCAACAGATGCTGCCTGACTTGACAATGTTGTTGAAAAGTTACATTGAGTTCCGCTTAGCATTCTGTACAAAGGACGTTTTGTGCTGGAAGACAGCAGAGGAAATTCTTCATGAATGAGGGGGCTTGTGTCCAGAGACCTTCAGTGATAGGAACAGACGCAGGCCATTCAGCCCATCGAGTCTGCCGCATTTCCGTCATGGCTGATCCCGGATCGCATTCAACCCCATGCACCTGTTTTATCGCCATATCCTTTGATGCCCTGAACGATCAGGAAACGATCAAGTCCCGCCTTGAATATACCCACGCACTCGGCCTCCACCGCAGTCTGCGGCAGAGCATTCCACAGATCCAATACTCCTTGGCTAATAAAAAAAAAATAACCTGCTTACCTCTGTTTGAAAAGGTGGCCACTCAACTTTGTGGCTGTGCCCCACCACAGGAAATACCCTCTCCACATCCACCTTATCCAGTCCTTTCAACATTCGGTAGGTTTCAATAAGATGCCCCGCATTTTTCTGAGTTCCAGTGAGCACAGGGTCAAAGCTGCAAAGTGCTCCTCATTTTTTTAACCCCTTCGTTCCCGATATCATCCTTGTGAACCTCCTCTGGACTCTCTCCAATGACATCTTTCAGATGACATTTCAAATTTCAGAAAGATGACCTGCCATCTTTCAGATCACGCTGCTAACTGGCCTAAATCTCTCTGCAAGTTTTGAAATCCTACTTCATTATCCACAACGCCACCTATCTTAGTATCATCTGCATACTTACTAATCCAATTTACCACCCTATCATCCAGATCATTAACGTATATGACAAACAACATTGGACCCAGTACAGATCCCTGAGGCACACCACTAGTCACTGTCCTCCAACCTGACAAACAGTTATCCACCACTACTCTCTGGCACCTCCCATTCAGCCACTGCTGAATCCATTTTACTACTTCAATATTAATACCTAACGATTGAACCTTCCTAAACAGCCTTCCATGTAGAACTTTGTCAAAGGCCTTACTGTAGTCCATATAGTCAACATCCACTGCTTTACCATCGTCAAGTTTCCTAGTAACCTCTTCAAAAAGTTCAATAAGGTTTGTCAAACATGACCTTCCACCCACAAATCCACGTTGACTGTTCCTGATCATGCCCGACATCAGATAACATGGCGAGTCCCGGTAGCTTCTTTACTTGTACAGTTGTAGCAGTGTATACTCATAAACCTACTCTCAAAATTCCAACCTGATCACCATGGAGCAGCCTGGGGAGGCCATAATAAATGAAATACCGCTCCCATGAAAATCTGGCCACCGTGGACGCCCTCTGATCCTTGGTAGGGAAAGCCTGCGCATATCTGGTGTAGTGGTCCGTGATGACTAATACATTGGCCGCGTTGTTGCATCGGGGTCTATCAACAGGAAATCCATACACACCAGGTCCAGAGGCCCTGCACTCTGCAAATGTGACAAGGGAGCTGCCCGCGTAGACAGTCTCTTCCGTCTTATGGATCGAATGCACCACTTGCTGTATTCTTCGCCCTCCAGCTTCATTAGCGGCCGGTAGAACCAATCTCTGAGCAATCGATTGGTCTTTTCAAACCCCAAATGGCCAGAGTCATCAGGAAGTGACTTCAACACTGTCCTCCGATACTTCTCAGGCTGAATCGGCTGAGAAGGCCGAGGCCGGTCCGAAGGCGACATGACCCGGTATAAACACCGCAGCAGGGACAAAAGAGACACAGGCCTTCAGTTAATCTGCTCTACTGGTCTATAAATGAAAAAAAAAAGATGATTGCAGACACAGTAATTTCAAATGGTTTCATTTATTTTCACTCACACGGTTACCGCAGTTTGTAGACAGTACAATGGCCCCCAAAGATCCGAGGGACCGTCTGGGGTGTCCTGATATAATACCTGGGTTAGTGGGGTCAGGTGACCCACACCTTGCACAGGTGACACCGCTGGTGGGGAGGGCATTATTACTCTATATTCAACTGAGCATGTGGACACTGATCTATGAGCTTAGCTGAAGCATTTGTTGTGCGAAAAAAGTTATTACTGTCCGGTCACGTGACCCTCAGACCAACAGTAGAATTTCCTGGTCCTTCTCGGCCAGACGGAGGCAGAGTTGAACCCTCAGTCTGCCTTTGCTGGAGATGGTTTAGAGGTTGGATGTGACGGTTGGCCTATGTGTGGCCTCTGTCAGTCGTGGTCGACCATGGGTACTGCGCCTCCGGTAGTCACCAGGAGTGGCCTCTCCAGGGTGCAAGCCAGGGCAGAGTTGATATGGAGATCCGCCTGTTTCCCATGCAGTGGGACCCCCCCCCCCCCCCACGCTGATGACAGGTCCAAAGGAACGACGAAAGTCGATACAGTTTGGTGACAGCAGCTTCGCAGGAGCTGCCGTGCCGGTGCTGGGTACAGCAGTCAGCCGCCTTCGGGACTCCGACCCGGGATTTTTCCTCGGAGATTACTCCCAAAGCCTTTCCCGTGAGCGGATACAGCCGCAAGGCAGCGGAGGTTTGAAATCGGAGTTTTCCCTCTCCTAGATGAGCTATCATCCGTGGTTAACGATCCCCATCCGCCCGGGGCAACTGGTTTCAAGGCGCCAGTGGCCCTCCTTTGCCTCTTCTCCTGTCAGTGAGAACAGCTCCGCCACGTGAAGGCCAGGAGTCGGATCTGGTTGTCAGAAGCTGTTTGAAACGCGCGCCATGAAGAGCATTTGTTTAGCAGTGGGAACTCCTCCCCACTACCACCCTTCGGCTGTGACCATCTTTGGAGTCTAGAGAATAGTTATATGGGAAAGGTAAAAAAAAAAGTTGTTATTGTGGTGCAAACCACTGTATATTTATAGTATTTTTCTACATAAGAATGTTTTCATTTGTTTCTTTGTAAATACTTTTCTTCAGTACAACTTTTTGGCAGCTTTTTTACTTTTCCATCTTACATTAAATACACCCCCTTGCACTAACGTGCTGGTGAGGACTGATATCGGTTTGATTTTCAACTGGTGACCCTCGTCGTGTACACTTCCCCTCACCTGATAGCGAGGTGTGACACCCCCAAATACACATTAGATTTTCCCAGAGCAAAACCCATTTCAAACAGTTCACAAATTAGCTGCCTCCACCTTACAGAATAGCAAAACCAAAGTTCAAAGTTCAAACTGTATTTATTAGAAAAGTACCGTGAGATTCATCACACTCCAATCCGTGTGTACCCCAAATCTACAGACACACCTCCAAATCTACCCACTCACCCAAATCTACAGGCACACCCCCAAATCTACCCATACACCATATCTGACCGGACAATCAAATTCGAGTGTACGCGCTTATTCGATAATACAGCCATAAATGTAGACACATCCCCATATCAGTGTATATCCCCATATTAGCCTACACATCCCTAGATCTGTGCCCATTCCAAGATCCATGTGCAACTCCGAATCCCAATGCATCCCACAAATCAGTGTGCATCGTCAAATCCACCGACATCCCTAAATCTGCGTGCAAACATAAATCTATCTGCTCCCTGAAATCCGTGTGCAGCCCAACCCCGCTGACAGCCCCACCTAAAAAATAGATTATCCAGAGCAAGAACAGTATCAAACAGTTCACAAAATAGCTAGCTCCACCTTACAAAAGTAGCAAGAACAAAGTGCAAAGATCAAAATGTATTTATCAATAAGGTACCTATGAATGAAACAACGCTGAGATTCATGACACCTCAAATCGACCTGCACCCCCTAATTCCCCACATTCGCTGCCACACCCCTAAGTCTGTATACTTTCCCAAACCTGTGTGTAGTCCTAAACCCACTGACACCCCACATACACATTAGATTATCCCACAGCAAGAATCATTTCAAACTGTTCAGTAATTAGCTGCCTCCACCTTAAACTAACATCAAGAACAAAGTTCAAAGTGCATTTGTTATTAAGATATGAAAAATGAAAAGCGTTCTTTTTCATCACGACCCCAAATCTGTGAGCACCCCCGAATCGGTGTGCACCCACTTAACTATGCGCATCCCCGAAATCAGTGTACATTCCCAAATCCGTGCTCACCCCAAACCCACTGACACCTTCAAAGTGCACATACCAGAGCAAGAATCATTTCAAACATTTCCCAAATACCTACCCCACCTTAAAAAAATATCAAGAACAAAGTTCAACGTCCAAAATGTATTTATTATTACAGTTTTTATAAATAAGCATCTATAAATAACAACCTCACTCTAACGGGACAGGAACGACACGCTGATGGGTCAAAGCGTTTGTTTCTGCACTGCGGTTTCTTTGCCTCTCGCGTGAGAGGAACAACAGGGTGACGGGCCGGAGGGTAGTCTATGTGCTGTGGTGTTTGTGACTGACTCTAACGTTGGGAAATTATATGCAGGATGAAAAGGGTTAAAGCCTAACTGAGTTATTGGCAGCCTGACAAGCCATGCTGGGAGAATAAAGTATGAACAAAGAAGTGTTTGCTACATGAGAAGCTGCACAGTGTCCCTGATCAGAGTGTGTGTGTGATAAGGAATATTTTTAACAGCTGCGCACTCTGTACTCAGAAACAGACCCTTCGTACATCATCCTGGCTGTGAGAGTCAATTACAGACACAACACCACATAGACCGTTAGGCCCCTTATCCTGCTGTTCATGTCACATTAGAGTCAGGCACAGACGTGAGAGAGAAGGAAAGGCGTTTCGGCACATCATCATGCAGATTCTGTCCCATTACATTGAAACACAGACACGACAGCACAGAAACACTCTTTCAGCCCATCTTCCTGCTCGTTCTATCCCATTGTCCACAGACACTGTAGCACTGGGAGAGACGCTTCAGCCCATCAAGGTACCCATTCTATCCCATTATCAGTCGAAACTATAGCACAGGAAAAGACATTTCGGCCATTACTCCTGCCGCATCTCTCCCATTAGAATCAGTCACAGATACTACGCAATAGAAACAAACTCTCCGGCCCATTTCCCTGTTGTTCCTTTCACGTTAGAGTCAGTCACGGACACAGTACAGCAACGAAACAGACTGTGACTGAACAGGTTGGTAATGATAATTCTCCGCTAACCTTGACCCTTTGCCCGGTTAGTCACTCCCCCTCGTTCTGTCCATGGTCTAGTTTCCCCAATGTTTCACGCCCTTTTCCCTCCCGTTCCGCAGTTCCTGGGAGTTCACCGTTAAACAGCCCACAGTGAAACAATGGCTAGCTTGGCTAATCGAAACAATCCTTTCATTTAACTTGTACTGCTGGTCTATAACTCATAAAAATAAGGATTCTAGACACAGTCATTCCAAACAGTTTCATTTGTTTTCACTCACACCGCTACAGGAGTTTGTAGACAGTAGAACTAACTGGGTCAGTGGGGTCAGGTGCCCCACACCGTGCACAAGTAACACCACTGGTGGGGAGGGAGTTATTACTTTATATTCATCTGAGCATGCGTACACTGTTCTATGGATTTAACTGTGGCAATACTGTGAAATAAAACGCTAGCATGTTAGAATCTCAGCCAGGCGGAGGCAGTTTTAAACCCCCAGTCTTTCGTTGCGAGGTTGGATTTGACGGTTGTGGAATAGTTATAAGGGAAAGTTAAAAGACAAAGTTTGTCTTTGAGAAAGCATCTGTATATTTGTACTTTTTGTGCATGGGCGTTTGTTTTCATTTGTTTCTTTATAAATATTTTTTTCTCTGCACACGTTTTCGGCAGCTTTTGTACTTTTCCCTCCGGCCCTACATAAAACTCCTTGCTGTTGCGGCCTGCCATCCGTCGGTTTGTCTTTCAACAGGTGACCTCGTCGGGTTCTCTCCCCACACCTGATAGAGAAGTGTGACGCCCCCAAATGCACATCAGATTATCCCAGAGCAGGTATCATTTCACACAGCTCACCAAATAGCTGCCTCCGCCTTACAAAAATAGCAAAAAAAGAACAAAGTCCAACTTCAAGATTTATTTATCCATAAAGTACCTTGAGAGTCATCACATCCGAAATCGACCTACACCCTCAAATCCGTGTGTACACTGCAAATGCAACGAGGCACACAAATCTGTGCGCTCTCCCACATTCGTGTGCAACCTCATATTTGATAACACACCCCAGATCAGTGTGTGCCCACAAACTGGCCGACACACTCCTAGATCTGTGTGCATCCCAAAATCCATATGCACCCCACACGTCACTGTGCAGAGTGAAATCCACCGACACCCCCAAAACAGTGTGCAGCCCCTGTTTAGGGACACCCCTAAACCTGTGTGCACAAAATCTATCTGCACCCCTAAATCAGTGTGCAGCCCCAACACGCTGACACCCCACCTGCACATCAGATTACACCCCCCCGAGCAAGAACAATTACAAACCGTTCACAAAATACCTGCCTCCACCTTACAAAAACAGCAAGAACAAAGTTCAGAATTCAAACTGTATTCATCAGTAAAGTATCTTTGAATGAAACAACCTTGAGATTCGTCACACCCCGAATCGACCTACACGCCCTACTTCCCCATGTTTGCTGACACACCCCTGAACCTGCGCTTATCCCCAAATCTGAGCGCACTCCTCAGCCCAGTAACACCCCTCATACATGGAATATTACCTCAGAGCAATAATCATGCCAAACTGTTCAGTAAATAGCGGTCTCCACCTTAAACTAACAGCAAGAACAAAGTTCAAGGTGCATTTATCATTAAAATATTCAAAAATGGAACAATCTTGTGTTTTGTCAAAGTACTAATTCCGCAGACACGCCGAATCCGTGTGCACCCACATATCAGTGTGCACCTCCAAATCTATGTACACTGCCGAATCCGTGCGCACCCCAAACCCGCTGACACTCTCCACATGCCCATTCGATTATCCCAGAGCAAGAATCATTTCAAACAGTTCACAAATAGCTACCCCACCCTAAAAAATAGCAATAACAATGTTCAAACTTCGAATTGTATTCATTATTAAGGTATCTATAAATGAAACGACCTTGAGATTCGTCACACCCTCAGATGCGCCGACGCTGCCACATCTGCTTTGTGTGAGAAGCCAGAGTGTGGTATTAGATGGTCTCCTCTCTGAATAAAGGCCTGTGACCAGTGGAGTGCCGCAGCGATCGGTGCTGGGTCCGTTGTTGTTTACCATCGATATCAACGATCTGGATGATAATATGATACAGTACATCAGCAAGTTTCTGAATGCCACCAGGATTGGGGGTGTAATGGACAGTGAAGAAGGTTTTCATGTTTTTTTTTCAGCATGATCTGATCCAGCTGGAAAAATGGGCTGAAAATAACAGATCGAATTCAGTGCAGACAAGAGGGAAGTGTTGCTCTTCCATAGAACCAAACAGGGTCGGTCTTACCAAGTGAACGGAAGGGCACTGAGGAGTGTAGAAGATCAAACGGATCTGGCAATACAGGTCTATAATTCATTCAAAGTGGCTTCAAAAGTATACAGATTGTTCGGAACATTGGCCTTCATAAATCAATGTATCGATTATAGGAGATGGGATGTAACGTGTGAGATACTGATGAGGCCTTGCTACGAGATCTGTGTTCAGTTATCGTCACCGAGCTACAGGAAAGCTGTAAATAAGGTTGAAAGGGTACAGGGGAAATTTACAAAGATGTTGCCAGGTCTGGATTATCTGAGTTAAAAACTGAATAGCTTAAAACTTTATCCTTGCAAAGTGCAAGATTGAGAGTAGATTTGATAGAGGTATACAGAATTATGGGGGTATAGATCGGCAAGGTTTCTCTGCTGACGTTGTGTGGGACTACAACCAAAAGTCATGGGCTAATGGTGAAAAGTGAGAAGCCTAAGCGGAACATGGCAGGTAGCCTCTTCACTCAATAGTTGAAATAGTTGCCAACAGCTGGTCATTGTGAGCTCGATTACAAGGTTTAAGCGAAGTGTGGATAGGTACAAAAATGGTAGGGGTAGAGAAGACTATTTAATAGTTCAGCGTGGCCTGCACGTTGCAAATGGCCTGATTCTTTGCGGTACTTCTCTATGATTCTAATTCTACTTTTTGTCCCTAATTAGGCCATACGTTTCCAAATCATTACAAATCGTTACACATCCTTTCAGCAGTACTAAGCGGGGATTCACCAGTTAGGGGGACAGACTGTGGGTTCTGTTGACGAGAATGGGACTCCGGAAAAGTATGTTGAATCTCACACGCCAGGGTGAGAAACACCTCGGATCGAGGTGAGTGAGTGGATGAGATGCTGGAGGTCGTAGTTTACAAGTGACAGAAGTGTGTGCCCGGGAAAACTCTGTATCTAGTGATCATAATTCTGTCAGTTTCAAGATAATTGTGAAGATTGATATAACTGGTCCTCGGAATCTGACAGTAGTTTGGAAACACTACAATTTCGATGTCATCAGCAGAGTTCAGGCCGGTGTAGATTGGGTTACAAGGCTTTCTAAGTTGAAAACATTCAGCAGTGCAGAGTTTATATGTTCCTGTTGGAATAAAGGCCAAGGCTTCAGGGATCTTGATTTTAGAGACATACTGAGAGTCTGATTAAGGCGACGAAAGAGGCCTAGACAGCTCATATGAAATGAGTCACTCGGGAAGTAAAAGAAAACATGAAATACTTCTCAGGGAATTCAGCAGAAATCAAAGTTTTCTCGAGCAGACAAGCTGAAGAAGAATCCCAAGGGTCTCTGGAGATATACGGAGAGGACGAGGATAGCAAGGGACAAACATGGTGTCCATTGGCAATCAGACTAGTCTTCCCAGAGAGACGGGGAAGGTAGTTTAAATGTTTTGTATCTGTATGTCCTTCAGCAACAGGCACATGGACAAAGGAAATGGGGCAGAACAGCATTGAGGTCATGGACCATATACGGATTATGGTGAAAGGGGTGTTTGCCGACTTGCGACAAATTATGGTGGATGAATGCCCAGGTCCAGATAGGGTCCTCCCCGATTCATGTCGGTGGCTAATGCGGAAACTGCAGGAACCTTGGCAGAGGGATTTATTGGAAGACATTTTAAGGGACAGGATATAGAAGCATTTGGATATCATTCGGAATCTGGCAAACTGTCATGGTCCAGTTCGAATTCCGCATTCTGGTTCACGGTCCAGTCCGTGGACTCCGAACTCCGGGTCCTCCGACTGTCCCTCGTTTCGGCTGGGACTCAAGCATTTGCACCTGATGCACATCTGTTGGCTGTGAATATAAGTTGTTCTGGGATTGAGTGTAGTTGGGGGGTTCTCCCATCAGTTTCCGCTGGGAGTAACCCATCGGTGGAAGGCGACTTCATGCAGTGAGTCACGGATTTGCCCAAGGCTACCAAGTCAGGACTTCACCGAAACTAATAATATTTTCCACCCTGTGCCGTAGAATATCCAGTCCTGTGCTTTTTCCTGCAGCCACGTGTCGGTCATCTCCACTGCATCTACCTCCTCACAGCACAAAATTCTCTCCACACCCCCAGTTTCATGGCATGAACTCATTTAATAGTGACTTCAAATACCTACTTAACTACCGTTTTACGACCCAGCCACTTTCGTTAGACCTCGAAAAAAAATAAAAAAAACGAGTTGCTGGAGGAACTCAATGGTAAGGCAGCATCTGTGGAGGGAAATGGAGAATGGACATTTAGGATTCAGGCAGTCGAGATGAACACCTGATGTTCATTCCCTGAGACTGCAGCGCGCGTAGTGGACAATTGCGGTACTGCAGGGAATCAGCAGCTCCTTGAACGTGAAAGCATTCTGAATCAAGAAGTACCGGGAGTTAACATGGCTTCGAAAGGACCGGCCGAGAGTTGGACCGAGGAGGTAATTTGTTCCGTCTGCCTGGATTTCTTCATCGATCCGGTTATACTGGAGTGTGGACACAACTTCTGTCGCTCTTGTATCACACGATGTTGGGAAAGGGAGGAGAGAAACTCCTGCCCGGAATGTAGAGAGGTGTTTGCTGACCGCACCCTCAGGGTGAATCGGGCCTTAGCAAATCTGGCTGAAAAAGCTCGAAATCTAAACCTGAATCTGAAAGGGAAGGAAAGTAAACGTCACTGCGAGGAACATGAGGAAGAACTGAAGCTGTTTTGTGAAATGGACAAGATACTGATCTGTGTGATCTGTGCAGCTGCGCAGGAACACAGAGAGCACCCCTTCATGCTGGTTAAAGAAGCTGTTAAAATCTACACGGTAAAACTAACGTTAATTTGATACTCAACTCATTTTCTCATACATACATATCATCACATGAGCCTCAAAAACGAAGTGATCGTTCTCTGCAACCTCACCATCTCCAACGGGATTCTACCATCTGCCCCTCCAGCAGCCCTCCCCACACCCCGCAACTCTCCAGTCTCTGGAGTACTGTATCGCCCTTATCCACTCTCACCTCCCAACTGATCTCCCTCCTGGCACTGACACCTGCAAGTGGAACAAGTGCTACACTTGACTCCTAACCTCCTCCCTCGTCCCAATTCCTCTCGTTTCTTTCATGGTCAATTGCCCACTCATATCAGAATCCTCATTCAGCTCTCTAACTCTTCCACCTGTCCCCTCTCAGCTTTTCACTTTATCACCTTCCCCCACGTTCCCTCTCAGGTTGTCTCACCCGTCACCTGTCAGCTGGTTCTCATCCCCAAACTTTTTATTCTGGCTTCTGTCCCATTCCTCCCCAGTCCTAATGAAGGGTCTCATTCCGAAACACCGACTGTTTATTTCCCCTGAATAGATGCTGCCTCACTCATTGAGTTCCTCCGGCATTTTGTGTGATAATCGGGTTTGATCAACTGTTTATTTTGATGCATCTTTGTTTCTATTTCGTTCACTCTCTGACTTCCAGGATCAGCTAAAATCTTCCTTAGACTCTCTCACAAAAAATAAATCAGACTTTCAGGAAAAGGAGCAGCAAACGAAAGAGAAGATTTCCGGAGTTCGGGTGAGGCTTCCTGAGCGGAATTTCTGATATTACTGTCGGGTTTTGCTCCATTTAATGCAGAATAGCAGAGTATCGCAGCTCCAGTGACCTGGGTTCGATCCTGACCTCTGCTGCTGTCTGTGTGGAGTTTGCATGCTCTCCCTGTGACCACGAGAGACTCCGACACATCCCAAGGACATGCCGGATGAATGGCTAATTACCGTTAACCCTGTGAAGGTGGGGAGGGTGTGTGTGAATCAGATGGGAGTTTATGGGTCAATAAGTGAGAATAGGTTTCAGGAAAACGTGAGGGAATGGTGTTGACGGGAATGCTCTCAGAAGTAGCATGAACTCCAATAGACCGAACATAACGACAAAAGGAAACAGAGCACAGCAATGCAGTATATTAATCTTCACCTTTCATTCAACAGGAAGAGTCACACAGCCTTCAGTCCCACATCACATCCCAGTTTGCTGAACTGCGCCGGGTTATCACTGAGAAAGAGCAGAGCTTACTCAGGGATCTCAGGGAAGAAGAGGAGAGGATTCTCAATCCAATGGTGAAAAATCTTCGGGAGATTCAAGGGAATATAAGGAGTATTCAGGAGGAAATCTCAAAGTTAAAGGAACAGATGGATCAGAAAGACGGTGTGATATTTCTCAAGGTGAGGGATTATATTTCAATTTGTTTCTGTCAAAGGGCACTGTAATGAACAGTGGTATATTTGAAATAAACACAGCAGAGCGGCCAATTCTAACAAATCAATTGCCGCTGCTGGCGACCTCACACAAGTTGTTATACTTGCATGATGCGCCCTCCGATCACTCCAATAATGACATTTCAAAATGTCCAAGATACGCTTTCAGTCCTTCATTAACAAAATACAATCTTGAAGCGATGAAACTTCAGGGTAATTCATTGTAAAGTAAGCTGCAACACAGCGGTCAAGAACAGAATGACATCCGCCTGTCCCCAGCTCAAAACCGCCCAGAACAAAGTACGAATACGTAACTTTTTCCCTTCGCTTTTACCACGTCCCCACTCACGTGACGAGTTACCATAATAAACACATAACACAGAATACAACGCAGACAGAAAACAGATGCGTTGCTCCTACACACAGCATTTACAAATGGCAGTAAACATTTTGTCAGCAGACAATTGATGCATCTATTCAGGGTTGTTGTTATCCCATAATAATAAGATTATTAAGGGATTGGACACGCTGGAGGCAGGAAGCATGTTCCCGCTGATGGGTGAGTCCAGAACCAGTTTAAGAATAAGGGGTAGGTCATTTAGAACAGTGATGCGGAAAAAACTTTTTCACCCAGAGAGTGGTGGATATGTGGAATGCTCTGCCCAGAAGGCAGTGGAGGCCAAGTCTCTGGATGCTATCAAGAGAGAGTTAGACAGAGCTCTTATAGATAGCGGGGTCAAGGGATATGGGGAGAAGGCAGAAACGGGATACTGATTGTGCATGATCAGCCACGATCACAGTGAATGGCGGTGCTGGCCAGAAATGCCGAATGGCATACACCTGCACCTATTGTCTACTGTCTATTGTCCCAAAACTGGGGACAAGTTGTTACACAAGTTGTTCCACAACTTCTGTACATCCCAGGACAGAATGCAAATTTCTCTGAAATTATTTACTCTGATCATAACACAGAGCTGCTGACTGTGTTCTTAATTCTACATTAAATATCCTCTAAAACTCTCATTAACTCCCATTTTCAGTCACAGGCTGTGAGTGTGTCTGGTGCGGTTGGTGTGAGGGTCTCTTCGTCAATCAGTGAGAACAAAGAATTTGACCCACACATCAGACTTATCTTCCGTATCGGGTTTCCATCAGATTAGGGAAACCATTACTGTCTCTTTACTCTTACAGATAACATTCAAATGAACGTTCAAACGTTCAAAACATAACCAGGCCATTCGGCCCATTTTCTCCTCTCAATTTCCCTGCTTCACAATCCTCCTGCCACCTACTCACCACAACCAGCAACAGTGCCCCGAAATCTCTGGTCCCTCACGTGTTTATCCAGCCTCCCCATTACATTCAATCTCTGCTTTTCCATTTCAGCCACTCCTATGGCAGCGAGTTCCACATCCTCTTCACTAAATTTCTTGTGGAATTTATCAAAATCTATCTGGAATTACATCTCCCCACAAATCTCCCCATAAATAGAGGTACTTCTTCCACCCGCACACAATCACATACATCACTGATCTTAAATTCCTCCATCCTATCACACTGAGGATATATCCAGATGAAAATGCTCAGCCTGTCCCGACTTCTCTGTAAGTTTCATACTCTCTGTAATGGTCTGACATTCAGAAACTTTCCTTGTAATTTACCCCCTGGTTCTGTGTTGTCCATCTGTGTGAGTGATTGCGGGAGTGGGAATTTTCAACACCTTGTAATGATTTGGGTGAAATTCAGGATGTGGACAGTAAGTCCAAGTCTAATCCGATTTGTGTTTTATTTATTTCAGGAGGAAGCTCGTCGCAACAGGAGGTGGGACAGGCTCTTTACTGAAACCCTGAATGGATTTGTAAAATACTTCAGAATAGCAATTTATTACCAGCAGTTTAATATTTACAGGATTAATGACGATATCCAGGAATTGTCAGTGACAGATGAGACCCAACCGTTTGAAAAATTCGATCACCTCTATTTGTTGAACACAGTGCTGAGAGAAACGCTTGATGCGATTAATCGAGGTAAAACTTACAAAGATTTATTTCTCCTTGTTTATGAAGCTCAATTTAGTTCCAATTTGAGACAAAGTTTGTTTGTAATACTGGGCTGAAGGGGAACTGAAGTTTATTCCACATCAACCCCACAGACTGGGAGGCATCACTGTCAAATGGTCAGCTGGAGATGTCAGATCCCTGAACACATCAGCACAGGGTCACAATACAACCAATACAGGGGACTGGCAGATGAACTACTGTGTTCCAATCCCAGGCAAATGCACTAACACACAAGGACATGAGTTTGGATCTACCAGAGGAACTGGGAATTTAATACTGACGATAATATTGTAGATCGTAGGAAATAAAAATGAGTATCAGTGTGGTGACCGGGATTGTCAGAAAAATACACAAGTCCTGCTTGCCCTGTGAGTGCAGACTCTGATTGACACAGGTCTTCCCAATTCCGGATCAGCATCTCTCACTGTTGTTAGAGGCAGAAGAGGGGAGTGGTCGTGATCGAGGACTGAATCGTCAGGGCAACAGACAGGAGAATCTATTGATGTGTACGGGACACCCGAATGGTATGTTGCCTCCTGGGTGACAGGGTCAGGGATGCCTCGAATCGTGTCCGCAGCATTTTAGAGAGGGAGGGAAAAGAGCCAGATATCTTGGAAAATTTGTGACAATGACGCTGGAAGTAAAAGGAAAGATGTCCTGAAAATAGAATTTGGAGAGTTTGGTAGAAAGTTCAGAAGCCGCACCCCCAGGGTTGTAATTTCTGGATTGCTGCCTGTGCCACGTGCTGGTGAGGGTAGAAACAGGATAATTTGACAGATAAACATGGCTGAGAAGATGGTGCTGGGGACAGGGATTCAGGTTCTTGGATCATTGGGATCTCATCTGGTGGACGAATGACCTGCTCAAAAGGGATGGGTCGCACCTCGACCCAAGGGAGAACAATATTCTCACAGAGAGGTTTGTTGGAGCTGTTGGGGAGGGTCTGAACTAATACGGCGCAGGGGTTGCTCGGGACCTGGAGTGAAGAGATAGCACTGATGGCAAAATGCAAAGATAGCGTGCAGTCAGACTGTCAGATAGGGCGGACAGATGCGTAGAGAAAATTGCAGCCAGCAGGGTGAGTATCAGTGCATTAGCAATGCAGAATTTAAAAGGGTAGCAGATACAGTACACAAAGTGTTATATCTCAATGCATGGAGTATGAGAAATAAGGTGGATGATCTTGTGCTCGATTACAGATTGTCAGGTATGATGTTGTGGCCATCACAGAATCGTGGCTGAAGGATGGTTGTATTTGGGATCTGAATGTCCAAGGTGCACAATGTATCGGAGGAAGGAAGGAAGGCTGATGGGGTGCTGTGGCTCTGCTGGTAAATCAGCAGCAAGATGTGACATAGGATTGGAAGATGTTGAATCCTTGTGGGTTGAGGTAAGGAACTGCAAAAGTAAAAATGACACTGACACCAGTCATATACAGGCCTTCCAACAGTCAGTGGGTTGAGGCCCAGAGATTGCAACTGGAAATAGAAAAGGCTGATGAAAAGGACAATGTTATGATAATCTTGGGAGATTTCAACATGCAGGTCATTTGAGAAAATCAGGTTGGTAAAGGATCTCAAGAGGTTGAGTTTGTTGAATGCAATGTGATGTCTTCTTAGAGCAGTTTGTCGCTGAGCCTACTCGGAGAACAGCTCTACTGGATTGGGTGTTATGTATTGAACCAGAGGTGAGTAGTTAAAAGAAACCTTAGGAAGCAGTGCTCACAACATGACTGAGTTCAACTTGAAATTTGACAAGGAGACAGTAAAGTCTGACATTGTTGTATTTCAGAGGAGTGAAAGAAATTACAGTGGTCTGAGAGAGGAGATGGCCAAAGCAATTTCGAAGGAGATGCTGACAGGGATGAGAGCAGAGCGGAAATGGTGTCAGTTTCTGGGAAAATGAGAAAGGTGAAGGATAGATGTATTCCAAAAATAAACTCAAATGGCAAAATAATGAAACCGTTGCTGAGAACGGAAGACAAGTTATTGTAAAGGCAAAAGAGCAGGCATATAAATAAATAAAAATTAGTAGGAAGACGGAGGATTGGGAAGCTTTTAAATATCTACAGAGGATCTAAAAGGATGATTGGGAGGGGTAAAATAAACAATAAATTGATTTGAATTGAATTGACTTTATTACTTACATCCTTCATATACATGAGTATTAAAAATCTTTACATTACGTCTCTATCTAAATGTGCAATGTGCAATTTACGATGATTAATATGTACAACTGGTTAATATGACATAGGAATACAGTTGTCTCAACATGAGTTAAGCAGTCTGATGGCCTGGTTGAAGAAGCTGTTCTGGAGCCTGTTGCTCCTGGCTTTTCTGCTGCAGTACCGTATCCCGGATGGTAGCAACTGGTACAGTTTGTGGTTGGAGTGACTCTGGTCTCCAAAGATCCTTTGGGCCCTTTTTACGCAGCTGTCTTTGTAAAACAAGTTAGCAAACAATATCAAATGGTTTTTCAAGTTTTGTTAAAGAATAAAACAGAAATAAGTGTGGATATAGGACCGCTAGAAAATGAGGCCGGATATATAATAACGCGGGATAAAGAGATGGCAGATAAACCAAATATTTTGCATCAGTCTTCACCGTGGAAGACACTAGCACTGTGCCCGGTGTTGAAGAGTGCGAGGGAAGAGAAGTGAGTGCAGTTACTGTTACAAGGGAGAAAGTGCTCAAAAAGCTGAAAGACCTAAAGGTACATAAGTCACCCGGACCAGATGAACTGCACCCTAGTGTTCTGAAAGAGGTAGCAGTAGAAATTATGGAGGTATTTCAAATGATCTTTCAAAAATCATTGGACGCTGGCATGGTGCCAGAGGACTGGAAAATGGCAAATGTCACTTAACTCTTTAAGTAAGGAGGAAGGCAACAGAAAGGAAACTATTGACCAGTTAGCCTCACCTCTGTGGTTGGGAAGAAATTGGAGTCAATTGTTAAGTATGAGGTTATGGAATACTTGGTGACACTGGACAAGGTAGGACAAGTCAGCATGGATTCGTTAAGGGAATATCCTGTCTGACAAACCTGTTAGGATTCTTTGAGGAGATTACAAGTAGGATCGATAAAGGGGATGCAGTGGATGTTGTATATTTGGAATCTCAGAAGGCCTTTAACAAGGTGCCACACATGAAGGTGGTAACCAGGTTAAGAGGCCATGGTATTACAGAAAAGTTACAGGTATGGTTAGAACATTGGCTGATTGGTGGGAAACAGCGGATGAGAGTAAAGGTATCCTTTTCTGGTTGGCTGCCAGTGACTCGTGTTCCACAGGGGTCAGTGTTATGACGCCTTCATTTTATGCTGTATATCAAGATTTAGCTGATGGAATAGACCATGAGATAAAGAAGCAGAAGTAGGCCATTCGGCCCATCGCGTCTGCTCCTCCGTTCAGTCATGGGCATATCTAATTCTTCCAGTCGTCCCCACTCCCCTGATTTCACAGAATAACCCTTAATGCCCTGGCTAATCAATAACCTATCTATCTCTGCCTTAAATATGACTTGGCCTTAAGAACCACTTTGACAGCAAATTCCACAGATTTTCCGCACACTGACTAAAGTAATTTCTCCACATCTCAGTTCTAAATGGAAGTCCTTCAATCCTGAATTCATACCCTCTTGTCCGAGAATAGATGGCTTTATTTCCAAGTTTGCTGATGATACAAAGATTGGTGCAGGGGGCGGTAGTGTTGAGGAAACCGTTAGGCTGGATAAGGACTTGAATGAGGAGAATGGGAAGAAAACTGGTAAATGATATACAATGTTGGAAAATGCATGACCATGCACTTTGGTCGTAGAAATAATGTGAAGATTTTTTTTTCAAATGGGGAGAAAACCCAAAAAGCTGAGATGAAATTGGACTTAGCAGTCATTCTGCAGAACACACGAAAGGTTAACTTGCAGGTAGAGTCAGTGGTGAGGAAGGCAAATCCAATGTTAGCGTTCAATTCAAGGGGTTTAGATAGTATTCAATTCAAGAACAGGGATGTGATGCTGAGGCTTTATAAGGCACTGGTGAAATTATTTACAATACTTAAGGGCTTCTCATCTAAGAAAAGATGTGCTGGAATTGCAGAGTGTTCATTTCAAAAGGATGATTCCAGGAATGAAAGGGTTATCATACGAGGAACGTTTGATAGCTCTGTGTCTGTACTCACTGGAATTTAGAAAGATGAGGGCGGGATCTCATCGAAGCTTTTCGAACATTGAAAGACCCAGACAGAGTAGATGTGGAAAGGATGTTTCCCATGGTGATGGAGTTTAGGACAAGAAGGCACAGCCTTAAGATGGAGGGGATCTATTTAAAACAAATGTGAACAAATTTGAGCCAGCAGCTGGTGAATTTGTGGAACTTGTGTGTATTTAAGGCAGAGCTTGATAGGTTCTAGATTAGACACAGCATCAAAGGTTACGGGGAGAAGGCCAGGTAGTCCGGCTGAGGAGGAAAAAAAAGGAGTAGCCATGATTGAATGGCGGAGCAGACTCGATAAGCAAATGGCCTAATTCTGCTCCTCTGTCTTATGGTGAACAGACCACTACATTGAAGCATTGTGAGAATGAGCTCGGACACACCAACAAGCATTGACATGGGTCAAGATTTCATCTCAGGAGAAGCACACACAGCATAACCGGCCTGGCAAAGCTCCCTCACACACATACACAGGAGGGACTGGCAGATTGTAATCAGAGTCTCAGCAATGTACTTTGTTATTTCCCTCAGTAACCTGGAAACCAATCTCTTCAGAGACAGTCATTTATTTATTTAAACAACTCAATCACGTGTGACACATTGTCAACACACACCAGACATGTGATGACACTCTGTAACATACAAATTCTTCAATGTGCACACTCTGCTTCAATGTGTATACACACCACACGGATATTTACTACAATCAACACACACACACACACACACACACACACACACACACACACACACACACACACACACACACACGGATATAGTATCAGACTGTAACACACAGTCAAAGATACAGGCACACATTCCCATTTAAGATTGAAATCTGCCGTCCTTACGCAGTCTGTCTGTTCTGTGGCACTGAGCTGTCCTCTGACGAGACGTCACATCAACAGTTCACAGACAGACTCCGGGGTGAGATTCCTCAGGAGGATGATCTGGCAGGGTTTGACGGATGCTTAACCCATGACCCACTTCATCAATCTGTAAGACTAAGATGTCTTCTTGAGCATGTCCCATTGGCGTCTGTTTGCCCCTCTATCCCTCTAACAATTTCCTATCTGTGTACCTGCCCAAATTTATTTTAAAATATTTTATTTTACCTGTTCCTACAGCGTCTGACGGCAAAGTCCATTTACATACCTCCCTCTCTGTGAGAATGTTATCACATAGACCACTCATAAAAATTTCCCCTCTCACTTTCAATCTGAGCCCCCTGGTTCTGTACTCCCATTTCTTGTAAAAATAAACTTTATTTAAGCCCTTCATCAATAATTTACCTCGATAAGGGGTCATACCTGGACACCCTACACTACAGCTGAATAGCCCAAGTTTATCCACTGTCTGCTTTTATCCCACGCCCCCCCCCCCACCCCATATACAGACCTCCAAATATTAGCCAGGTTAGAAATGGGATATAAATTACACAACGAGATGGAAAAAAGGGCAAGCTGACGATCGGAATGAGGGATTTCAAGGAGGTAGATTGGGAAAATCATGTTGGTGTTGTATTTCAGGAGAGGGAATTTGTAGAATGCCCCCGAGATGGCTTTTTAGAACAGCTTGTGGTTGAGCCCACAATTCTGGAGAAGGATTTATATAATGAACCAGATACGATTTGGGAGATTCAGTTAAAAGACACTTCAGGAAGATGTAAAATGATAGAATTCACCCCACAGAGGGAGTTTACGTCAGCTAGATGTATCAGTTTTAGAGTGGAGTATTGCTAGTTACAGAGGCATGAGGGAGGAGCTGACCAAAGTAGATTAGAAGGGGACACGATCAGGGATGATTGCAGAACAACAGAGACTGGAGTTCCAGGGGCAATTCGGAAAGATGAAGTATTATTATACAGGGAGGATGAGGGAACCGTGTTTGACAAGCGAAGTTAAAGACAGCATAGAAGTGAAAGAGAGGGCATACAATAAAGCAGAAATCAGCAGGATGTTGGAGTATTGAGAAGATTTTGATCATCAACAGAAAGGAATTACAAATCCATAAGGAGAGAAAATGAGATATGAGGGAAAGCTTGCCTACAATCCTCAAGAGGACACAAAAATGTAAAGAGTAAAAGAGAGGCGAGAGTGGATATTGGGCTACTAGAAAATGACACTGGAGAGGAGAAATGCGACAAAAGACATGGCAGAGGTACTTATTTAATATTTTGTGTCAATCCTCACTGTGAATGATACCAGCTGAATGTCAGAAATGTGAGAGTGTTAGGGGACAGAGATGAGTGTTGTTACTGTTACTGAGGAGAAAGTGCGTGGGACGATTGAAGATCTGAAGGTACCTGGACCAGGTGGACAACACCCCAGTGTTTGGAAAGAGTTAGCTGAAGAGAATATGGGGTCATTAGTAATGATCTTTCAAGAATCACTTGATACTTGGTCATTCAAGATTATTAGAAATTGCAAAGGACACTTCACTCTTTAAGAAGGCAGAACAGCTGGGGAACGAAAATTATAGGTGAGTTAGTCTGGATGTGGTGTGCCTGGGAAGATGTTGGAGTCTAGTGTTAAGGACGAGCTTTCGGGTACATGGAGGCACATGATAAAATAGAACAAAGACAGCATGCCTTCCCTTAAGGGGAAATCTTGCCTGACAAATCTGTTGGAATTCTTCGAGGAACACAAAGCCAAGATAGACAGAAGGATGATTTGGATGAGAGAATTGTTGCCTCTGTGGCCGAGCTTGCAGACGATATGAAGATAGGTGAAGGGGCAAGTAGTGCTGCAGAAGCTCGGAATCTGGGGACGGACAGAGACAGATCAGGAAATGGGCAAATACGTGACAGATGGATTATCGAGTAGGGAAGTCGCACATACACTTTGGTAGAAGGAATAAAGGCATAGACAATTTTGTAAACAGGGAGAAAATTGAAAAATCAGAAGTACAAAGAGACCTAGGTATCCTTGTGTAGGATTCCCTCAAGGTTAACTTGCAGTTTGTGTCAGTGATAAGATTGGCAAACTCAATGTGAGCATTCATTTCGAGAGGATTAGAATACAAGAGCAAAGATGTAATGCCAAAGTTTTATAAGGCATTGGTCAGACCACACTTGGAGTATTGTGAGCAGTTTTGGGTCCCTTCTATCAGAAAGATGTGCTGGCATTGGAGAGGGTCCAGGAGGTACACAAGAATGATTTCGGGAATGAAAGAGTTAACATATGAGGAGCGTTTGATGGTTCTGGGCCTGTACTCACTGGAGTTGAGAAGAATGGCTGATATATTATCCCTCTCAACCTTATTCTCCCGCCTCCTCCCCATAACCTTTGAGACTCTGACTAATTAAGAAGTTTACTTATCAACTTCTGCTTTAAAAATCAAACAGGAGAGAATCTGCAGATGCTGGTAATCCAAGCTACACAGGTCCTGATGAAGGGTCTCGCCAGATCTCTCTGACACCTGTCCGGGGAGAGTTGATGTTGGGAAGGTGTTGGTGGGTCAAGAACGATAAGCACAGCCTCCGACTACAGGGATGTCCATTTAGGACAGAGATCAGGAGAAATTTCTTTATCCGCAGGATAGTGAATCTGCCACAGGCAGATGTGGAGGCCAAATAACTGAGTATATTTAAAGAGGAGTAACACACACAAATTGTTGGGGGAACAGCAGGCCGGGAAGTTTCAATGGAAAAGAGTAAACTGTCGACGGTTCAGACTGAAAAACTTCATCAGGACCTGTGTTGCTTAAGGGTCCCTGCAAATTCATCCCCTGTCCTAATGAGGGGCTGCGAGGGATGGGGTTGTGGGAAAGGGGACAAAGTAATCCTCATCTGCCATATTTGCCCCCTCCATCTTCTCATTACGTCTACGCACACAGTTCACCCTCCCCCCCCCCCGGTTCAATCTGCCATTCATCTCTACCCTACTGGTTCCCATTATCACCTCCTTTACTGTCTCGAACCTCCACACTGCCCCACTTCACACTCACAAATGAATGTGAACTTTCTATGACGGGCCTGTTGCTGTGCTGTACTGTTCTATGTTCTCTGTTCCCTGTTTCGAAGAATGAGAGGAGATCTCATGGAAACACGAAATTCTTTCAGGGGTCAACAGGCAGGAGTGAGGGAGGATGTTTCCCCTGTCTGAGGAGTCAAGGGCCAGGGGTCTCTCTGCTCTCCGTCCAGCGTAAAACCCTTGGGGAGACATTAGTTGTCCATCCGCTTTCGTCGGGTGAAACCACGGGAAAGGTTCATCTCGGCCAACCGACAGCGTCTGAGGCCCGAGTCTCCCCCCGATCCCCAGGGACTCTCTAATTCTCTGCTTCTCCCCCCAGTCTCTGTCACCCTGAATGTGGAAACGGCGCATCCGGGTCTCGAGGTGTCTGAGGATCGGAACAGTGTGAGATTCACCCGGACCTGGAGGGATCTCCCTGACACCGGGAAGAGAATCACAAAATGGGCTTGTGTGCTGGGATCGGAGGGATTCACATCGGGGAGACATTACTGGGAAGTGGAGGTGACGGGGAATCGTGTCTGGTGTCTGGGAGTCGCCGCAGAGTCTGTGGAGAGGAAGGGAGGGTTCAGTCTGAATCCGGAGACTGGATTCTGGGTCATCAGGCGGGATAATGATGTGTTATATGGGGATTATGACGTGTTCAGTGATCTCACCTCCCCTGAGTCCTGTCGGTCCCATACCCGGGAGGGTGGGAGTTTATCTCAGTTACGAGTCCGGGACAGTTTCATTTTACAACGCGGAGACCAAGTCCCATCTCCACACCTTTACTGGGAATAAATTCACGAGGAAACTTTATCCTTTCTTCGCGACCTGGGATGCAAACCAGTGGCTGAGAATCTGCTCCGGTTCCTCTCCGGGTCTGTAAACGGGTCGGTTCCCGGGACCGGCGTCAGGAGTACAGTCCCTGTAAATATAAATGTGCGGAGAGTGCAGCTAAATACGTGGCTAAGGAGATGGTGCAGGAGGGAGGGCTTCATGTTTCTGGACAATTGGGCTTTGTTCCCGGGAAGGTGGGCCCTGTTCCGACGGGACTGTTTGCCCCTGAGCTGGAGGGGGACTAACATGCTTGCGGGTAGATTTACTAGTGCTGCTCCGGGGGATTTAATCTAGATTTGGAGAGGGAGGGGAACCAGAGTGTTAGAGCAGATAGTGAGGTGGAGGATGATAAGGATCATGAGAGGACTGCATGTATAGACGGAAATGAAAAAAAAAGTTTATACATGACAGAAATATTCTCAGGTACATCTATTTCAATGCAAGGAGTATTGTAGGTAAGGCAGATGAGTTTAGCGCGTGGGTTGACACGTGGGATTACGACATTACTGCTATTAGTGAGACGGTGGCAGGAGGGGCAGAACTGGCAGCTTAATGTTCCGGAAATTGTTTCGGGGTTCCGTTGTTTCAGACGTCATAGTGGGGGAGGGATGAAAGGGGGTGGAGTGGCATTACTAGTCAGGGAAAATATCACAGCTGTGCGTGGATAGGACAGCCCGGAGGGCTTACTACAGAGGCCATATGGGTGGAGCTGAGGAACGAGAAAGATGTAACTACACTAATAGGGGTGTATTACAGACCGCCCAATAGTCAGAGTGAATTGGAGGAGCAAACCTGCAGAGAGATAGCAGACCGGTGTAAGAAACAGGAAGTTTTAATAGTAGGGGATTTTAACTTGACTGGGACTCTCACACAGTGAAAGGGCTAGATGGCTTGGAGCCCGTCAAATGTGTTCAGGAGAGTTTTCCAAATCGATATATAGAGACAGGATGCAATACTGTATGTCCTGTTAGGGAACCAGACAGGGCAGGTGACAGAAGTATGTGTAGGCGAACATTTTGGGTCCAGTGACCATAATGCCATTAATTTCAAGTTAATTATGCATAAGGATAGGTCTGGTCCTTGAGTTGAGGTTCTAAATTGGAGAAGGGCCAATTTTGTGGAAATGAAAAAGGATCTAGGAAGAGTGGATTGGGATATTTGTTTTCTGGCAAGTATGTGTTCAGTAAGTGGAAGGCCTCCAAAGGCGAAATTTTAGAGAGTGCAGAGTTTAAACGTTCCTGCCAGGATTAAAGGCAAAGTTAACAGGCATAGGGAACCTTGGTTCTCAAGGGATATTGGCGATCTGGTTAAGAAAAAGAGAGAGGTGTATAGCAGGTATAGGCAACAAAGAACAAATGAGGTATTTGAAGAGTATAGAAAATGTAAGAAAATACTAAAGAAGGAAATCAGGAAGGAAAAAAGACATGAGGTGGCTTTGGCAGATAATGTGAAGGAAAACCTGAA
The DNA here is from genome assembly GCF_048418815.1 of Hemitrygon akajei. Lineage (NCBI taxonomy): Eukaryota > Metazoa > Chordata > Chondrichthyes > Myliobatiformes > Dasyatidae > Hemitrygon > Hemitrygon akajei. Next base: position 5,659,577 of record NW_027331923.1, read on the forward strand.
GGGTTTCTACAAGTATATTAAGAGTAAAAGGATAGTAAGGGACAAAATTGATCCCCTAGAAGATCAGAGTGGTCGTCTATGTGTGGAGCCTTATGAGATGGGGGAGATCGTAAACAGTTTTTTTGCATCAGCATTTACTCAGGAAACTGGCATAGTGTATATGGAAGGAAGGGAAACAAACAGTAGTGTCATGGAACATATGTAGATTAAAGAGGAGGAGGAGCTTTCTGCCTTACAGCGCATAAATGTAGATAAATCCCCCGGGCCTGACTTGATATTTCCTCGGACCTTGAGAGAGACTAGTGTAGAAATTGCAGGGGCCCTGGCAGAAATATTTAAAATGTCCTCAGCCACGGGTGCAGTGCCAGAGGATTGGAGGGTAGTTCATGTTATTCCGTTTTTTAAAAAAAGGCTCCAATAGTAAACCAGGTAATTACAAGCCAGTGAGCCTGACATGAGTAGTATGTAAATTATTGGAAGGTGTTCTGAGAGATCGGATATATAATTATTTGGACAGTTAAGGGCTGATTAAGGATAGTCAGTATGGCTTTGTGCGTGGTAGATCGTGTTTAATGAATGTTGTAGAGATTTTCGAGGAGGTGACCATGAAAATAGATGAAGGAAAGGCTGTGGATGTTGTCTACATGAACTTTAGTAAGGCCTTTGACAAGGTCCCACATGAGAGGTTAGTTCAGAAGGTTCAGACACTAGGTATCCATGGAGAGGTTGTAAACTGGATTCGAATTTGGCTGTGTGGGAGAAGACAGAGAGTGGTAGTGGATGATTTCTTCTCAGACTGGAGGCCTATGACTAGTGGTGTGCCTCAGGGATCTGTGCTGGGACCATTGCTGTTTGTTGTCTATATTAATGATATAGATGTGGTCAATTGGATCAGCAGGTTTGCTGATGACACCAAGATTGGAGGCGTTGTGGACAGAGAGGAAGGCTTTCAAAGCTTGCCGAGGGATCTGGACCAACTGGAAAAATGGGCCAAAGAATGGCAGATGGAATTTAATGCAGACAGGCGTGTTGCATTTTGGAAGGGCAAATCAAGATAGGACATACACAGTAAATGGTAGGGCACTGAGGAGTGCAGAGAAACAAAGGGATCTGGGAGTTCAAGTACATAATTCCCTGAAAGTGGCATCACAGATAGACAGGGTTGTAAAGAAGGCCTTTGGCATCCTGGCATTCATAAATCAAAGTATTGAGTACACGAGTTGGGATGTTATGCTGAGGCTGTATAGGGCCAAATTTGGAGTATTATCTGCAGCTCTGGTCACCTAACTGTAGGAAGGATATCCGTAACATTGAAAGAGTGCAGAGAAGATTTACTAGGATGTTGCCAGGTCTTCAGGAGTTGAGTTACAGGGAAAGATTGAACAGGTTAGGACTTTATTCCTTGGAGCATTGAAGAATGAGGGGGATTTTGATAGAGTTTTAAAAAATTATGAGGGGTATAGACAGTAAATGCGAGTAGGTTCTTTCCACTTAGATTAGGAAAGATAAAAACGGGAGGACATGGCTTTAGGGTGAAAGGGGAAAGGTTTAGGGGGAACATGAGGAGGAACTTCTCAACTCAGAGAGTGGTGGGAGTGTGGAACGAGCTGCCATCTGACATGGTGAATGCGGGCTCACTCTTGTTTTAAGAATAAATTGGATAGATACATGGATGGGAGAGGTCTGGAGGGTTATGGACTGGGTTCAGGTCAATGGGACGAGCGGAATAAAGTTTCTGCACAGACTAGAAGCGCCAAACGGCCTGTTATCTGTGCTGTAGTGTTCTATGGTTCTATGGAGTGAAATAAACACGGGCTGAGAATTATCGATCGATTAATTTTAACTCTTTGACCGCATCCGTCAACCGAACAGAAACACCGGGGATTCAGCAGCAGCTGCGGGCAGCAGGTCCTGAGTACCCCCGGGTCCTGAAGTCCACCCACAATCAGACAGGTTAAATGGGACCAGTGTGGGTGGTACTGACCGGAAAAGACAGTGAATATTGAACATTAAGTTCATCGGCGATTTCTTTGTCCCCCATTACTACTTCACCAGCATCATTTTCCAGTGGTCCAGTATCAACTCTCATCTCCCTTTCACTCTCCATGTAACTGAAAACTAAACTTTCCGTATCCTGATTTATTTTATTGGCCACTGTGCCCTCATATTTTTTATTTACCATTCTAGTGGCTTTTTTCGTTGCCTTTTGTTGGATTTTAAAAGCATCCCAATAATCCAACATCTCACTCACTTTTGCTATTTTATATGACATTTCATTAGGATTAACACATTCCTTAACTTCCCTTGTCAGCCATGGATGTCTACCCCTGCCATTTGAGAACTTTTTCTGTGGGACACGTCTATTCTGCGCCTTGTAAACTATTCCCAGACACATCACCCGTGATCCCCGCAGAATACTCCTCCAATTCACTCGGGCAAGTTCCTCTCTCATGCCTCTGTAATTCCCTTTGTTCCATTATGAGACTGACACATATGACTTAGGCTTCTCCCTCTCAAATTGCAGTATCAATTCAATTATATTATGATCACTGCCTCCTATGGGTTCCTTTACTTTAAGCTCCCAAATAAGATCAGGGTTATTACAAAACACCCAATCTAAGATAGCCTTTCCCTGAGTAGGCCCAAACACAAGCTCTTCTACAATCGGTTTTGCAGGCATTCAACAAATGCCCTCTTCTGATCTGACAACATCCCGATTTTCCCAATCCTCTTGCATATTGATTTCCCCGATACAATTGTGACATTGCAATTATTAAAGCCAGTCCCATAATCTAATAACGTTTTTTTATCTGAAAACTATCTACCCTCCCAAAGATTATACTGAAGACTGCATTTGATTTTTCTTCAGCCTTATACGCTTCACATTGAAATAGTATGTGTTTCGACAGTTATAATGACAAAATGTACAGAATGAAGTTTTCCAATTAGATACAAGGCATAATTAAGCATAGTGTGGGCATTTCTAAGTCGTGTCAATATCATTCTTTCCCTTGTTTTAAGCCCTTCTTCTATAAACCCAACAGGTTTATGTATTCTGTAAAGGTGTCTGTCCTTATGTCCATTATCCTACAAGTCTTGCCATAAGCCCCTAATTCATAAAACGACCAACCCTTTAGCTTCTGATTTGCTAAGTGGAAGGTCTATATCCACAGCTTAACATTTCACAGCTTTTGCTGCTAAACAGTCAACCCCATCATTTCCCTCAACAGTGTGATGTGCAGGGCCCATAATGTGCAGACTTATAAATCAAACTTTATGTATGAAATACCGTTTGAGGAGTTTCCAACAGTCAATCTGACCTACTGCCAGAATGACCTGTTTAAGACTCATCAAAACCGAAATGTATTCTGAACAAATTAGAAGGATTTCCTCCACCCACTGTAAGCCTAAACTGTTGGCAAATAATTCTACTTTCTATGCTGATAAATCTATGCTGATATGGCTGTAAGTCATTTCTTTATCATTTTCCTGCAATTCAGTAACACAAAAATAGCCACACCAACATCCCCAGTTAAATTATCTTCTGATTCATCTGTAAAAATGGTTACAGTATGATAATAACTTTCATTAATATACTGATGAACCAACAGACTCTAAGGCAGAACCGAATCCGATCGTGTAACCTAAAATTAACTGAAGACATTGGAAAAAACAAGGTTGGGTGACACAGAAAGCTACAATGGGACATTTTGTATCATCAAATACACCCATATTCCCAGCATGATAAGAACCCAGCCACCCAAAATTTAAAACACTCTTCTTGTGTTGTTCCCAACCGTCCTCCAGCACACCTTTAACAGAATGATAATTTCTTTGCCCTCTGAAATTAATCCAGTGTGTTAAGAACAACTTCAACCTCTGTTACTGTGAGGGCAGTTGTCCTATTGCAATCAGTAAAGCCAACACAGGAGATGACATTACTGCAGCAGAACACAATGTTAAAGCCTGTAATTGTATCACATACAAACATTTCTAATTCGAAGATGAAGTTGATCCATTAGCCACACAGACATAATCAAGAACAGATCAAATTAAACAAATATAATTGGTCAACAAAGATTTTCATGTTGCACCCAGGAAGGCCCACATAGGTGCCTGAGGAAATTTAATGGTCCTTTACATTTGTCAGTTATTTTACTGATAGGAGATTCCATTTTCATTTTCAATCTTTTTAATTGATTTTAAAAAATCACTATAAATGCAAATCAGAGGAGGTTATATCAGATACATATTTCAATAAGAATACAAACTGTGTTGCCTTTATGGCATTTGTTTAGTTTGTAATATTTTCGCTTTAGTAATTCGTTTGTTAGCATTTTTTAGTTAAAGTTAGGATTGTTTAAAGTAAATTCGTTGTCTGTGATATATCCGGTTTCGCCGCGTCTTGTGGGAAAATACCGGTTTGGAGAAACGGGAAGGAGGGGGCTCACATGTGCAAGATCAGCGCAAGAAAAGTTGTCTCTCTACGCATCAGAAACATAGTGAAGCAACGCCGTAAGTTCATGAGATAATCGATGTGTTGAATTAAAATGTTAACGCTGATTCTGTTAAAAGTAATGACGGTTGATAAGGTTTACGTTTTCGTTAGTTAAAGAGTTGCGGATAGTCTGTGTTGAAATGTATTTAAAGCAGTCAATGGCGTAGGTAGATTCCGACTGTATGCTGCATTTTAATGTAATGTAGTTGTTGCAGTTTACTTTTGCAAGTATTTACGATGTAAATGTGATATCAAGAAGGAAACAAATACTGTACAAATCTTGTATTGTTTTATCAACAGTTTTCACCATACGTTAATGTGGAAGAATGAACAGTAAATGGTTAATCTAACTGCGATCCTGTTTTCATTGACTCCGGTTTATCTCAGCGTTTAGTTCAGAGTTCTCTTACACCTGAGCGAGAACACTACACAAACAATGAAAGGAATGTACACCATCAAAATCATGTATAATATTCAGTTAATATATAAAAGGAACCCCTGAACAATTCATTAAAAACAAAAGTTCTATTACAAGAAAAAAAAACCCATTAAACTAACCTAAAACAACAAAAAAAGACTGGGCAGTCCATTTTAGGATATAATTACAAAAAAAGGGGAAACTCCTTCTGGTCAAATCAGAAACTTCATGGAGACGAAAAAAAAATTACCTAAAAAAGTTAAAAAAAAATCATATATAAAATCACTAGTAAGGAATGTTAAAGAATACAAGGAATGCAGTTTAATGTGCTTTTCCGAAACATGGCTGACGGCTAACATCCCGGATGTAAATGTAGAATTACCTGGATTTACTACGGTAAGATTTGACAGAGATGCCAAAAAGAGTGGGAAGAAGAAAGGAGGGGGACTCGCTGTCTACATTAACGTAAGATGGTGTAACCCCGGGCATGTGAGTACAAAGATCTCCGTTTGTGAAAGAGATATTGAGCTGATCGCCGTGAGTATGAGGCCATATTACCTGCCTCGAGAATTCGCAAGCGTCATTGTGGTGAATGTGTATGTCCCGCCGCGTGCCGACGCAAAGGTAGCGTGTGACGTCATCAGCTCCGCTGTTGCTAGGCTTCAGACACAGCACCCTGAGGCACTGGTGATAATTACAGGGGACTTCAACCATGTGACTTTGGACAAGACACTACCTGCTTTCTCCCAGTACGTGGATTTTTACACCAGGGGTAATAGGACTATTGACCTACTGTATGCAAACGTAGAGGATGCATATAGTGCATCCCCGCTGCCTTCACTGGGGAAAGCTGATCACAACCTGGTTTTGTTACAGCCCAGATATAAATCAATTGTGATGAGGCATCCCACTACCACACGCTCTTTTAGAAAGTGGACTCCTGAAGCTGAACAGGCCCTGAGAGACTGCTTCGGTACTACTAACTGGGATGTACTGCAAGGGGGGCGCTGTGGGGGCGTTGAGGAGGTCACTGAATGCACAACGGACTATATTAACTTTTGTGTGGATGCCGTTGTTCCTGTTAGAAGTTCGCTGCTATCCCAATAATAAGCCCTGGATCACTAGTCACATCAAAGGCCTCCTAAACCAGAAGAAGAGGGCCTTTCAAGATGGTGATGTGATCGGTTGGAGCTTAAAAGAGCTCAGAAGGAATTCAGAGTACAGATAAGGGGGGCAAAGGAGCAGTATAGGAGGAAGCTAGAACAAAAGCTGCAGAAAAAAAGCATGAAGGAGGTGTGGGATGGGATGAAGATCATCACCGGATGCGGTGCAAAGTGGGTGGCAAACATAAGTGGAGATGTGGAGAAAGCGAACCAGCTGAACAACTTCTTCAATAGGTTCGACAGCACAATCTCATCCTCACCGCAGAACTCCACACCAAGCTTACTTCCCTCACAGGAAAATAGCCACTCACAGGAGACCTTGCCCACGCCCCGGATTACGGCTGCACAGGTGGAAGGTCAACTGAGGAAGATCTGAACCAGCAAGGCGGCGGGACCGGATGGAGTTTCCCCACGATTACTGAGGGCCTGTGCGACTGAGCTGGGAGAACCACTACAGCGCATCTTCAACATGGGCCTGGAGCAGAGAAGGGTACCCAGACAATGGAAAACATCCTGTATTGTCCCGGTACCGAAGAAACCACAACCAAAGGAGTTGAATGACTTCAGACCTGTTGCCTTGACGTCGCACGTGATGAAGACCATGGAGCGGCTGATAATACAGAATCTGAGACCACAAGCCAGGCACGCCCGGGATCCTCTTCAGTTTGCGTATAAGGAGAAGGTGGGAGTGGAGGATGCTATCACGTATTTGCTGCACAAATCCCTCTCTCACCTAGATGGGGTCAGTGGTGCTGTGAGGATTACATTCCTGGACTTCTCTAGTGCCTTTAACACCATCCAGCCCAAGATCTTAAGGCACAAACTAACGGAGATGGGAGTAGACTCTTACATGGTGGATTGGATAGTGAACTACTTGACAGAGAGACCTCAGTATGTGCGGTTGGGAGACTGTAGGTCTGACACGGTGGTCAGCAGCACAGGAGCGCCGCAGGGGACCGTGCTCTCTCCGGTTCTATTCACCCTGTACACATCAGACTTCCAATATAACTCGGAGTCCTGCCATGCGCAGAAGTTCGCTGACGACACGGCCATAGTGGGGTGTGTCAGGAATGGACAGGAGGAGGAGTATAGGAAACTGATACAGGACTTTGTGATATGGTGCAACTCAAACTACCTGCGTCTCAATATCACCAAGACCAAGGAGATGGTGGCGGACTTTAGGAGACCTAGGCCTCATATGGAGCCTGTGATCATTAATGGAGAATGTGTGGAGCAGGTTAAGACCTACAAGTATCTGGGAGTACAGTTAGACGAGAAGCTAGACTGGACTGCCAACACAGATGCCTTGTGCAGGAAGGCACAGAGTCGACTGTACTTCCTTAGAAGGTTGGCGTCATTCAATGTCTGTAGTGAGATGCTGATGATGTTCTATAGGTCAGTTGTGGAGAGCGCCCTCTTCTTTGTGGTGGCGTGTTGTGGAGTCAGCATTAAGAAGAGGGACGCCTCACGTCTTAATAAGCTGGTAAGGAAGGCGGGCTCTGTCGTGGACAAAGTACTGGAGAGTATAACATCGGTAGCTGAGCGAAGGGCGCTGAGTAGGCTACGGTCAATTATGGAAAACCCTGAACATCCTCTACATAGCACCATCCAGAGACAGAGAAGCAGTTTCAGCGACAGGTTGCTATCGATGCAATGCTCCTCAGACAGGATGAAGAGGTCAATACTCCCCAATGCCATTAGGCTTTACAATTCAACCGCCAGGAGTAAGATATGTAAAGTGCCGGGGTTGATTGTATTTAATGTATCTAAGTAAACTATTTAAGAACTTTTTAAAAGCTATTATTAATGCTTTTTGAGAGAGAGATTTAGATGCATATCATATTTTTTACTGAGTTAAGTATTGTATGTAATTAGTTTTGCTAAAACAAGTGTATGGGACATTGGAAAAAATGTTGAATTTCACCATGGGGATGAATAAAGTATCTATCTATTTATCTATCTATCTATCTATCTATCTGTCTATCTATCTATATGAAAATATTGAATGAAAGGTCACAAGGTTTGCTCAAATTTAAGAGATGCATCAGGCATCCGACTTCTAATTTTCTCCAAAATTAAACGCGTCATAATGGAGCAGAGCCAAAAAAAAACAAGTGGATTTCGATCCTTCCAGTACAACAAAATAGCTCTCCTAGACAATAAAGCTGAAAAAGCCATTATACGTTGAGCAGAAGCAGGAACATTTCCAATTGCAATTGGAAATAATTTGGTAGTAAATAGCAATTACAACCTCTAATCTATAAAGCTATATCATCTGTATATTGTCATTTACCCAGGGTATCCCATTTTCCCATCTCAGAGAAAGTACCAGTAACATAATATTAAATAATGAAGGGCTACAAATACTGCTTTGTGGAATCCCATTCTCTATCTCATAGAAACACAACCATAACGTGCCAACCCGTACTTGCACAGTCTGTCCAAATAAAAAAAAATCAGAAACATTATACAATCTCCCTCCACTTCTAATTGCCATACTTTAATCAAAAGCTCTTCCTTCCACAATATATCATTTTCCTTTTCAGTATCAAAAAATTCGACTATTACGGCATCTTTATTTAATTCTGTTTTCCTAATATCATCTTCCAAACCTCAAACTGAATCTAACGTCATTTCATCCTTCCAAAATCGACTCTAATAAAACACCTTATCAGCACTCTTTCCAAAATATAACTCAAGCGCTTGATTAACATACATTCCATCAGTTTACATAAATGAGACATTCACGATATAGGCCCTTAACTAGAAGAATCAGATCGGAATCTTCCAGGTTTCAGAATAGGCACTACTGCTGCCATTTTCCATAAGGAAAGTGGCCTAACCTCCAAACATAATTCAGAAATTTAATATTTTCACAAAACAAAATGATATACAATTACAATTACATATCTCACACTTTCCTGGGGACACCTGACCTGCATTATTAATAAACTTCTTAAATTCATACAAATAAATCTCTACATCAGTGATACTATCATTGCTACAGCTGACTTCCAGCACATCAGGGTATTCACTGAAAAATATATGCCTACATTGTTTAACTTCTTCACTTAAATTATCCTGATTATGAATGTCAGCAAATGACCCACCAGTAACATAACATTCCCTGTTTCGGTAACAATAATTTTGCCCTCATTAATCAACACTGGAATATTATGATCCCCACAAATACCCCTATTTTCTAAATCATACCCCAAATCTCTCCAAGTTTGATATCCCTTCCAATATTATCTCCATATAACCTCCAGTAAATCACCTGCTTCCTCACCACGGCCTGTGCCCTTTTATTCTTGAAAAGCACCAGCACATAAAAACTAACATTTCTCCCAATTTGCTTCCTGTCCCGATATAAATCCAAACTCAAATTCATAAAGACATAAAGCGTGACTGACATTCACATTAACTAATCACCGTGTGAGTTCCCATTTGACCGACAGGCGACTCAGCCAATGATAGTAGGGATCAGTGTTGGGTCTGAGCTATGATAGGCTGCTGGAAATCAGCCCATGTTCCGCCCCTACTCTTCCGCTCCATCGCCATGGCGAAGTTCAGCGAGTCGCTTCCGTCGGTGTAGCTGGCCACGGCGTGCACAAGGACGGGTGTGATTCCCCTTTGACGCCTGGATGTGTCTGTTTCGGCAATGTCTCTGCTGGCTGAGAAAAAATTCTTTTGCAGGGAGCGAGCGAGGAGGCGAGGACCATTGACTACAACTCCCGGAAGGCCCCGCTGATGACAGAAGAGTTGGGGGGTTGTTTAGGGGTAAGATATAAAAGCAAAATGGAGGAAAATGTAATGCATTCCGTATTGTGTCATTCCTTCAGTGAAAAAATAAAGAAAGAAAGAAAGAAAGAAAGATAGAAAGAAAGAAAGAAAGAAAGAAAGAAAGAAAGAAAGAAAGAAAGAAAGAAAGAAAGAAAGAAAGAAAGAAAGAAAGAAAGAAAGAAAGAAAGAAAGAAAGAAAGAAAGAAAGTAAGAAAGAAAGAAAGAAAAAAAATTGCAGTTGGGAATAGATAGGATGCAAAACTTGGCTGATAAGAGGCAGATGGAGTTCAACCCAGATACGTGTGAAGTGGTTCATATTGCCAGGTCAATTTTGAACACAGAATATAATATTAATGGTAAGACTTTTGGCAACGTGGAGGATCAGACATATTGGGGTCTGTGTCCATACGACACTCAAAGCTGCTGTGGAGGTTGGCAGTGTTGTTAGGAAGGGGTCTGGTGTGATGGCCTTCATCAACCGTGGGATTGAGTTCAAGAGCTGTGAGGTGATGTTGAAGCTATATTTCTCCTAACCTGTACATAAGTAATTGTACCCCAACACAGCAGGGTTCTGGACATCAAGTTCGCTGATGACACGATCGTGGTGGGTCTCATCAGCAAGAACGACGAGTCAGCTTACAGAGAGGAGGTGCAGCGGCTAATGGACTGGTGCAGAGCCAACAACCTGTCTCTTAATATGAACAAAACAAAAGAGATGGTTGTTGACTTTAGGACGGCACAGAGCGACCACTCCCCGCTGAACATCGACAGCTCCTCGGTAGAGATCGTAAAAAGCACCAAATTTCTTGGTGTTCACCTGACGGAGAATCTCACCTGGTCCCTCAACACCAGCTCCATAGCAAAGAAAGCCCAGCAGTGTCTCTATTTTTTGTGAAGGCTGAGGAAAGTCCATCTCCCACCCCACATCCTCATCACATTCGACAGGGGTTGTATTGAAAGTCTCCTGAGCAGCTGCATCACTGCCTGGTTCGGAAATTGCACCATCCCGGATGCAAGATCCTGCAGCGGATACTGAGTTCAGCTGATATCATCGGGGTCTCTCTTCCTTCCATCACGAACATTTACACTACACGCTGCATCCGCAAAGAAAACAACATTATGAAGGACCCCATGCACCCCTCGTACAATTTCTTCTCCCTCCTGCCATCTGGGAAAAGGCTCCGAAGCATTCGGGCTCTCACGAACAGACTATGTAACAGTTTCTTCCCCCAAGCTATTAGAATTCTCAATACCCGAAGCCTGGATTGACACTTTGCCCTATTGTCCTGTTTATTATATATTGTAATGCCTGCACTGTTTTTGTGCACTTTACGCAGTCCAGTGTAGGTCTGTAGTCCAGTGTAGCTTTTTCTGTGTTGTTTTTTTTTCATATTACGTCTAGTTTTTTGTACTGTGTTATGTAACACCATGGTCCTAAAAATCGTTGCTCATTTTTACTATGTACTGTACAAGCAGTTATGGTCGAAATGACAATAAAAGTTGACTTGACTTGACTTGACTTAGTTGGACACCGCTTAGGGGTCCTGTGTTCAGTTCTGGTGGCCTCACTACAGGAAGAATGTGGATACTATAGAGAGTGTAGAGTAGATTTACAAGGATGTTACTCTTGGATTGGAGAACATGCCTTATGAGAATAGATTGAGTGAACTTGGCCTGTCCTTCTTGGAGTGACGGAGGATGAGAGGTGACCTGATAGAGTTGTAAAAGATGATGAGAGGCTTTTACCATGTGGATAGACAGAGGCATTTTCCCAGGCTTGAAGTGACTAACATGAGGGGACGTTGTTACATGGATGTGGCAGGAAGAACGAACCCAAGTGCAGGACTCTGGCATGGAGGCAGGATCAGGAGGCAGAACCTCCGTAGCGCGCACAGAATCGAGACCAGGCTGAGTCAGGACTAGGGAGGCTTGATTCACAAAGACATACGGGGTTGAGGACTTGGAGCAAGGTTCCTCGCTTTCTGAGAGTCGACCAACAATCTGGCAAGGGCTGACCGGAGCTGTCAGGGTCGTATCCTCCGGTGGCTAATGGAAACCAGGTGCTGGTGATTGAGAGGAATTGGGAAAGATTGGGAATCAAGTTTGCGGATTAAGGACCAATTAGAGAGGAAAGGGAAAAGGTGGGAAATGCCAGTCAGGACCATGACAGACGTAGTTTTAAGCTGCTTGGAAGTTGGTACCCAGGGAATGTCAGGGGTAAGTTTCTTACACAGAGAGTGGTGGGAGCATGGAATGGGCTGCCGGCAACAGTGGTGGAGGTGGATACAATAGGATATTTTAAGAGACTCTTAGATAGGTACATGGAGCATACAAACATAAAGGGTTATACTTTGGAGGGTTATAAATCTGGGTTCTGAGTCAAAGGCAGGCAGAGAGATTAGTTTAAATGGACACTGGGACAGCATGGATAGGTTGGCCGAAGGGCCTGTGTCAGTGCCGTAGGGAGGGGTTCTCTCCCAAACAGAATTCCCCTCAATAGATTCTGCATGACTTGCCAACATTCTTGAAAAGTTGCATTCAGTTCTGCTAAGCATTCTGTACAAAGGATGATTTGTGCTGGAGGACAGCAGAGGAGATTCATCATGAATGACGGGGCTTGTGTCCAGAGACCTTCAGTGATAGGAACAGAATCAGCCCATCGAGTCTGCCGCCTTTCCATCATGGCTGATCCCGGATCACACTCAATACCATACACCTGCTTTACCGCCATATCCTTTGATGTCCTGACCGATCAGGAAACGATCAACTTCCACGTTGAATATACCAACACATTTGGCCTCCACCGCAGTCTGTGGCAGAGCATTCCACAGATCCAATACTCTTTGTCTAATAAAAAAAATAAGCTGCTTACCTCTGTTTGAAAAGGTGGCCCCTCAACTTAGTGGCTGTGCCCCACCACAGGAAATACCTTCTCCACATCCACCTTATCCAGTCCTTTCAACATTCGGTAGGTTTCAATGAGATGCCCCGCATTTTTCTGAGTCCCAGTGGGCACAGGGTCAAAGCTGCCAAGCGCTCCTCATATTTTAACCCCTTCATTCGCGAAATCATCTTTGTGAACCTCCTCTGGACTCTCTCCAATGACAACACATCCTGTCTGAGATGTGGGGCCCAACACTGTTGACAATACTCCAAGTGCGGCCTGACTAGTGTCTTATAAAGCCTCAGCATTATCTCGTTGCTGTTATATTCATGGGGTGATATTGGACTGTGTTGTTCTACAGGGGGACCTTGGAATCCGAGTTCATAACTCCCAGATAGTGGTTCCATTGTCAGGCAGTTATGCTGCAGTTGTATAAATCTCTAGTTTAACCACATCTGGAGAATTGCATTGGAATGTAGGAATAATGTGGAGGTTTTGGATGGTGAGTGGAAGAGGTTTCACAGGATGCTGCCTGGATAAAGTGAGACTGGACAATCTCGGGGAATTTTCTCTGGAGTGGCAGAGGCTGAGGGAGGTCTGACAGACGTGTACAGGAACGTGAGGGGCACAGACAGAGTGGATATCCGGTATTTATTTCTCTAACGATGAAATGTCTAATACCAGAGGGCATGCACTTCAGGAGAAAGGGGAGCACAACCTTTTGCACTATTTAAGTACTTTGTAATTTAGTGTAGTTTTGTATCTTTTCTCTGCACAGTCACCGTTAAAAACAATTTAGAAAAGGCAAAGTTGTTAAAAACTTGAGTCGGAATGTTTAAAAGAGATTTGCGTTTCAAGTTTTGTTTTTCATTCCCATCGTGGTGGGTGTCTGGAGTGAATATCGGGTGGTGGTGGAGGCAGATGTGATAGAGGCTATTAGATACCACGTGAATGTGAGGAGAATGGAGGGATGTGTTCCTTGTGTAGGCAGATGGGATTGGTTTAGTAAGGCATGAAGTGACCAGTTCAATTGGTTCAGAACAACACAGTGAGCAGAACTGAGCAGAACCGATGTGATGAATTGTACTGCTCAGATATTTCATCCTACTGCCGAAGTTAAAATTATTGTTAAAGCTGCAGAAAGTTATCTTGGTGTTATATGGGGAGATGTAAATGAAGCTCTGATGGGTGGGGTATCTGTATCCCAGTCTACTCGTGGAGATACATAATGGGATTAAAATATTGCAATGAAATGCGAGAACTCCGATTTGTAATGCTCAAGACTTTAAAAAGCTTATTTCTGATTTGTCAGCTTCTTCTGATGTGATATGTATTCAGAAAACCTGGTTAATTTCTCATTTTAAGTTTTCCGGCGCAGGATGATATTGTCGTTAGGTTTGACAGATTAGTTGTTAGAGGGGGTATTGCCAGTTTTATAAGGAAAGGGGCAGGCTGTAGAGTTGTTATTGTGAATGAAACGTATGAGGAAATTGTCGAAATATTTGATTCAACGTGGGTGTATTGTTACGTACCCGTGACACGTGACAGTGGTTGAAGTTATACTGGACTTGAGGTAATGGTCTTGTGATGGTGGAGTGATGTCATTTTCCCGCCGGTAGAGGTCATGTGACAGGTTTTTTTTTTACAGGGTATAAAAAGGAAGACCCACCCTGTCAGTTGGGGCAGTTCGTGGCGGGATTTGCCAAGCTGACTTCATGTCCCTGCGTGATTTAATGTGATGACGCAGTTTAGTTGAAAAATGAAGTTTTATATCATGCCTAAAGTTTAAAAGGTCATTGCCAGCGGGTTCTTTGCTGGTGGAGAGTGAAGATAAGAATTTGGAAGATAAAAATCGAGGAGAATCGATTTTCGACGGTGGATTAGTTACGACCTTATTTGATCCTCATTCGGAAGGATTTCGTTAACTGTTCTCGTGTTAATCTCCGCTGGGATAGCGGGAGATTCAGGACAGAGTGTGGAAGAAGCGGTTAGTGCCATTAAACCATTACGTTTTATAAAATTCTTCGTGGGAAAGTTCGACGCCGGGGATAGGACAACGACATGGAAGAGAATTTAAATCGCCTTAAAAAGTCTCTCCTTTTTAAAGAACTGTTTACTTTCGGCATACCGCTTTGAAGAACTGTTTTTTTTTCAATACCGCTTTAAGAACTGTTTGAATTGTAGAGCTATTAAGAGCTCTGAATGTGTCGCACAGCAGCTGTTTTCCGGTTACGTCTGAGTTTGTTTACTTTTGAGGGGGTTTGTTTTCAGTGTTTAATAAACGTGTTATTTGTTATAAAAACCCTTGCCTAACTCATCTATATTTATTGTTGCCTGAATACGTAACATAATTATGGGGGCTACGTCCGGATTTGGATCGTTTGAGTTTAAAATGCTTTTTGAATTTTGAGTCGTTGTTTTGGTAACGGGGACTGCTCGATTCTTTTGTTTGATTGGCTTGTGAGTGGTATTCGGCAACGATGAATATTGATGAGTTTCTGGATTCGCCAGCCGCGGAGTTGTTAACGAAGGCGAAAAAAAACTGAAGTATCTGAGATTGCTAATAGATTGCAACTTAAAGGTATTTTGGCGACTACATCGAAGGCTGTAATACAGAGAAAAATCGCATCACACTTTGTGGCTTCGGGTGATTTTGATGAATCGATTTTAGAATCGTTTCCAATAAGTAATCTGGAGATGCAGTTGCAAATCGAACAAATGATGTTAGAGAGGTGTAAATTGGTAGCTGAACAAAAGCAGAGAGATTTTGAATATGCAATGGCGAAATTAAGGTCTGGGAATCAGTCTTCTGATTCTAAAAAACCGTTTGTTGCTAGCCAAGAAATTAAATTGGTCCCTCCATTTAGTGAAACAGAAGTGGAAAGATATTTTCAACATTTTGAAACTATTGCTTGGATGTCAGACTGGCCGAAAGATAAATGGTCAGTGTTGTTACAGAGTGTGATTAAAGGCAAGGCACAGCAAGTTTACACAGCTTTAACTGCTGCGCAAGCATTAGATTATGATATTGTGAAAACGAATATTCTCAAAGCATATGAATTGGTCCCAGAAGCTTATAGAGAAAGATTCAGGAGTTTGAAAAAGTCTGTGGAAAAGACTTATGTGGAATTTGCCTATGATAAAGCTATGTGTTTTGAGAGATGGGTTTCTTCTAAAAATGTAAATGAGGACTATGAGACTTTGAGAGAGCTGATTTTGATGGAGGAATTTAAAAGAAGCATTCCTGTTGAAGTAAGGACCTACTTAAATGAGAAGGATACTGATAAATTGCAGGACTGTGCTAGATTAGCTGGATGAGTATGTTTTAATCCATAAGAATAAATTTCCTCAGGGCAGAATTTTTAAGAGGAAAAACAATATGGAGACTCAAGGTAAATCAGAAATTAAATCAGAGGTTAATGAGAGAGGTAAGGAGGAAGGAAAACCTGTGAAGGAAAGACAGTTTGGTCTTATTTGTAACTATTGTAAGAAGCCTGGCCATGTAATAGCTAACTGTTTCAAATTGAAAAAGAAAGAGAAGGAAGCAGTTCCAGATGCTTGTGTGCAACATACTGAAGCACCTGTAAAGTTACAGGGTTTGGTAAACACAAATGAGGATTTGTTAGAGTCTGACCAAGTTAGAAAGGGATATGATCATTTTATAACTGAAGGGTTTGTATCCTTGAAAGAAGGATCTACTCTGGTGCCAATAAAAATTCTTAGGGATACTGGAGCTTCTCAATCACTGATGTTAGATAGTGTGTTGAAGTTTAATGAAGAGAGTGATACTGGTGAGGTAAATTACATAAGAGGTGTTGGAAGTGATTTTATGCCTGTACATTTACATAAAGTAAATTTAAAGTCAGGGTTAGTTACAGGATTTGTTAAAGTAGGATTACAGCATAGCTTACCTGTGAAGAGTATTTCTTTATTGTTAGGTATGACTTGGCAGGTGGACAAGTTTTTCCTGAAGTGCATTTGACAATGGAGTCAGAGGAACCAGAGGTGAATTCTAACACAGATTCTTCCTGTGTTGTGACTAGAGCTATGGCTAAAAAGATGGATGTGCAGAATGAGGTTGTTACTCATGACTGTTCAACTCAGGATTCGAGTTTTGAGGATGTGTCAGAGACTTTCTTACCTTCGTTGTTTGAACAAGGTTCTGGGAGTAAGTCTGACTATGAAGATTTATCTCTGTCTCGGAAGGAGATGATAGCAGAGCAGAATAGAGATCCTGAGATTATAAAATTAAGGGAACAATCTTTACTAGGTAGTGAAATTGAGAAGGTGTCAGTAGGATATTACTTGGAAAAAGGAGTGTTGATGAGGAAGTGGAGGTCGCCTACATTTACAGTTAGAGCAGAAACAACAGATGAAGGAATTGATTTTTAAGTATAAGGATTTGTTTCCAGATGTTCCGAGAAGGACTACTATAGCTTCACATGATGTAGATGTTGGAGATGCCAAACCTATTAAACAACATCCATATAGGATGAACATGGAAAAATGTGAACTTGCTGAGAAAGAAATTGAATACATGTTAGAGAATGATATTATTAGACATTCTAACTCGAATTGGAGTTCGCCATGTGTTATGGTGCCAAAAACCTGATGGTAGTATTAGGTTTTGTACAGACTATAGGAAGGCGAATGCTGTAACGAAAACAGATGCATGTCCAATTCCTAGAGTAGATGATTGTGTAGATAAGGTTGGAAAAGCAAAGTTCCTTACAAAGATTGATTTATTGAAAGGGTATTGGTGTGTTCCATTAACGGACAGAGGTAGAGAGATTTCTGCATTTGTAACTCCATCTGGGTTATATGAGTATAATGTTCTTCCATTTGGGATGAAGAATGCCCCAGGTACTTTCCAGAGGATGATTAATTCTGTGATTTCAGGGATTGAAAGATACTGATGCTTATCTTGATGATTTAGTGACAGGAAATGATACTTGGGAAGCACACATAATTGCGGTGGAGAAATTGTTTGAAAAGCTTTCAAAAGCTGACTTGACTATTAATTTAGCCAAGAGTGAATTTGGACATGCCACTGTGACTTACCTTGGTTATGTTGTAGGTCAAGGTAAGGTACCCTCCTGTTCAGGCAAAAGTTCAGGCAATTTTAGAGATTCCCACTCCGACGGGGAAAAAAAACTCTTAGAAGATTTTTGGGAATGGTAGGATATTATCGAAAATTTTGTGAGAATTTTGCTAATTTTGCCCTTCCATTAACTAATCTTCTGCAGAAGAATGTGAAGTTTGTGTGGACAGTGCTTTGTCAGGAAGCATTTGAAAAATTGAAAACAATGATATGTCAACAACCTGTGCTTAAGGCACCTGACTATGAAAAACCTTTTTCATTAGCTGTAGATGCTAGTGATGAAGCTGCGGGAGCAGTATTGATGCAAAGGAATGAGGGTGATGAGGTTGATCATCCAGTAGCTTACTTTTCTAAGAAATTTAATAAGCATCAAAGAAACTATTCAACAATAGAGAAAGAATTGTTATCTCTTGTTTTAGCTTTGGAATATTTTGAGGTATATGTTGGTACAACTCAAAAACCACTTATTGTTTACACTGATCATAAACCGTTAGTTTTTCTGAGTAAGATGAAAAACAAAAACAGAAGATTATTAAATTGGAGTTTGATGTTACAAGAGTACAATATGTGATAACTCATGTTAAAGGTAAAGATAATGTGGTTGCTGATCGTCTATCTCGATGTTGAATGTACAATGTAATTTTTTTTGGAGTAGTTTTTTTTAATTGTAACACTCCTACTGTATTGTATGTTGTAAGATGTTATATGATGGTATTGTATATTGTGTATGTTATATATTTATTACATTTGTTTTTTCTTGTAAGTAATTATTAAAATTTTTGTTCTTGTAAGACCAAAAATGTTTTTTTTGGAGGGAGGTGTTACGTACCCGTGACACGAGACAGTGGTACCCTTGTCACGTGACTGGGGTTGAAGTTATACTGGACTTGAGGTAATGGTCTTGTGATGTGGAGTGATGTCATTTTCCCGACAGTAGAGGTCATGTGACAGTTTTTTTTACAGGGTATAAACGGAAGACCCACCCTGTCAGATGGGGCAGTTCGTGGCGGGATTTGCCAGCTGACTTCATGTCCCTGCGTGATTTAATGTGATGACGCAGTTTAGTTGAAAAATGAAGTTTTATATCATGCCTAAAGTTTAAAAGGTCATTGCCAGCGGGTTCTTTGCTGGTGGAGAGTGAAGATAAGAAATTTGGAAGATAAAAATCGAGGAGAATCGATTTTCGACGGTGGATTGGTTACGACCTTATTTGATCCTCATTCAGAAGGATTTCGTTGACTGTTCTCGTGTTAATCTCCGCTGGGATAGCGGGAGATTGAGGACAGAGTGTGGAAGAAGAGGTTAGTGCCATTAAACCATTACGTTTTATAAAATTCTTCGTGGGAAAGTTCGACGCCGGGGATAGGACAACGACATGGAAGAGAATTTAAATCGCCTTAAAAAGTCTCTCCTTTTTAAAGAACTGTTTACTTTCGGCATACCGCTTTGAAGAACTGTTTTTTTTCAATACCGCTTTAAGAACTGTTTGAATTGCAGCGCTATTAAGAACTCTGAATGTGTCGCAAAGCAGCTGTTTTCCGGTTACGTTGAGTTTGTTTACTTTGAAGGGGTTTGTTTTTCTATGTTTAATAAACGTGTTATTTGTTATAAAAACCCTTGCCTAACTCATCTATATTTATTGTTGCCTGAATACGTAACAGTATTAAATTGGTTATTTTTAAAAAAATCCTTGTGGAAAAACTTTCTACTGATTTGTGAGAAAGTATATGTAATTCCCGCGCACTAGGCTTGTATGGTTTGGAGATTTCAACGCACATAGTTGACTGTAGGGATGTTCGAGGCATGATGGTAACGGTTTGATTGTCGACGAGTTTTTCAACTTGTGTGTCTGAACGGGTACGAGATTTAATTTTCATAGTAGTTGTGGAAATGCTGCAGAATTTTGAAGAAGATGTGAATTTCTGCAATGAAATGTTATTCAGCAAACTGCGTTGGATGTGATTCCCATTGCAAACAGAATTAATAGGAGAAAGGCTGTACCATGGTGGACTGAAGAGTGTGGAGAGGCAATTAGGGACAGAAATAATGTTTTTAGAGAAATTAATAAGTTTCAGTCTACGAATGACCTTATTAAGTATAAAAGGGCACAGGCCGTGGTGAGAAAAGTGGTGAAGACTGTGGAAAAGGTTTTCCGGGAGTAATATTGTGATAATATTGGACGGGACTGGCAGGTCAGATGTCTCCGCGAAAGAATGATATGTTATTGTCTAATCAGACATATGACTGTCAACACTCTTGAGATAATATTAAAATGTCTGAATTGTATTTCGAGGTTTGATCACATTCCGTCCTCTTGGAAAATGGCTGTATTAGTGCCCATTCTAAAACCTGGGAGCTCCCGGTCTGAGCCTACTGTTTATAGGCCAATATCATTAACGACTTATTTATGTAAACTTATGGAACGTAGGTAATCGAGCGCTTGAATTATACTTTGGATAAAACAGGTAATTTCACATTTTATCAGAGGGGATTTCGGAAGGGTGGAATGACATTGGATTCAGTTTTATTACTGGAAGATACTATTTAAAAAGCGCAAATAATTATATGTTTTTAATAGCTGTATTTTTAATATTGAAAAAGGATGATGGTATTTATGAAAGGAAGATCTTCTGATTAAATTAAGATAATAAAGTTTGAGGGAGGGATTGACTTCCTGTGCAGCTACGGGTGGGCAAGTTGTATTCGGTTTTTATGAGATGGGAGTTTGGGATCCCATAGGTAGAAATTTCAATCTGAAAGTATACGGAAATACAATAGCAATTAATCAGGTCGAACAGTCGGCAAATAGATGGGATTTAAGCTTTCAGTGACAAAACCACGTTATGTGTTTTATAAACAGGATTGAGATGAAATTATGCGGGTAACCTCTTGAAGACGTGTCATTGGTAAAAATTTCTAGCCATATGGGTGGATCATAAAGCAACATATCAGTAAAATAATTGATAAATATAAAGGTATAGGTACAGGCATCCGTCAGTCTCAAGAGACCATGGAGTTGCGCCCTTGAAAAATCTAATCAGGGTGGTGTACAGCGTCGATTGTGACTGAAGAGGCCCAGCAGGGAGTGACAGTCCTTGCCACATTTGGCACAAGTGTGGTGAGTGTCCTGTAGGTCCACCTCTTGAGGTTTCTGCTTCCTGCGCATGCGCCTCTCCTCAGGCGTCCGCCTCAGCTTCTCTTCACTCTTTCGAGACTTTGGTGGTCGTTTATACTTGCTTCATTAGATCTGTTCTTGATATCGGATTAACTTCATCCTCAAATTTCAAAGGTTTAGGTGTGATACAAGCAGCGGCTTTAAGATTGTGCTGTGGTGCAGTAAGGTCGTCTTCTGTTTCGGCTTTACTAGTTGAAATTATGGAGGCTGAATTTAATGTTAGCATACTAGACTAATTCGAGTGGGCAAGAAATAATCATCGTGTTAAAGGTGCGTTGGAGGACTGTTGGAACAATACAAGAAGAGTGTTTTGGACTGGTTTCGGGACATTTGACCCTGCTTTCATTACAATGGCCTGTTGAAGTATGTACCAGTTTGTTAAATTTTGTTTTAACATTTGTATGTAAACACCTTCAAGGTTGTGGAGTTGCTTTTCACGATTGTGATGTGGAAAATAAGGGTCGCTTTGGTTTTGAGAGACCACCTGTATGGGTGACTATGGAGACAGAGTAAAAATTAATAAATTCTCATGATCCCTTATGCCTGAAAATCTTCAGTTCATCAGTATATTAATGAAGATTATTATGACATATTAACCATTTTACAGAAAGATCAAAATATAATTTAACTGGAATTGTTGGTGTGGCGGTTTTTTGTGCCCGAATTATAGGTAACGATAAAGAAGCGACCTACGAAACATTGATCAGGATACACAGCAGAGCTGGTTGCCATCATTCTAGTTCCTTACTGTTGGAAACACATCAAACATTATTTCATATTCAAAGTACTGGATTCGGCGTGCGCACTGATTTCGGGGCACACGAATACACGGCGAGCAGTCGGATCCCGAGGAGCCGTTGAACAGAGGGATCTGGGAACACAGATCCAGCATTACTTGAAAGTGGCGTCACAGGTAGATAATGGAAAGCTTTTGGCACATTGGACTTCATAACTCAAAAGCATTCCGTACAGGAGATAGGATGTTACATTTAAGTAGTAAAAGACGTTGGTGAGACCTAACTTGAAATATTGTGTGCTTTGGGGCTGACTGCGCGTTTGAAGATGCACAGGATTTCGGATACACGTGGTTTTGGGGTTTGCGCACAGATTTTGGGCATATCTGCTGGTTTTGGGATGCACAGAACTAAGATTTGGGGAAGTGCACCTCTCTCTCTCTCTCTCTCTCTCTCTCTCTCTCTCTCTCTCTCTCTCTCTCTCTCTCTCTCTCTCTCTCTCTCTCTCTCTCTCACACACACACACACACACACACAAACACACACAAACACACACACACACACACACACACACACACACACACACACACACACACACACACACACACGAGCGCGCGCACACACAACACATTCTGATCCGCCTTTCCAGCTCTCCGCAGTGGTTCTCTGACACAGACGCGGCGACATGATTACAACATATTAACCCCAACTAGACTGCTGTGTTTGGTAGCCATGTGTTAGGGTTAAAGGTGGGTCCTGTACGAGTTCTCGAATGTTCCAACTGTGACGAATCCACTGAGAAAACTGAAGTACTTCGTTGACCGGAAAGTGTTCATTCATCACCACAAGCAGACATGTTCCTGAGGACCCTCTCGGTAGAGTTCCCCAAAGACCAAGTACATCAAGAATTTATACTCTTCAGGAGAGTGTAACAGGAGGTGACAGAGTACAATTTCACAAGCTACAATGACATATTTTTTCTTCAAAATTCTGTATTTGACAAATGGTCCCTTTGAAGTACATATTTACAATGAAAGATCATTTAATTGATAAGACACCTCAGAAGGTTCCGTCATATTTGTTGGGACAAACTAACGTCCACAATGGTCGAAATATTAATTTACTAATTTAATCACAATCTGTCTCTGCGGGGATTGCATTTGTCTGACGCAATCGGTTTGTCAATAATTTAAAAAAAAAACTTTATTTTTAAATCTGTTTAAATGTGTCCCTGTGGAGTCGCTAAATGGTATTCAAAACCCTAGGCATGTGCTGCCACAACATCTCATTCCGAGAGATCGTCTGTAGCACAAGGGGACAAACCACTGGGCAGAGAAAATGTCTGCAATGTTGGATAGGTACAGGAGTGTGGAGAAACTTGATGATCATTGTATATCCGTCGGAGACATCGATCCTCTCTGCTCAACATTCTGATGGTTCATATTTAATGACAAGCGGAACTAAACCTCTGTCTCCCCACCAACTCATGGGATGGGCTCGAACTTTGCTCTTGCCTTTAATAACACGTTGAGCAGAGTTGCCCCAGTGCCGGGGAAGGACAGCTCTACGGGAGGGAGTGATGCAAGGGTTTTAATGGGACTTTCACAAATTTGTCACAGAGCTGGAAACGGGCAGCTCTCCGCGAATGGGTGACTGGTATTTGTGTGTGTTGTTCCTGTCCGAATCCCTTCCCGGCCCCCGTCAGATACCTGGTCAGTCACGCTTCAATCAGTGAAACCGGCCCCATCAGTGACTGGAATCGGGATCAGCACCGATCGCTTTTGTTCATGCAGCTCGTTTATTTTTAATCGCCGGCAATTTTCCACACACCGTCTTATCACCATACTGAAGAGGGAATGTCAGAGACAGGGTGACCCGTGTCTGATGTTAGATTAGCAGTTATTCAGAGACTCCAGCACTCTTGAGATCTAGCTGAAACCCAATCCCGTGTTAACTCCCGGAGGAATAAGTTCAGTAATGCCCAATGTCTTTCTCTCTCTCTCTCTCTCTCTCTCTCTCTCTCTCTCTCTCTCTCTCTCTCTCTCTCTCTCTCTCTCTCTCTCTCTCTCTCTCTCTCTCTCTCTCTCTCTCTCTCTCTCTCTCTCTCTCTCTCTCTCTCTCTCTCTCTCTCTCTCTCTCTCTCTCTCTCTCTCTATATATATATATATATATAGTGAATGTCGTGGCGATTGTGATCCTGTCCCGGGGAAAGTGCGGCCTCTCTACCTGCACCACTCGCTACCTGGTGGCCATGGCAGCGGTGGATCTACTGATCATTGTCACGGGGGTCATTTTGTATTGGATCAAATTTTATTACTTCCGATGGAGCTTTCTGAGCATCACCCCTGTATGCCGTGTTATTGATGTACTGAAGTTCACAGCCGCACACTGTTCTGTCTGGTTCACCGTCACTTTCACCTTTGACCGGTTTGTCGCCATTTGCTGCCAGACACTGAAAACAAAATATTTCACCGGGAAAACTGCGGCTGTGGTTCTGACAACAACCGGCGTACTGTCGTGTCTGAAAAACGTTCCCCGATACTTTGTACGGGAACCCAGAGTGATCATCGACAATGTACCGTGGTTCTGTAAACTCATAGACAATTATTTCACTGACCACGGGTGGGTAGGATATGACTACCTCGATATTGTTTTAACTCCGTTCCTCCCTATCTTTGTGATTCTGCTGATGAACGCTCTGACAGTCAGGCACATTTTAGCTGCCAGTCGGGTCCGTAAGGGGCTGAAGGGTCAGAGTAAGGGGGAGAACCGTAGTGACCCGGAGATGGAGAACAGGAGTCTGTGGTTTTACTCTTCACCCTCTCCGCAGCTTCATCCTCCTGTGGATGACACATTTTGTAAATGTCATGTATTATCAGGTCTCAGGGAAAGGGTTCGCTTTCAATGATTCTGAACGGATCTTTATGAATGTCGGGGTTTTGCTGAGGAATTTCAGCTTGTGCACCAACACATTTATTTACGCGTTGACGCAGACAAAATTCAGGGAGCAGGTGATCAGCGCGGTAAAATATCCGGTCACCTCGGTGCTTCAGTTCATTAATAACGCCGCGTCCTGAGCACAAGTCAAAGGCGGTCGCGAGTCTCCATTCTGGGCTCCAGCACCTCACATTCACCGCCTGATGTGAAGGTGTTATTCCCGGGAGGATTGTTCCATCGACCGGCAGCTTCGGGACATCAGGATGGTGTCTGTGTGTGCATAGGCAGACACCGTCCTGGACACCCAATAACTTCCTGGATTTGCCCTAGCATATGTCAGTCAAAGAACGACTGTGGATTGTCGCCCACACATTGGTCTGTGGGCATGTAGATGAATTCCCACCCACCAACCTCACAATCTGACGTCCTCACAGCAAGATGGCGATCTAGTCTGATGTCGGTTGGCACATCCAATATCAATCACACCCACCGCCGCCTTGATTGCCTGACGTGCTTAAATAGGGCGTGGTTTCAAACTACGGCGGTTGACACTCTAACTTAAAGGCACATTCCCGATACCAACTGTGTTTGAGAGAATTTGGAAACAAAAGCCTTCACTGCTTCTTGTTTTCAAATTTAAGCTAAATTACCCCCAAGATGTCCTATAGACTATACGTAACGAAACACAATACTGTGCCATAAATTAAAGGAACTCGCATAAATTTTAGATAGTTTTTAAATGAAAGCTATCAACCCCCAAACATTGTAATACAACCTCATCTTGATTTATTTCTACGTGATCTGCTTCACCCTCAAAAAGTATGTGTTGAACTGCTTCATAATGACACAACCGAGAATGATGTTTTCCAACATAACATAATGAATAATTAAGCAGAGTACTGTATGTTCAATTCTGTGTTGTCTCAATATAATTCCTTCCCTTCTTGTTTTACCCCCTTCACCCCTGAACCTAATGTTTTTATGTATTCTGTAAAACTGTCTCCCCTTGTGACCATTATCCCGCAAGTCTTGCCTGAGTTACCCTACAAACTCCCTAGCTTCTGATTTGCTAACTGGAAGGTCTTCATTTAGAGTTGAATTTCAACAGTTTTTTTTTAACGAAACAGTCACTGGTTCATTTCCCTCAACAGCACTGTGTGCAGGGACATATAAGGAGAAAACATATCAACCAATACTTTGAATCTGACGTAATGATTTTTGAGTTACCACGGCAAGCTGGCCAACTGGTAGAACTTGTTTTAGGCTCATGGAAAACGAACAGTAATCTGAAAAAATTACATTTACATGGACAAATTTCCTTCATCCACTATAAGCCTAAAACGATGTCAACAAATTCTGTCTATATTCTAATAAATGGTTAACATTTCATCAAAATTTCCCTTGATAAACTGAAGAACAAACAGAAAGTTGGGCTAAGATAATCTAAGAGAATCATCTGACTTTATTAAACTGTGTTATTAAGCTAGTCGTAGAGAAAACAAGATGCAGTTTCAGAAAATGTGACAATGGTGAATATTGCGTCATTAAACAATCCCATCTTCCCAACGAGATAACGCCACAGACGCCTAAAACTAAAAACACTCCTCGTGTGATGTTGCCAAGAGCCCTCTAACACAACGTCAACAGGATGATCATTTCTTTGCGCCCTCAAATTAATCCAGTGTGTTGACATCAACTGCACTCTCCGCAATTCTAACGGTAGTTGTCCCATTTCAACCAGTAAAGCCAAAACAGGTGATCACAACAGAATCTTTGAGCCTGTGCTTGTATCACAACCAAGCATTTTAAAGTTTAAGATGTAACTGATCCATAAACCACACAGCCATTATCAAGAACGAATTTAATTAAACAAATAAAATTGGTCAACAGAAATTTCCGTGCAGAACCTCAGAATACCCACAAATCGACATCTGGGAATCTTTATTGCTCCTTTATAGTTAACATTTATTTTACTGATATGGTGCTTCCATGTAAGCTTATTATCATCCACATGCCTGGAAATCTTACCACTGACACAATTTCAAGAGTTTGATCGTATCGGTTCAAATCAATTGCAGGTCTATTAACCCTACTTGTAAAACACATAACTTGTGTATTAGCTGCTGATAACTTAATTCCTAAATATTTAACTATTGTTCCAAATTATTGATTGTTACATGTATCCAACATACAGTGTAATTGAAATTTCTACCTTTAATCCACAAACCTCCATCATCTGCATGCAGTGATTTACGCATCCCATTGCCTATCAGAAAATATCATGAATCATAATATTAAATAATAAAGGTTACTGATATGGCTTTGTTATTTTCCTAATCTCTATCTCATAGAAACCCGTATGTAACCTGCCCACATCGTACCAGCACAGGTCGCCCAAACATAAAATTCAGAAAAAAACACATGCAACCTCCCTCTCTGTCCTAATTTCGATAATGTAGTCGACAGTCCTTCCATTCATAAACACCATATGACTATTCAATATCAAACATACTGCTCCCAAAACGTCTTTATTTAACTGTCCTTTCCTTGTATCTTCCAAACCTAAAACTGAATCCAATGTCATTCCACTCTTCCAAAATCAACACTGATAAAGCGATACATCACCTCTTTTATTCAAAATATATTTCAAACGCTGAATTTACAAACAAAAAAGATGTAACGATATAGCCTACAACCAGAAGGTTCAAGCACAGAGCTCCTCGGATTTAGAATAGGCACTGCTACTGCCATTTTGAATGAGGAAGGAAGATGGCCTAGCCGACAAATACGATTCTAAAATGTTGTTACATCAAGAGGATTGTCAGCTAGGTGTCTAATCATACAATACCAGACATCACCCTTTCCAGGAGACATTTTACCTTCATCAACAACAATCCAACCACAAACGGGAGGAAATCTGCATACGCTGGAAATCCAAGCAAGCCACACAAAATACTGCAAGATCTCAGCAGGCCAGTCTTTCTGTCCTCCAGTCCTGCTTACGGGTCTCGGCCCAACATCCCGACTGTAATCTGTTCCACAGACGCTCCCTGGCTCGCTGAGTTCCTCCAGTACTTTGGGGGCGTAGTCTTCGTTAACAATAGCCTTCTTAAATTCACTGAAAGAAAACTCCACAGCAGTGATACTACCATTGCTACAGCTGACTTTCAACGCATCAGGGTATGCAATTAGAACCACGTCCCTACATTCTTTAACCTCATCATTTAAATGGTTTTGATTACGAATCGCAGCAAATGACCCAACCATCTCTATTTCAGTGACAGTCATTTTACCCTCATCAATCAATCCTGGAATATTATGATCCCTACGAATCCCCCATTTTATCAATCATTTCCCAAATATCTCCGCTTAATATTCCTTCCAATATTGTCTCAATATGATTTCCAGTGAACATAATTCACAACCTTCACCACATTCAACACCTCGGCCTGTGCCCTTTTATACTTATCAGATACTTCCTAACTTTCCTAAACGTCGACTTCTCTCCCTAAATGCTACTACACTCTCCCCAATCCACCATTGTACAGCGTCTCTGCAATTAATGCCTTTTTTAAATGGAAACACTTCCAGCTCAGTTTGATGAATAATGTAACATAATCTTTCATTATAGAAATTTACATCATCCTCAACATTCAGCCCTGATTCAGCCCTCACTCAAAATCCTAATAAACCACGTAATTTGTTTTACCTAATATTCCAACTCCCTTGGCTGGCTTCCTGTCCCCGATGTAAATCCAACCTCAAGTTTATAAAGACAGGAAAATGATCACTCCCCAATGTTTCATCACCCTTAACATCCCACATACAGTACTCATACCGGCCAGTCTATTCCAAACCAGAGTTAAATCCATACAGTTTCATAATTAACATGAACATATATCTCGTGTTAACAAACCAGGTTTCCTGCATATACTGTATATAACATCGGGAGGATTTGAAAAATCAGAATCAAAGTTTTCCCAGTCTTTATCACGGGAAATCAAGCTTCTCGCATTCCATTGCAATATTTTAATCCCATTAGGCAGCTTCACAAGTAGAGTAGGATACAGATACCCCGGCCATCAGAGCTTCATTTACAGCTTCCCACACAACACCAGTTACACAAGTTACCTTCCTGCAGTTTTCACAAATATTTTAATTACCTCATTAGGACGAGATGTCTGATCAGTACAATTCATCTCATCCGTTATAAACATCACAAATTTCATTCTATCGAGCTGCAAAGACTCTTTAGTGAGAGAACTGTGATGACGGCATAAATCCACTGACGATACAGTCTGTTTTCTGACTAGGAATACGTTATCAACATTCACTTGAACTATTTCCAAGGCTGACAGTCGTTCATGTTAAGTAATCATCGTGTGAGCTCTTATTTGACCGACAGGCACGTCAGCCAGTGTCAGCACGGTACAGGGGAGGGTCTGAGCTACGATAGATCGGGTGGAAATCTGCCCCATATTTAGACCCCACTCTTCCCGTCCATCGCCATGGCGGTGTTCAGCGTGTTGCTGCTTCGGTGGTCGCCGGTCTCGTCCTCCACAAGGATGGGCGTGGTTCTCTTCGGTGGGTCCATTCCGGCGATGTTTGTGGTGGCTGAGGAAACGTGTTTTTTTTTGTAGGGACCGAGCGAGGAGGCGACGCTAATTGACTACAGCTTCTAGAACGCGCCGCGGCCTCGCCAGTTCGGGAATAATCGCTGATTGATCGCGGCGCCCGACGTGAGCTGCAGCTCCAAGGGTTTGTTAATTATGTGCAACAGTCTCTATTATGACCAATTTGTGCAATTCGTATGCTGTTAGATAGGAAATTGGGAGCAAAAATCTGGAGCAGAACATTTGCATGGCGTTCTGCATAGGTATATTCCATTGAGGCAGCGTAAGGATGATCGGTTTAAAGAACCATGGTGTACAAAGATTGTGGAATATTTAGTTAAGAAGAAAAGAAAAGCTAACGAAAGGTTGAAGAAACTAAGTACCTCTGGAGCCCTAGAAAATTGCAAGTGTGCCAGAAAGGCGTTTAAGAATGAAAATTAGGACGTTGTTTCGTTTTTACTGTGCACTGTACCAGCAGTTATGGTCGAAACTATAATAACTTGACTTGACTTGCTGCACATAGTCACCTACGTCCGCTTTGATGCGGCACTACAACCCCAGTCAGGCAACGCCCTCAATCGGCGGCAACGGCCCTAACAAGCTAATTAAGGTCTGAGACCTTGTTGTAGTTAAAAGTTTTTCACTCTGCAATTGTACAGAACAAAAAATAATACACTAATTTTGCTTAAAATGTTGAAAAGAATGTTTCATCTTTAATTTTTTGACTTTTGGAGATCAGTTTATCTTCGACTCACTTATCTATTCTCAGTAGCAGAAATTTTGAACCGGGGTGCCGAAACCTTTGCATGCCACTGTAGGTAGAACTTTAAACTTTTTGAAGGTGGAAGCAGCTATTTGTGAACTGTTTGAAATGAGTCTTGCTTTGAACTGATCTTATGTGCACATGAGTCTCTCAGAGGGTTTGGGGTGCACATAGATTTTGGGCTGCGCTCTTACTTGTTGATGTGCATATATTTGGGGGTGCACACGATTTGGCTTTTGACTTTTCCTTAAAATGGGCCCTTTTTCTGCTTATTTTTAATTTCTAATCCTACATTCAGATTAAACTTCATGAAGTTCAATCATTTAATTGAATATGTTGTACCGTCTGATATTTTGCGGTCGGACCTGTAACTGGGCAACACATCTTACAGCATCCACACAAACGAGATTTCTCAGTTTGGCGGAGGCCCCTAGACGACCACGGGCTGGCCAAACCTGAGGACCTGAGTGTTACACATACAACATCGGGAGGATTTGACAAACCAGAAATAAACTTCAGCGGACGGGCGTGGTGCTCTTTCGACACCTCGGTGAGTGCGCCCAGCGGATGTTTGAGGTGGATGAGGAAGAGTGCGCCCAAATATTCGTGCCGAACCCAAACTCCACATGCACATCAGTTGTTCTCAGAGCAAGAATCATATCAAACAGCTTACTAAAGGTAAGCCTCAAGCCCGCTCAGCTCGCATTCGTCTAGGGGGAGCAGTCTTCGGCCCCGCAAAATGATGTAACCAAGTTTGTGCAGATGCTGTGTGATGTAGCCCACAACGTCAAATAACAGACAGTGCACCATATGCGATTAAATGATTACACTTTATAACACTTACTTTGACTATGTGATTAAACGATTACTCCTTATAACACTTACATTGACTATGTGATCAAATGATTACTCTATATAACACTTACATTGAATATGCGATTAAATGATTACTCTTTATAACTCATACTTTGACTATGTGATTAAATGATTACTCTTTATAACACTTACATTGACTATGTGATCAAATGATTACTTTTTATAACTCTTACTTTGATTATGTGATTAAATGATTACTCTTTATAACTCTTACTTTGACCATGTGATCAAATGATTACTCTTTATAACACTTACATTGACCATGTGATCAAATGATTACTTTTTATAACTCTTACATTGACTATGTGATCAAATGATTACTCTATATAACACTTACATTGAATATGCGATTAAATGATTACTCTTTATAACTCATACTTTGACTATGTGATTAAATGATTACTCTTTATAACACTTACATTGACCATGTGATTAAATGATTACTCTTTATAACTCTTACTTTGACTATGTGATTATAATAGAGAAACAAAATAAGAACTGTTGAACTGTTCAAAAAGAAAAAGGCGACACTATTATTAACCATTTCGTGTACACAAATCGTTGGAGCTCTCATGGGACTGGGTCTCCCTTCCGCTGGACGATCTCCTCCAAACTCCGCGACCCTCGAATGGGACCACCCTCGGTGGTCGACCAACGCGCTCCACACGAGTCTGTCCTCTTCTCCTCTTCTCGCCGAAGAACCTGTGCCTCGGACTCCCGCTCGGGATTCGCTCTGTCGCCCAGGCTTCAGCATCTCTCTGTCCGCGTCAGCTCTCTCTGTCCCCACGGCGCCTTCTACACAAAGCCTGCGAAAACAACAGCTTTCCCACAGAAGAAAGTATAACATCTCTGCCATTGCTTAGCAACGGCATTTCAAAGTCTCGTTATCTATAGTTATAACCCATTACCTCAGCAGTTAATATTACAGAGCAACCATTTTATGATAACATTACTAAAAAGCTATTTTATTATTCCAGCAGTTAACAATCCTAGCTAATGGGTTACATAAAGAAGGAAACAACCTTCAGATTCGTCACACCACAGCATCCACCGACACCCCCATGTAAACGCCGAGACCGGGGAGAAACTCAGGCAAGGCGAGGGCACACCGTAGGTAAATTTGAGGGTGTGCACTGCTTTAGGGTGGGGGAGGTGGAATGCCCGTTCGGAAGGTGCACATGGATTTGGAACTGCGCACAGTTTTGGGTGTGTCGGCCGATTTGGGAATGCACAAGGATGTGGGCCGTTCGTGGATTTGGGGGTGTGAAAAATCTCATTTATAGATACTTTAATAACGAAAGCACTTTGACCTTTGCTCTTGTTAATGGATTTAAGGTGGAAACAGCTATTCTGTGAACTGTTTGAAATGAGTCTTGATCTGGGATAATGTAATGTACATGTGGGGGTGTCAGCGGATTTGGGGTGCACACAGATCTGGGTATGTCGGTGGATATGGGGGTGTCGGTAGGTTTGGGGCTTCATATGGATTTGGGGATACAGACTGATTTGGGTGTGCACACGACATGCGGGTTTGCGGACGTGCACAGATTTGGGAATACCAGTAGATTTTGATGTGTGTCGAATCTCAAGGTCGCTTTAGATAAATAGATAGATAGGTACTTTATTCATCCCCATGGGGAAATTCAACATTTTTTTCCAATGTCCCATACACTTATTGTAGCAAAACTAATTACATACAATACTTAACTCAGTATAATATGATATGCATCTAAAATCACCCTCTCAAAAAGCATTAATAAATAGCTTTTAAACAGTTCTTAATAGTTTACTAAAATACATTGAATGGTAACTTAAGCTCAGTCCTAACCCCGGCACTCTAACATATCTTACCCCTGGCGGTTGAATTGTAAAGCCGAATGGCATTGGGGAGTAATGATCTCTTCATCCTGTCTGAGGAGCATTGCATCGATAGCAACCTGCCGCTGAAGCTGCTTCTCTGTCTCTGGATGGTGCTATGCAGAGGATGTTCTGGGTTTTCCATGATTGACCGTAACCTACTCAGCGCCCTTCGCTCTGCTACCGATGTCATACTCTCCAGTTCTGTGCCCACGACAGAGCCCGCCTTCCTTACCAGCTTATTAAGACGTGAGGCGTCCCTCTTCTTAATGCTGCCTCCCCAACACGCCACCACAAAGAAGAGGGCGCTCTCCACAACTGACCTATAGAACATCTTCAGCATCTCACTACAAACATTGAATGACGCCAACCTTCTAAGGAAGTACAGTCGACTCTGTGCCTTCCTGCACAAGGCATCTGTGTTGGCAGTCCAGTCTAGCTTCCCGTCTAACTGCACTCCCAGATACTTGTTTATACAGAATTCATTAATAAATGCAAGTTGACCCTTGATCTCTGTTCTTGCGTTTTTTTAATTGAAGACAGGTATGTTGTGCACTGCTGGAAATGATTCTTGCTCTGAGATAATCTAATATGCATGTTGCGGGGTCGGCATGTTTGAGGTGATGCAGGGATTTGTGAGTGGGAACAGATTTGAGGATTGGGGATCTTTTGTTGAATACGAGGATGGAGGATGTGCTCAGAAACAGGAGTTCCTCAGCAAATCTGGAGACGCAGGCTGATTTGGGGGCACCCATCGACTCGGCGGAGAAGATGGGTTTGTGAAGATGCAGAGATTTGGGAATGACAGCGGATTTGAGGTGCGCGCTAAACTCACGGTTCTCAGGATGCGGAGGTGTGGGGAATCTGAAAGTTGCTACATTTACAGATACTTTAATAATAAATGCGGTTTGAACTTTGAAGTTTGCTCTTGCTGCCTTCTGCTTACGGATTTGGTGGCACATGCAGCTTTGCGGTATGTCCGAGAATGTGTTAGTGCACAGGGAGCCGGCGGTGTATGTTGCTTTGTCCGCACACTGATTTGAGGGTTGAGTGCAGGTTTGTCGTTTCTTCCTCTGAGATAATCAGATGTGCATGTGGGGGTATCGGCTGGTTTAGGGTGCGCACGGAATCGGGATTGTGCACTGATGTGCGGGAGCACTCGGATTTGGCGGTGCGTACGGATTCGGTGATGTGCGCAGATTTAAGGGAATGTCAACGAATATGGATGTGAATACGCATGTGGACGTGTGTTGAGACATTGAACTTTGTTATTTTTTAAGGTGAAGGTAACTATTTTGTGAAGAGTCTGAAACGATTCCTGCTCTGGGAAAGATTAATGTGTAGGTGTGTGCACGGATTTGGATATGTGCGCAGACTTCGGGGTTTGTCGGTGAATGTTGAGGTGCATATCGATTTGGCCGAGCATGCAGTTTTGCGGATGTGCGCAGATTTAGGGGTCGATCAGCGAATGTGTTTGTGTACGGGGATTTTGCCGTGTCTCTGGCTTTGGGGCTACAAACTGATTTGAAGGTTGAGTGCGGGTTTGCCAGTGAGCATAGCTTTGTGTGTGCACACTGATATTCAGATATGCGCAGAGCTGGGTGTGTTGGCGGATTCGGGGGTGAAAACTGACTTGGGGGCTCGGCTGATTTGGAATGGGTCAAATCTCACGGCTTTTCCGTTTATACAGACTTTAATAATAAATGTAATGTGAACTTTGAGCCCTGATCTTGTTTTTTTTTAAAGGACAGACATTGTGTGAACTGTTTGAAATGATTCCTGCTGAGGGATAATGTAATATGCACATTGGAGCGTTGGCAGTTTCAGGGGTGAGAACGGATTTGTGGGTGCAGACGGATTTGAGAATATGCGCTGAATTTCCTGTTGTTTTCGAGAATAAGGTGTTTGTCATGCAATATTCGGTTCCATCAGTATTTTGGAATCGGAGGATCTGAGGGCACACTGACTTGGTGTGCACACGGATTTGGGTGTGTGCAGTGGTTTGGGGATGTCGGCGGATTCGACGGTGCACGCGGATTTTGGGGAATCTGTTGGTTTGGAGCATGCTCACAGATCTGGGGGTACACTTGCACTTCAGGGTTTTCAGGATTTGGAGGTGCCACGTTTCTCAAAGCTGTTTTATGAAGAGCTACTTAAATAATAAATGCACTTTGAGCTGTTACATTTGTTCTTGCCATTTAATCAGGTGGAGCAGCCATGTTGTGAACTATTTGAAATGATTCTTGCTCTGCGGTAGTCCCATGTGCATGTGGGTTGCGTCTGCTGATTTGGAGCTGTGACCAATCTCAAGGTCGTATCAATTGTACATACATTAACAATAATTGCAATTTGATTTTCAGCCTCTGCTCTTGATGTTTTGTTTTTCAGGCAGCCACTTTGTGAAGTGGATGAAATGAGAATTCGAGAGCATCTGTAGTTTGTGGAGACAGGTGGGAAGCAACTGAACCCGGGAGATAAACTGAAATGGAGACGGACACGTGTATAGTCAGGCAGAGACAATGGGTCTACCCACACTGACCCACAGACACACACACACACACACACACACACACACACACACACACACACACACACACACACACACACACACACACACACACACACACACACACACACACACACACACAACTACACTTCCTTTCCTTATCCGTCTCCACAACTCTCAGCCGTGTTCTTTGACACATACGGGGTGACATGATTAAAACATACTCAACACCCCCACGTGTCTGCTGAGTTTGATGGGCATGTGGTAGATTTATGTGTGGGTCCTAGACAAGCTCACAAATGTTCCGACTGTGATTGAGTCACGGAAGAATTTGGAGGATTTAATGAGTATAAAATTGTTTATTCACAAGCACAAACTGACATTTTCCTGAGGACACTCTTGGTAGAGTCCTCCAAAAATCAAACCACATCAGCACTTTGTACACTTAAGGAGAATGGTAACAGTAGGTGATTCAGTACAATTTCACAAGCTACAATGACATAATTTACTTCAATGTTCTGTGTTTGACAAATGGTTCCTTTGAAGCACGTATTGACATCGGAAGTACTTTTAATTGATATGGAACATCGGAAGGTTCAGTCACCTTTGTTGGGGTAAACTAACTTAGAATTAATATTCTAAATATTAATTCCTTAATTTAATGACAATCTGCCACCGCAGGAATTGCATCTGTTTGATGTAATCGGTTTATAAGTATTTTAAATACCTTTATTTTTAAATCTGTTCAAATCTGTCCCATTGGAGTCGCTAAATGGTATTAAAACCCCAGGCATGTGCAGCCTTAAGATTTCATTCCGAGACATCACCTGCAGCACAGGGGGACGAATCACTTGAGAGAGAAAATATCTACAATGTTGTCCAGGTACAGGAGTGTGGAGAAATTATTGTGTGTGTTCACTGCCCTCATTGGAGTCCCTGGGAAGTGAGCAGAGCCATTCATGTTTGCTATTTCTGTGCGCTAACCGGTGTGACCCTATTCATCATCATTTGACCGGATCCCAACTTGATGAATATTCTACAAATATCCGTCAGAGATGCGGATCCTGTCAATTTAACATTCTGAAATTTCATCTTTAACGACAAGCTGAACTCAACCGCTGACTCATCGAACTCACGGGATCGACTGGAACATTGTTCTTGCCTTTAATGACACCTTGTTCAAATTTGTCCCAGTGTTGGGCACAGACAGCTCTCGGGCGAGGTGTAATTGGGAGGGTTTCAATGGGACTTTGCCCAGATTAGACCCTGTGCTGGGCATAGTCAGCTCTCCGAGAAGATTTGCCTGAGAGGGTTTACATTTTGATGTTCATTTTTTTCTGCGTTTTGACCAGAACGAAAGCCTGGTCCTGTTTTTTTCACGTCTCCCTGTGGAGTCGCAGTCTCAGGTTACTAAGTTGTTCTTGCTTTCCCTCTGAGACCCGTCTTGAATTCGGGCACCGCTTCGTCCTGAAGGAGGGTCTTGGCCCGAAATGGGACTTTGTTTAATTCCATGGATGCTGCCTGAGCTGATGATTTCCTCCAGTATTTTCTGTCTGCTGCTCCGCTCTGTATCGCTTCTCGGCCCCATCAGATGCTGAGTTTTCAGGGGCCTGATCAGTGACGGCTAAATCAGTCAAACCGGCCCAGTCAGCGTCTGGAATTGGGATGAGCACCGATCGTTGTTCGTGCAGCTTGATTTTATCGCCAGTGATTTCCCACACATTGTCTGATCTCCACACTGAAGAAGTCAGAAATACTGTGTTCCGTGTCTGATATTAGATTAGCAGCTGGTCACACACTCCAGCACTCCCAATCTTCAGCGGAAACCCGTTCCCGTGTTAATTCCCAGAGAATGTATTTAGTAATATCCAGTGCCAATTCATTCTTTTTTCTTTCTTTCTCTCTCTCTCTTTCTCCCTTTCTCTCTCTCCTTCCCTCCCTCTCCCTCTCTCTCCCTTTCTCCCCCTCTACAGTGAATGTAGTGGCGATTGTGATCCTGACCCGGGGAAAGTGCGGCCTCTCTACCTGCACCACTCGCTACCTGGTGGCCATGGCAGCGGCGGATCTACTGACCATTGTCACCAGCGTCATTTTATATCAAATCAAATACTATTACTTCGGGTGGAGTTTTCTGGGCAACACCCCTGTGTGCAGTGTTATCGATGTACTAAGATTCACGTCTACACATTGTTCTGTCTGGTTCACCGTCACTTTCACCTTTGACCGGTTTGTCGCCATTTGCTGCCAGAAGCTGAAAACAAAATATTGCACCGGGAAAACTGCGGCTGTGGTTCTGACAACAACCAGCGTACCGACCTGTCTGAGAAACGTTCCCCGATACTTCACATGGGAACCCAAGATGATCATCGACAATGTACCATGGTTCTGTGATCTCAGGGACAAAGTCTTCACTGACCCCGGGTTTCAACTCCGTTCCTCCCTTTCGCTGGGATCCTGCTGCTCAACGCTCTGACAGTCAGACACATTTTAGTGGCCAGTCGGGTCCGTAAGGGGCTGAAGGGTAAGAGCAAGGGGGGGGGGAACCGCAGTGACCCGGAGATGGAGAGCAGGAGGAGGTCTGTGGTTTTACTCTTCACCATCTCCGGCAGCTTCATCCTCCTGTGGATGACATTCGTTGTAAATTTCATATATTATCAGGTCTCAGTGGAAGGATTCGAATTCAATGATTCTCAGTGGATCTTTCACTACGTCGGGGTTTTGCTGAGTAATTTCAGCTGCTGCACGAACACATTTATTTCCGCGGTGACTCAGTCGAAATTCAGGGAGCAGGTGATCCGTGCGGTGAAATATCCCGTCACTTCGATGCTTCAGTTGATTAATAAAGCCGCGTCCTGAGCACAAGCCAGTGTCAGCTGCACTGTTTCTAGTCCGGAGTCCAGTTCCTCACATTCACCGCCTGATCTCTGAGGTGTTATACCCGGGCGTATTGTTCCATCGACTGGCAGCTGCAGACAATTCGGGGGGGGGGGGTGTGGGGTGTGTGTGTGTGTGTTTGGGAGCGGGGGGGGGGAGGTGTTGGCCTAAAGCACAGTCCAAGCCACTCATTGGTCTCTCCAGATCTCAGTCAAGATGACGCACACACATTGGTCTGTGGATATGTGCATCTGTTCACATTCGCGCCGACAAACCTCAGTCCGAACTGTCCAGAAGGACAGTCCAATGCTGTTTGGCTAATCGAAGTTCAATTACACCAGCCTCCGTCTTTCCCTTTATAGGATTGGCTAATTTGAAGAAATACGGCGTGCTTTGGGTGAATGGTAGTTGAAAATCCAACTCAGAGGCGCATTCCCGCCACCATCTGGACTGGGGTGTGGGGTACAGAATTGATACATAAAACCCTATCTACTTGTTATTTTTCAAATGAATGCTAAATTACCCCAAAACCCGGTAGATTGTAAATCATGAAACAAGGTAAGGTGAATTAAATTGAAGTCACATCCGTAACTCAGGAGCGAATTTGAGATGAAAACCATTAACCGTCAAGGATTGCCCTGAAACCTGCACATCATTTCTTTCAATCTTGAATGCTTCGCATTGAAATAGTTTGTGATCAACAGTTTCATACTGAGAAAACTTACACAACTCGGAATTACGGTACATCTTTATATGGACAAATTTCCACCACCCACTGTAAGCCGAGAATGATGGCAACAAATTCTGCTGTGTGTCCTGATAAATGGTTGGTAAGCTGTTTCTGTATCAGTACCTGTAATTCAGTTACTGAAACACCACATCTAAAATCTTAGAAACATAAAATATACAGTACAATACAGGCCGTTCGGCCGCAAAGCTGTGCCGAACATGTCCCGACCTTAGAACTACCCAGGCTTTACCCATAACCCTCTATTTTTCTAAGCTCCATGCAGCTATCGAGGAGTCTCTTAAAAGAATCTACCGCGTCCGCCACCACCACTGCAGCCGGCAGCCCATTCCACGGACTCACCACTCTCTGCGTAAAAAACTTACCCCGATATCTCCTCTGTACCCACTTCCATAGAACCATAGAACACAACAGCAAGAAGAAAATAAACGGCCATTCGGCCTTTCTAGTCTGTGCGGAAACTTTATTCCGCTAGTCACATTGATCTGCACTCAGTCCATTATCCGCCAGTCCTCTCCCATCCACGTATCCATCCAATTTATTCTTAAAATTTAAAAGTGAGCCCACATTTACCACGTCAGATAGCAGCTCGTTCCACACTACAATCACTCTCTGAGTGAAGAAGTTCCTTCTAATATTCCCTCAAACCTTGCCCTTCACCCGAAAGCTATGTCCTCTCGTATTTATCTCTCCTAATTTAACACGAAAGAGCCTATTCGCACTTACTCTGTCTATACCGCTCATAATTTTGTAAACCTCTATCAAATCTCCTCTCATTCTTCTACGCTCCAAGGTATAAAGTCCTAACCTGTTCAATCTTTCCCTGTAACTTAGCTCCTGAAGACCTGGCAACATCCTAGTAAATCTCTGCACTCTTTCAATCTTACTGATATCCTTCCTATAGTTAGGTGACCAGAACTGCAAATAATACTCCAAATTTGTCCTCACCAATGGCTTATACAATCTCGCCATAACATCCCAACTCCTATACTCAATACTTTAATTTATGAATGCCAGGATACCAAAAGCCTTCTTTACAACCCTGTCTACCTGTGACGCCACTTTTAGGGAATTATGTACTTGAACTCCCAGATCCCTTTGTTTCTCTGCACTCCTCAGTGCCCTACCATTTACTGTGTATGTCCTACCTTGATTTGCCCTTCTAAAATGCAATACCTCACGCTTGTCTGCATTAAATTCCATCTGCCATTCTTTGGCCCATTTTTCCAGTTGGTCCAGATCACTCGGCAAGCTTTGAAAGCCTTCCTCGCTGTCCACAACGCCTCCAATCTTGGTGTCATCATCAAAATTGCTGACCCAGTTTACCACATCTATATCATTGATATAGACAACAAACAACAATAGTCCCAGTACAGATCCCTGAGGCACACCACTAGTCACAGGCCTCCAGTCTGAGAAGCAATCATCCACTACCACTCTCTGTCTTCTCCCACACAGCCAATTTCGAGTCTTTTTTTAAACAACGGAATAACAAGAGCTACCCTCCAATCCTCCGGCACTGCACCCGTGGCTGAGGACATTTTAAATATTTCTGTCAGGGCCCCTGCAATTTCTACTCTAGTCTCTCTCAGGGTCCGAGGAAATATCAAGTCAGGCCCGGGGGATTTATCTACCTTTATTCGCTTTAAGGCAGCAAGCACCTCCTCCGCTTTAATCTACAAATGTTCCATGACACTACTGCTTGTTTCCCTGCCTTCCATATACACTATGCCAGTTTCCTGAGTAAATACTGATGCAAAAAAACTGTTTAAGATCTCCCCCATCTCGTAAGGCTCCACACATAGACGACCACTCTGATCTTCTAGGGGACCAATTTTGCCCCTTACTGTCCTTTTACTCTTAATATACTTGTAGAAACCCTTCAGGTTTTCCTTCACATTATCTGCCAAAGCCACCTCATGTCTTTTTTCCTTCCTGATTTCCTTCTTTAGTATTTTCTTACATTTTCTATTCTCTTCAAGTAACTCATTTGTTCTTTGCTGCCTATACAGGAAAACAGATTATCTGAACAGTGACCAATTAGGAAATGGGGAGGTGCAACAAGACCTGGGTGTCATTGTACACCAGTCATTGAAGGTAGGCATGCAGGTACAGCAGGCGGTGAAAAAGGCAAATGGTATGTTGGCATTCATAGCAAAAGGATTTGAGTACAGGACCAGGGAGGTTCTACTGCAATTGAACAAAGCCTTGGTGAGACGGCACCTAGAATATTGTGTGCAGTTTTGGTCCCCTAATCTGAGGAAAGACATTCTTGCCATAGAGGGAGTACAGAGAAGGTTCACCAGATTGA
The DNA here is from genome assembly GCF_048418815.1 of Hemitrygon akajei. Classification (NCBI taxonomy): domain Eukaryota; kingdom Metazoa; phylum Chordata; class Chondrichthyes; order Myliobatiformes; family Dasyatidae; genus Hemitrygon; species Hemitrygon akajei. The sequence continues at coordinate 5,700,818 of NW_027331923.1, forward strand.
TTCCTGGGATGGCTGGACTTTCATATTCAGAAAGACTGGATCGACTAGGCTTATACTCACTGGAATTTAAAAGATTGAGGGGGGATCTTATTGAAACGTATAAAATTCTAAAGGGATTGGACAGGCTAGATGCAGGAAGATTGTTTCCGATGTTGGGGAAGTCCAGAACGAGGGGTCACAGTTTAAGGATAAAAGGGAAGCCTTTTAGGACCGAGATGAGGAAAAACTTCTTCACACATAGAGTGGTGAATCTGTGGAATTATCTGCCACAGGAAACAGTTGAGGCTGGTTCATTGGCTATATTTAAGATGAAGTTAGATATGGCCCTTGTGGCTAAAGGAATCAGGGGGTATGGAGAGAAAGCAGGTACAGGGTTCTGAGTTGGATGATCAGCCATGATCATACTGAATGGTGGTGCAGGCTCGAAGGGCCAAGTGGCCTACTCCTGCAATTATTTTTCTATGTTTCTATATCTGCTATACACTTCTCCCTTTTTCTTAACCAGATCACCAATATCCCCTGAAACCCAAGATTCCCTATGCCTGTTAACTTTGCCTTTAATCCTGGCAGGAAAATGCAAACACTGCACTCTCAAGATTTAGCTTCTGAAGGCCTTCCACCTACTGAACACATTCTTGCCAGGAAAAAAAAGTCTTATCCCAATCCACTCTTCCTAGATCCTTTTTCATTTCCACAATATTGGCCTTTCTCCAATTTAGAAACTCAACTTGAGGACCAGACCTATCCTTATCCATAATTAATTTGAAAATAATGACATTATGGCCACTGGACCCAAAATGTTCGCCTACACATACTTCTGTCACCTGACTGTCTCGTTTCCCTAACAGGAGATCAAGTATTGCATCCTCTCTCGTAGTTACCTCCATATATTGATTTAGAAAACTTTCCTAAAAACATTTGACAAACTCCAAGTCATCTAGTCCTTTTACAGTTTGGGAGTCCCAGTCAATATGTGGAAAGTTAAAATCCCCTACTATTACAACTTCCTGTTTCTTACACCGGTCCACTATCTTTATACAGATTTGCTTCTCCAATTCTCTCTGACTATTGGGCAGTCTATAATACACCCCTATTAGTGTGGTCACACCTTTCCCGTCCCTCAGCACCACCAATATGGTCTCTCTAGACAAGCCCTCCGGTCTGTCCTGTCCTGCACAGCTGTGATATTTTCCCTGACTAGTAATGCCACTCCTCCCCCTTTCATCCCTCCCCCTCTATCACGTCTGAAATAAACCATAGGTGGGAGGTTATCTTGTTGTATTAATGTATTAAAAATAAATTATAAATTCTACCAATGGAACCTCTTACTGAAGGATTATTATTCAAAATAGTATCCAACAAATCAGATTCTTGCATATATGGAAACTTAATTATTTTTGTAAAAAATGTCTAACCTGAAGATATTGCAGAAAGTGTGTATGAGAGAGACTATTTGCTAATTAACCCTTCAGAAGTCATCAATCGACTATCACAAAATAAATCTGCAAAAAGAAAACAGATCCCCTTAATCACTAAAAATTAAACAAATTGGGAGAGAGAACTTAATATGACCTTTGTTAATGAAGATGGTCAATTCTTCTTCGATATGTGCCAATCACTGTTTAATTCAATTTAAAATTGTTCACTGTTACTATTTAACAAAGGAGAGACTATTCAAAATATTTCCTAAAATAGACAATTATTGCGATAGGTATAAAACTGAAGTAGCCACTTTTTCACATATATTCTGGTCATGTTCTTCATTAAAATCTTTTTGGAAATCTTTATTTTCTACAATTTCTAAAGTTCTGAAAATTAATTTACAGCCTAATGTTCCCCTTCCTCTGTAAATCGAGTTTAACCACTGCCACCCCAACCCCCCCCCCCCTCCCCCCCCCTCCGGAGCAGCACTGGCAAACCTTCCCGCACGATGTTAGTCCCCCTCCAGTTCAGGGGCAAACCGTCCCGTCGAAACAGGTCCCATCTTCCCGGGAACAAAGCCCAATTGTCCAGAAACATGAAGCCCTCCCTCCTGCACCATCTCCTTAGCCACGTATTTAGCTGCACTCTCCGCACATTTATATTTACAGGGACTTTACTCCTGACGCCGGTCCCGGGACCCGACCCGTTTACAGACCCGGAGCGGAACCGGAGCAGATTCTCAGCCACTGGTTCACATCCCAGTTCGCAAAGAAAGGATAAAGTTTCCCCGTGAATTTATTCCCAGTGAAGGTGTGAAGATGGGACTTGGTCTCCGCCTTGTAAAATGAAACTGTCCCGGACTCGTAACTGAGATAAACTCCCACCCTCCCGGGGATGGGACCGGCAGCGAGACGGGACTCGGGCCAGGGGGGACCACCGAACACGTCACAATCCCGATGTAACACTTCATAATACCGCCTGATGACCCAGAATCCGGTCTCCGGACTCAGACTGACCCCTCTCTTCCTCTCCACAGACTCTGTGGCGACTCCCAGAAACCAGTCCCGATTCCCCGTCACCTCCACCTCCCAGTAATGTCTTCCCGATGTGAATCCCTCTGCTCCCAGCACAGAAGCCCAGTGTGTGAATCTCTTCCCGGTGTCAGGGAGATTCCTCCAGGTCTCGGTCCATCTCATACTCTTCCGATCCTCAGACACCTCGAGATACGGACCCGCCGTTTCCACATCCAGGGTGACAGAGACTGGGGGGAGAAGCAGAGAATTTGAGTGTCCCCGGGGATCGGGGGGAGACTCGGGCAGCACGGCCCCGGGGACCGGGGGAAGACTCGGGCAGCGCGGCCCTGGGGATCGGGGGGAGACTCGGGCAGCGCGGCCCCGGGGATCGCGGGGAGACTTGGGCAGTGCGGCCCCGGGGATCGGGGGGAGACTCGGGCAGCGCGGCCCCGGGGACCGAGGGAAAGGCCGCGGGGCCTCAGGTGCGGTCGAGTGGCCGACACGAACCTTTCCCGTGGTTTCCCGCGGTCGCGGTCGAGGTCGAGGTCCTTCTGCAGCTGTACAGGGCCCTGGTGAGACCACTCCAGATTTGAGGAAGGACATTCTTGCTATTGAGGGAGTGCAGCGTAGGTTCACAAGGTTAATTCCCGGAATGGCGGGACTGTCATATGTTGAAATATTGGAGCGACTGTGCTTGTATACACTGGAATTTAGAAGGATGAGAGGGGATCTGAATGGAATAGATAAGATTATTAAGGGATTGGACACGCTGGAGGCAGGAAGCATGTTCCCGCTGATGGGTGAGTCCAGAACTTGAGGCCACAGTTTAAGAATAAAGGGTAGGCCATTTAGAAAAGAGATGCGGAAAAACTTTTTCACCCAGAGAGTGGTGGATATGTGGAATGCTCTGCCCCAGAAGGCAGTGGAGGCCAAGTCTCTGGATGCATTCAAGAGAGAGTTAGATAGAACTCTAATAGATAGCGAGGTCAAGGGATGTGGGGAGAGGGCAGGAACGGGGTACTGATTGTGTATGATCAGCGATGATCACAGTGAATGGCGGTGCTGGCTAGAAAGGCCGAACGGCCTACTCCTGCACCTGACGCGACGAAAGCGGATGGACAACTAATGTCTCCCCAATGGTTTTCCGCTGGACAGGCGAACCATCCTCCCTCACTCCTGCCTGTTGACCCCTGAAAGTATTTTGTGTTTCCATGAGATCTCCTCTCATTCTTCGAACAGGGAACAGAGAACATAGAGCAGTACAGCACAGGAACAGGCCCATCATTCAATGTTCACATTCATTTGTGAGTGTGAAGTGGGGGAGTGTGATGGTTTGAGACAGTAAAGGATGTGATAATGGGAACCAGTAGGGGAGAGATGAATGGCAGATTGAACCAGGAGGGGGAGGGGTGGGAAGCCTGTGGGTGAACTGTGTGTGTAGACGTAATGAGAAGCTAGAGGGGGAATAGATGGCAGATGAGGATGACTTTGTCCCCTTTCCCACAACCGCATCCCCCGCAGCCCCTCATTAGGACAGGGGATGAATTTGCAGGAACCCTTAAGCAACACAGGTCTTGATGAAGTGTTTCAGTCTGAACCGTCGACTGTTTACTCTTTTCCATAGAAACTTCCCGGCCTGCTGTTCCCCCAACAATTTGTGTGTGTTACTCTGCTTTAAATATACTCAATTATTTGGCCTCCACAGCTGCCTGTGGCAGATTCACTATCCTGTGGATAAAGGAATTCCTCCTCATCTCTGTCCTAAATGGACATCCCTATAGTCGGAGGCTGTGCTTACCGTTCTCGACCCACCCACATCCTCCCAACATCAACTCTCTCCAGACAGGTGTCAGAGAGATCTGGCGAGACCCTTCATCAGGACCTGTGTAGCTTGGATTACCAGCATCTGCAGATTTTCTCCTGTTTGATTTTTAAAGCACAAGTTAATAAGTAAACTTCTTGATTAGTCAGAGTCTCAAAAGTTATGGGGAGGAAGTGGGAGAATAGGGTTGAGAGGGATAATAAATCAGCCATTCTTCTAAACTCCGGTGAGTACAGGCCCAGAACCATCAAACGCTCCTCATATGTTAACTCTTTCATTCCCGGAATCATTCTTGTGAATCTTCTGGACCCCCTCAAATGCCAGTACATGTTTTCCGATAGAAGGGACCCAAAACTGCTCACATTACTCCGTGTGGTCTGACCGATGCCTTATAAAACCTCAGAATTACATCCTTGCTCTTGTATTCTAATCCTGTCGAAATGAAAGCAAACATTGAGTTTGCCAATCTGGGTCTCAAGATGGCGCTTATGTAGTGAAGCGGTTTTAGGCTGTGTTCGAAACCTTTTACTTTTTTTTAACCTACAACCTAATTGATCTTTTTATACCTATTCTAAAGGGGTTTAAACATATGAAATTTTTTTCAACTGTTTGAAACATCTTCAACTCGCTGAAATGTCTAAAGCAAAGGAATCGAAACAGACGAAAGAACCGTTAACTTTAGAAGCAATTGCGAATCTTATGGATGACAGACTTGGAAAACTGGAGAGTAAATTAACCGCAAAGCTTTCTACGTTTGATGAAATTTTAAAGACATTTGACGTACAACTTCAAGCACTTACACTGGAGTCACAAAAACAACAAGCAAGTAATTTAGTTCTTGAAGAAGCCGCTCGCCAGAGAGATCGTATAATTGAAACTTTGCAGCAACAGCAAACTTCGACTTCTCTACAGATGGATCGTTATAAATTTAAAATTACTGATCTTGAAAACCGCTATCGAAGACAAAATCTTCAGTTAATTGGGATTCCGGAAAAATTTGAGAATGGCGATCTCACTGTTTTTTTCTCCAAATTTTTAATGGATGTCTTTGGCTCAGAAGTACTGGATTCTCCTCCAACAATCGACCGTGCACATCGCATCTCTCGTTCTCATTCAGATTCAAGTTTGAAACCACGACAAGTAATTCTCTGGATCCATTACCCTCTTACCAAAGAGCGTTTGATTCGGGCTGCACGGAAAAGGGTATGATCAGCTTTCAAGATTTTAAATTCCGTATTCTGGAAGATTACAGTCCCGAAGTTCTAAGGGCAAGAATGGCTTTTAAATCGGTTATGAGGGAAATTCATCAGAAAGGCTACAAGCAAGCGCTGTTATTTCCAGCACATTTGAGAGTTTCTCTCGAAGACGGAACTTATCGGTTGTTCAAATCTCCAGCGGATGCTCAAAAATTTCTGGAAGAATAACATTTTATTGGGTTGACTAATGTAATAATTAGTCTATAGATTTGGATCTTCTATAAAATGATGTTTTTTTTAATGCATGGCTTACACGTATTTTTATACATGGTAAAAGTTCGTTTTTGGTTTATTTTGAATTTATTATTTTTTCATATTATTAATCTGTTAGTTTTGAAAGTAATTTATTAGGGTTTTCTTTTAAATTTGTATACACTTTTTTATATATTTTAACGTTTAAATATTAAGATATTTTAAAAAAATAAAATGTCGTTTCTTCTTCCCGAAAGGCTTTAGTGCTTGGAACGTCATATCCGTTTTGATGAATTTGAATAAGTTTTAAACTTTCTTTTAAAACACTAATTCAGTATTATTCATTTATGGGTTTTATCATTTTAATTCTTTTTTTTAAATCCTTTTGTTTTATATATATAATACTAACTTTATATTTTAATTTTTGTTATACCCACCCTTTCTTAGAATATGGGTGGTTTGTATCTATTATTCAACTTTTTTTTTGTTTGAGTTGCCGTCTTGAGACATGGTGGTAATTTTAGTGTTAGATTGCTTGCTTGCCTCTTTTTGGCTTTTTTCCTGGGGTTTTGAGGGTGGAGGGAGGGGGATTTTTCTTTTTTCTTTTCTTTTTACTTGCTTTGTGCTTAGTTTTACTTCATGGGCTTATATGAAACTACAAAAATGGTTGCAGTGTCGTGACTTCCGGTTCCTCCTTGAACTTACTTTCCTCTTCCGGATTCATGAGTTCATCTTTTTTTCAACCTTATGTGTTAATTGTAATAAATATTGTCAATATGGATAAGGTTATTAATTTTGTTTCTTGGAATACTAATGGTTTAAATCATCTGATCAAACGGAAAAAAATATTCAAAGTATTCCATAGAATGAATGCTAATGCTATCTTTGTACAAGAGACTCATTTAAGGAAGGTGGATAGTCAATGCTTTTTTAGGTTTTGGAAAGCCCAACAATATCACTGAAATTCTCAAACCAAAGTAAGAGGTGTTTCTATTTTTATAGATTCTTCAACCTCCTTTATACATCATGAAACAATTTCAGACCCACAAGGTAGATTTTTGCTCATTACTGGTCTACTTTTTAATCAAGAAGTAGTTTTAGTTAATGTTTATGTTCCAAATACTGATTGTCCTGAATTTTTTAAGTGTCTATTTTCATCCTTTCCCAATTTGAATCAGTATAGACTGATAATGGGTGGGGATTTTAACTGTTGTTTAAACCCTTCAATGGACAGATCCAAGTCCACACAAGTTCTTCCGAATAAATCGGCCTCTCTTATCAACTCCTTTATGACTGATTCAGCAATTTGCGAAATTTGGCGTTTTTTACACCCCAATGACAAAGAGTTTTCTTACTTTTCTCATGTTTATCATAATTATTCAAGAATTGATTACTTTTTCTTTGATCACTGTTTACTTACAGATGTTATAGATTGTAAATATGACTCTATTACCATTTCTGATCATGCACCTTTGAAGTTATCTATTAAGACAATGGATTCATCTATTAATACTAAATCTTGGAGGTTCAACTCTATTTTATTGCAGGACTTAGACTTTGTTAATTTTATTAAACAACAAATTGATTTGTTTTTCTCAACAAATTCTACAACAGAGATTTCTCGTGGAATTTTATGGGACACTTTTAAAGCATTTATTCGTGGACAGATTATTTCATATTCTGCTGGAGTTAGGAAATGAACTAATTCTAAAATATTAACACTGGTTGACAAAATCAAAGCAATTGATAAGATTTATTCAGTGACTCCCAGCAAAAAACTTTATAAAGAAAGAGTGGAACTTCAAATGGAGCATAGCTTGTTATTATCCTCTTCGATTGAAAATGAGTTAACTAAATCTAGAACCCAATTTTATGTGTATGGAGATAAGTCTGGTAAATTATTGGCTAATCAATTGAAAACTGCTTCGATTAAACGACAGATTACTAGGATTCGTAAACAAGATGGCACTCTGACGATCGACCATAAAGAGATAAATAAAGCCTTTCAAGATTTTTATAATCCCTTATATCAGTCAGAATTTGCTGAGGATTCTTCTATAATAGATGAATTTTTAATGAAATTGAATATTCCAAAATTAACAGTAGAGGATAGTGTATTCTTAGATACACCTATCACGGAAACTGAAATTAAAAAGGCTATTTTTTCAATGAATTCCGGTAAAGCTTCTGGTCCAGATGGTTATTCTGCAGAATTTTTAAAATCTTTTTCTTCTATACTTTCTCCTTGGCTTTGTAAAATTTTTAAAGATGCGTTAATTATAGGTAAATTGCCACAATCTTTTTATGAAGCTTCTATTTCTTTAATCCTTAAAAAAGGTAAAGACCCTATTGAATGTGCATCCTATCGGCCTACATCCTTGCTGAATACAGATTTTAAGATTTTTAGTAAAATTTTGGCTACTAGATTAGAAAATATACTACCTCGAATCATTTCTGAAGATCTGACTGGTTTTATTAAAAATCGTTATTCATCTTTTAACATTAGAAAATTAACATTATTTATACCCCTTCATCCAAAATACCAGAATGTGTCTTTTCTTTAGATGCTGAAAAATCATTTGATAGAGTTGAATGGCCATATTTATTTAATACGATGCAGCATTTTAATTTTAGTTCAAAATTTATATCATGGATTAAGTTAATATACTATAAACCCTTGGCTTCGGTTTTTACCAATAATCAAAGATCTTTTTTTCAGTTATTTCGAGGTACAAGGCAAGGCTGTCCTTTAAGTCCTTTATTATTTGACATCGCTTTGGAACCTTTGGCTATAGCCATTCGTGAATCACCTAATATTTTGGGTATTACTTGTGGGGAGGGGACGTATAAGTTATTATTATATGCTGATGATTTGTTACTATACATATCCGACCCTGAAAGATCTATTCCTGCTATTTCGTCTTTGCTTACTCAGTTTAGTAACCTGTCTGGTTATAAATTGAATTTTAATAAGAGTGAATTATTTCCATTAAATATGCAAGTTCCAATTTATAAACATTTAACATTTAAAATGATTATAGATTATTTTACTTATTTAGGCATCAAAATTACTAAAATACATAAAGATTTATTTAAAGTTAACTTTTTACCCTTAATTGACCAAGTTAAGCAACTTGCTATCAGGTGGTCTCCGTTATCTTTGTCATTGGTTGGTAGAATTAATGCTATTAAGATGATGGTATTACCCAAATTCCTATATCTATTTCAAGCATTGCCAATTTTTATTCCTAAATCTTTTGTTGATATTATTGACTCTAAAATATCTTCTTATCTATGGCAGAATAAAAATCCTAGACCAGGTAAAAAATATTTACAGAAGCCTAAGAAGGAGGGTGGTTTGGCCTTACCAAACTTGAGATTTTACTATTGGGCAGTTAATATACGATATTTAATATTTTGGACACAAGAATTGACTATAGCAGCTTGCCCACAATGGGTAAATTTGGAATGTAAATCTGTACAAGACTTTTCATTGTTTTCAATCTTAGGATCTTCGCTTCCTTTTTATTTATCTAAATTGAATAAACAAATAACAAATCCTATAGTCAAATATGCATTGCGAATTTGGTTTCAATTTCGTAAATATTTTGGTTTGAATAAGTTTATTTTATCATGCCCTATAATATCTAACTATTCTTTTCGGCCCTCTTTTATGGATCAAGCTTTTCTCTTATGGAAAACAAAAGGTATAACATGTTTTCATGATTTGTTTTTAGATGATAGTGTTATGTCCTTTGAACAGCTATCTAATAAATATAATTTACCTAAAACCCATTTTTTTAGATATTTGCAAGTTAGAAATTTTTTGTATAATGAGTTACAGTCTTTTCCGAAATTATGTCCATTGGACATTACCGAAAGAATTTTAGCTCTGAACCCTTGCCAAAAGGGTTTAGTAGCTATTATTTATAATATGATCATGAAAATACAGCCAGAAGCATCAGAAAAAATTAAGAAGGAATGGGAAGAAGAACATCATTGTCTTACATCCGCTGAACAGTGGGAGAAAATTTTACTATTAGTCAATTTGTCCTCTATTTGTGCTAAACATGCCCTAATACAATTTAAGGTTGTACATAGAGCTCATATGTCTAAGGATAAACTTGCTAGATTTTACTCTCATGTTAATCCAACCTGTGACAGATATCATTCTGATGTTGCTTCATTGACCCATATGTTTTGGTCTTGCCCTTGTTTACAAAATTACTGGAAAGATATTTTCAGTATTATTTCAAGAGTTCTGAATATCAATTTCCAACGGCATCCTTTTACTGCAATTTTTGGTTTACCAATGGTGGATAATAGTCGTTTATCCTCTTCATCTTGACGATTGATTGCGTTTGTTACATTAATTGCTAGATCTATTTTATTGAACTGGAAAGAAATTAATCCTCCAACTATATTTCAGTGGTTCTCTCAAACTATCTCTTGTTTGAGTTTAGAAAAAATTAGAAGTGTTGTTTTTGATCCTTCAGTCAAATTTGAAGAAACTTGGAGGCCATTTATTCAACATTTTCATATGAGTTAAATGGTCTTTTCCTAAACCTCACTTTGATTATCCTTAATTATTTGGATGGAGGTTCGGAGTTATTGGCACTACTGAATGTACTTAACATTATGCAATGGCCCATGTTGGTTAGTTTTTTTTTTCTTTCTCTTTTTTTGGGGTTGTTTTTTTTTCTTTTTGTCTCTTTTGTTCATAAATTCTTTGAGTTTGGGAGGCTATATATACTGATTATTATATATTTGAATGTCTACTTAAACTATTAATTATGTGCTCTCAAACACTTTGTATTCATGGTTCATTTATGTTTGTTTAAAAAATTAATAAAAAGATTTAAAAAGAAAAGAGATTGCCAATCTTACCACTGACACAAACTGCAAGTTAACCTTCAGGGAATCCTGCACAAGGACACCCATGTCCCTTTGCACCTCTGATTTTTGAATTTCGCCCTGTTTACAGAATTGTCTGTGCCTTTATTCCTTCGACCAAAATCGTACCTGCCAAAGTTTCTACCTGTTAAACTCTACCTGTGCTACAAGATCCTTATTACGTATACTGCTGCATTCAAATAAGACCATAAGACAAAGCAGCAGAAGCCGGCCATTCGGCCCTTCGAATCTGCTCCACCATTTAATCATGAGCTGATCCATTCTCCCATTTATTCCCACTCCCCCACCTTCTCACCATGAACTTTGATGCCCTGGCTACTCACATACCTATCAATCTCTGTCTTAAATACACCCAATGACTTGGCTTCCACTGCCGCAAGAAATTCACAGATTCACCACCCTCTGGCTAAAAAAATTTCTTCGCATCGCCCTTCTGAATGGGCTCCCTTCAATCTTTAAGTCATGCCTCTTGTACTAGACTCTCCCACCATGGGAAACAACTTTGCCACATCCACTCTGTCCATGCCTTTTAACATTCAAAATGTTTCTGTGAGGTTCCCCCTCATTCTTCTAAACTCCAAGGAGTACAGTCCAAGAGCGGTCAAATGTTCCACATATCTTAATCCTCTCATTCCAGGAATCATTCTAGTGAATCTTCTCTGAACCCTCTCCAATGTCAGAACATCCTCACTGCCCAAAACTGCACACAGTATTCCAAGTGAAGTCTTACCAGTGCCTTATCGAGAATCAACATCACATCCCTGCTCCTATACTCTATTCCACCCACATCCTCCCAACATCAACTCTCTCCAGCCAGGTGTCAGAGAGATCTGGCGAGACCCTTCATTAGGACCTGTGTAGCTTGGATTACCAGCATCTACAGATTTTCTCACGTTTGATTTTTAAAGCAGAAGTTAATAAATTAACTTCTTGATTAGTCTGAGTCTCAAAAGTTATAGGGAGGAGGTGGGAGAATAGGGTTGAGTGGTATAATAAATCAGCCTTTCTTCTAAACTCCCATGAGTACAGGCCCAGAACCATCAACCAACACAGATGCCTTGTGCAGGAAGGCACAGAGTCGACTGTACTTCCTTAGAAGGTTGGCGTCATTCAATGTCTGTAGTGAGATGCTGAAGATGTTCTATAGGTCAGTTGTGGAGAGCGCCCTCTTCTTTGTGGTGGCGTGTTGGGAGGAAGCATTAAGAAGAGGGACGCCTCACGTCTTAATAAGCTGGTAAGGAAGGCGGGCTCTGTCGTGGGCAAAGTACTGGAGAGTTTAACATCGGTAGCTGAGCGAAGGGCGCTGAGTAGGCTACGGTCAATTATGGAAAACCCTGAACATCCTCTACATAGCACCATCCAGAGACAGAGAAGCAGTTTCAGCGACAGGTTGCTATCGATGCAATGCTCCTCAGACAGGATGAAGAGATCAATACTCCCCAATCCCATTCGGCTTTACAATTCAACCGCCAGGAGTAAGATATGTTAAAGTGCCGGGGTTAGGACTCAATGTATTTAAGTAAACTACTTAAGAACTTTTTAAAAGCTATTATTAATGCTTTTTGAGAGAGTGATTTTAGATGCATATCATATTTTTACTGAGTTAAGTATTGTATGTAATTAGTTTTGCTACAATAAGTGTATGGGACATTGGAAAAAATGTTGAATTTCCCCATGGGGATGAATAAAGTATCTATCTATCTATCTTAGATTTATTTCTGTTTTCCCCATCCTCCACTCTATCATTCCGGTTTACCATTCGGCTGCCAAATCAGTTTAACCCCTCCCTAACAGCTCTATTAAACATTCCCGCTATGGTTCAGGTGTAACGTGTCCTTTTTGAACAGGTAATACTTCCCCCAGAAGAGATACCAATGATCCAAAAATCTGAAGCCCTGCCGCCTGCACCAGTCTCTCAGCCACACATTCATCTGCCTGATCCTACTATTCTTGCCCTCGCTAGCACGTGGCACAGGTAGTAATCCTGAGATTAGTACCCTGGAGGTCCTGCTTCTCAGCTTCCTTCCTAACTCCCGGAAATCTCTCTTCAGGACCTCCTCCCTTTAGGTAGGACCTCTATGTCATTGGTACCAAAATGTACCAAGACAGCTGGCTGCTCGTCCTCTCCCTTCAGAATATTCTGGACCCGATTTGAGACATCCCGTATACTGGCAAATGGGAGGCAGCAAAAAATGCGGGTATCTCTAACAGGCTCACAGAATCTCCTGTCTGTTCCCCTGACTATGGAATCCCCTATGACTACCGCATTCCTCTTCTCCCTCCTTCCCTCCTGCACAACAGCGCCAGGCTCAGTGCCAGAGACCCGGTCACCGTGGCCGTCCCCTGTCAGGTCATCACCCTGAAAAGGATCCGAAACGATATACTTGTTGCTGAGGGGGGCAGCCACAGGGGTGCTCTCCACTATCCGGGCATTTCCCTTCCCTCTCCTGACAGACACCCAGTTTTCTGACCCCTGTAGCCTAGGGATGACTACTTCCCTGTAGCTCCTGTCTATCACCTCTTCATTTTCTCTAATAAGCAGTAGGTCATCAAGCTGCAGCTCCAGATCCCTAACACGGTCTCCGAGGAGCTGAATCTCGGTTCACCTGGTGCAGATGTGGCTATCAGGGAGGCGGGAGGTCTCTCAGGATTCCCACATCTGACACCCTGAACAAAGCACTAACCCTGCAGACATGCTACCTAATTCTACAGGAATGAAACAAAGAAAGATAGGTCTACTCACCCACTTACTTCGCCAAGCACACAAACTTTTTAAACCGTTAGCTAATGTGCCCTCCTGTTCCCCCGTCCGTCCGGGCTGATTTGCCAAGGGGAGAAAAAGAGTCGGTGCCTCGCTCTCGACTCTTCCCGTTACCGCCTAAGCCCGTTGAGCCAAAGCCCTACACTCTGCTGCCACCCACTCCGCTTCCCGCTGTATAGGGTGGTCATCTTTTTAAACTCTCTGCGCTGTCCTGCGCAGTCTCGCCGTTCTTGTACGCAAAGTCTTTTAAAAAACTGCCTTCCTTCAGAATTTAGCTCCCTTCTTGTCCCAATCTAAAAAAACACCTTCAGTCCTTTATTCATCAACCTATTCCACACTGTCCACATGAAATTCAGCAAGACCTTTGATGTCGATGATAGACCACACTTGGAGCATTGTCTGCATTTCCGGTTCCCGAATACGGGGAGGATGTCATTACACTGGACAGGAGGCTTCAGGAGGATGTTACCAGGACTGGGGGCTTGGGTTAAAAACAGAGAGTGGATAAGCTTGGGCTATTCAGTTGTAGTGTAGGATGTTCAGGTATGACCCTTTATTGAGGTAAATAATTGATAAGGAGCTTAAATAAAGTTTTTTTTTCCAAGAAATGGGAGTACAGAACCAGAGGCCTCAGATTGAAAGTGAGACGGGAAATTTTTCTGAGTGGTCTATCGGGTAACATTCTCATAGAGAGGGAGGTTGGTAAATGGAATTTGCCCTCAGACGCTGTAGAAACAGGTAAAAATAAAATATTTTAAAATAAATTTGGGCAGGTACACAGATGGGAAATGGTTAGAGGGATGGGGGGGGCAAACACACACAAATGGGCCATGCTCAAGAAGACATCTTAGTCTTGCAGATTGATGAAGTGGGCCGTGGGTTCAACATCCGTCAAACCCTCCCAGATCATCCTCCTGAGGAATCTCACCCCGGAGTCTGTCTGTGAAGTGTTGATGTGACGTCACGTCAGAGGGCAGCTCAGTGCCACAGAACAGACAGACTGGGTAAGGACGGCAGATTTCAATCCTAAATGGGAATTTGTGCCTATTTCTGTGGCCGTGTGTCACACTCTGATAGTGTGTGTGTGTGTGTGTGTGTGTGTGTGTGTGTGTGTGTGTGTGTGTGTGTGTGTGTGTGTGTGTGTGTGTGTGTGTGTGTGTGTGTGTGTTGATTGTGGTAAATATCCGTGTGGTGGGTATACATATTGAAGCAGAGTGTGCACATTGAAGAATTTGTATGTTACAGCGGGTCATCACATGTCTGGTGTGTTGAGTTGTTTAAATGAATAAATGACTGTCTCTGAAGAGATTGGTTTCCAGGTTACTGAGGGAAATAACAACGTACATTGCTGAGGCTCTGACTACAATCTGCCTGTCCTTCCTGTGTATGTGTGTGAGGGAGCTTTGCCAGGCCGGTTATGCTGTGTGTGCTTCTCCTGAGATGAAATCTTGACCCATGTCAATGCTTGTTGGTGTGTCCGAGCTCATTCTCACAATGCTTCAATGTAGTGGTCTGATCACCATAATACATAGGAGCAGAATTAGGCCATTTGCCCATCGAGTCTGCTCCGCCATTCAATCATGACTGATCCTTTTTTCCCTCCTCAGCCCCACTCCATGGTCTTCTTCCCGTAACCTTTGATGCTGTGTCCAATCCAGAACCTATCAAGCTCTGCCTTAAATACACACAAGTTCCGCAAATTCACCAGCCGCTGGCACAAATTTCTCTGCATCTGTTTTAAATAGACACCCCACTGTCTTGAGGCTGTGCCCTCTTGTCCCAAACTCCACCACCAGGGGAAACATCCTTTCCACATCTACTCCGTCTTGGACTTTCAACATTCGAAATGTTTCAATGAGATTCCCCCTCATCTTTCTAAATTCCAGCGAGTACAGACACAGAGCTATCAAACGTTCCTCTTATGATAACCCTTTCATTCCTGGAATCATCCTTATGAAATGAACCTTCTGCAATGCCAGCACACCTTTTCTTAGATGAGAAGCCCAAAATTGTTCACAATACTCAACGTGAGGCTTCACCAGTGCCTTATAAAGCTTCAGCATCACATCCCTGCTCTTGGATTGAATGCTATCTAAACCCCTTGAATTGAATGCTAACATTGGATTCTTAACCACAGATTAAAATCCATGAGCAACAGGCTCCGGGACAGCTTCTTCAACCAGGCCATCAGACTGATTAACTCATGTGGATACAACTGAATTTCTATGTTATATTAACCAGCCTGTTGTACATATTATTTATCATAAATTACTATTTATGACAAATTACTATAAATTGCAAATTGCACATTTAGACGGAGATGTAACATAAAGATTTTTAATCCTCATGTATATGAAGGATGTAAGTAATAAAGTCAATTCAATTCAAATCTATTTCTTGTTTATTTTTTTCATCCCAATCATTCTTTCAGTTCCTCTCTGTAGATATTTAAAAGCTTCCCAATCCTCCGTCTTCCTGCTAATTTCGTGTTTAGTTGTATGCCCTCTCTTTTGCCTTTACATTAACTTGTCTTCCCTTGTCAGCCACGGTTTTACTATTTTGCCATTTGAGTATTTATTTATTTTTGGAATACATCTATCCTTCACCTTCCTCATTTTCCCAGAAACTGACACCATTTCTGCTCTGCTCTCATCCCTGTCGGCATCTCCTTCCAATTTGCTTTGGCCAACGCCTCTCTCAGACCACTGTAATTTCTTTTACTCCTCTGAAATACTACAATGTCAGACTTTACTGTCTCCTTATCAAATTTCAAGTTGAACTCAGTCATGTTGTGAGCACTGCCTCCTAAGGGTTCTTTTAACTATTCACCTCTGGTTCAATACATAACACCCAATCCAGTAGAGCTGTTCCCCGAGTAGGCACAACGACAAACTGCTCTAGATAGCCATCACATTTCATTCAACAAACTCACTCTCTTGAGATCCTTTACCAACCTGATTTTCCCAATTGCCCTGCATGTTGAAATCTCCCATGATGATCATAACATTGTCCTTTTCATCAGCCTTTTCTATTTCCAGTTGTAATCTGTGGGCCACAACCCACTGACTGTTGGGAGGCCTGTATATGACTGGTGTCAGTGTCATTTTTACTTTTGCAGTTCCTTAAGATTCAAGATCCACAAGATTCAACATCTTCCAATCCTATGTCACATCTTGCTGCTGATTTACCTGCAGAGCCACGACACCCCCTCACCCGACCTTCCTATACCACCGATACATTGTGTAACCTTGGACATTCAGCTCCCAACTACAACCATCCTTCAGCCACGATTCCGTGATGGCCACAACATCATACCTGACAATTGGTAATAGTGCAACAAGATCATCCACCTTATTTCTCATACTCCATGCATTGAGATATAACACTTTATGTACTGTATCTGCTACCCTTCTTAATTCTGCATCTCTAATGCACTGATACTCACCCTGCTGGCTGCAATTTTCTCCTCTCATCTGTCCGCCCTATCTGACAGTCTGACTGCACGCTATCTTTGCATTTTTACCATCAGTCCTATCCCTTCATTCCACTTCCAACCCCCCACCCCACCAAATTAGTTTAAACCCTCCCCGACAGCTCTATCAAACCTCTCTGTGAGAATATTGTTCTCCCTCAGGTTGAGGTGCGACCCATCCCTTTTGAGCAGGTCATTCCTCCACCAGATGAGATCCCAATCATCCAAGAACCTGAATCCCTGTCCCCAGCACCATCTTCTCAGCCATGTTTATCTGCCAAATTATCCTGTTTCTTCCCTCACCAGCACGTGGCACAGACAGCAATCCAGAAATTACAACCCTGGAGGTGCTGCTTCTGAGCTTTCTACCAAGCTAGCCAGATTCTTTCCAGGACCTCTTTTACTTCCAATGTCATTGTCACAAATTTACCAAAATATCTGGCTCTTTTCCAACCCTCTCTAAAATGCTGCGGACACGATTCGAGGCATCCCTAACCCTGGCACCCAGGAGGCAACATACCATTCGAGTGTCCCGTTCACATCAATAGATTCTCCTGTCTGTTCCCCTGACGATTCAGTCCCGATCACGACCACTCCCCTCTTCTGCCTCTAACAACAGTGAGAAATGCTGATCCGGAAGGGGGCAGACCTGTGTCAGTCAGAGTATGCACTCACAGGGCACATGAAGGACTTGTGTATTTTCCTGACAATCCCTGTCACCACACTGATACCTGCTTTTATTCCCTACAATATTATCATCAGTATTAAATTCCCAGTTTATCTGGTAGATCCAAACTCATGTCCTGGTGTGTTAGTGCATTTGCCTGGGATTGGAACTCAGTGGTTCATCTGCCAGTCCCGTGTATTGGTTGTATTGTGACCCTGTGCTGGTGTGTCCAGGGGTCTGACATCTGCAGCTGACTATGTGACAGTGATGCCTCCCAGTCGGTGGGGTTGATGTGGAATAAACTTCAGTTCCACTTCAGCCCAGTATTACAGACAATCTTTGCCTCAAATTGGAACTACATTGAGCTTCATAAACAAGGAGAAATGAATCTTTGTAAGTTTTACCTCGATTAATAGCATCAAGCGTTTCTCTCAGCACTGTGTTCAACAAATAGAGGTGATCAAATTTTTCAACCGGTAGGGTCTCATCTGTCACTGACAATTCCTGGATATCATCATTAATCCTGTAAATATTAAACTGCTGGTTATAAATTGCTATTCTGAACTATTTTACAAATCCATTCAGGGTTTCAGTAAAGAGCCTGTCCTACCTTCTGTTCCGACGAGCTTCCTGCTGAAATAAATAAAACACAAATCCAATTAGACCTGGACTTACTGTCCACATTCTGAATTTCATCCAAATCATTACAAGGTGTTTAAAATTCCCACTCCCGCAGTCAGACACACACACACGGACAATACAGAACCACAGGGTAAATTACAGGGAAAGTTTCTGAATGTCAGACCATTACTGAGAGGATGAAACTTACAGGGAAGACAGGACAGGCTGTGCATTATCATCTGGATATGACGTCAGTGTGATAGGATGGAGGAATTTAAGATCAGTGATGTATGTGATTGTGTGCGGGTGGAGGACGTACCTCTATTTATGGGGAGACTTGTGGGGAGATGTAATTCCAGATGGATTTTAACAAATTCCACAAGAAATGTAGTGACGAGGTTGTGGAACTCGCTGCCACAGGAGTGGCTGAAATGGAACAGCAGAGATTGAATGTAATGGGGAGGCTGGATAAACACGTGAGGGACCAGGGAGTTCGGGTCACTGTTGCTGGTTGTGGTGAGTAGGTGGGTGGAGGATTGTGAAGCAGGGAAATTGAGGGGAGAAAATGGGCCGAATGACCTGGTTATGTTTTGAACAGTTGAACGTTTATTTGAATGTTATCTGTAAAAGTAAAAAGACAATAATAGTTTCCCTGATCTGATGGAAAACGGATACAGAAGATAAGTCTGATGTGTGGGTCAAATTCTTTGTTCTCACTGATTGACAGAGAGACCCTCACACCAACCGCACCAGACACATTCACAGCCTGTGACTGGAACTGGGAGTTAACGAGAGTTTTAGAGGGTATTTAATGTAGAATTAAGGACATAGTCAGGAGCTCTGTGTTATGATCAGAGTAAATAATTTCAGAGAAATTTGCATTCTGTCCTGGGATATACAGAAGTTGTGGAAGTCAAGTTTTGGGACAATAGACAATAGGTGCAGGTGTAGGCCATTCGGCCCTTCTAGCCAACACCGCCGTTCAATGTGATCATGGCTGATCATCCACCATCAGTATCCCGTTCCTGCCCTCTCCCCATATCCCTTGACCCCGCTATCTATAAGAGCTCTATCTAACTCTCTTGAAAACATCCAGAGACTTGGCCTCCACTGCCTTCTGGAGCAGAGCATTCCACATATCCACCACTCTAGAGAGAGCTGGGCGGAGAGAGATTTGTGACGGACTGTAGTCTGGTTTGGGGTCTTTTGGCAGGAGTAGCAGAGCGGGACAAGGGAAGTGACTCAGGATGCCGTTGGAAGAAGAGTCCTTGTTACTTTGTTGAAACAGTTTTTCCGCATCACTGTTCTAAATGGCCTACCCTTATTCTTAAACTGTGGCCTCTAGTTCTGGACTCACCCATCAGCGGGAACATGCTTCCTGCCTCCAGCGTGTCCAATCCCTTAGTAATCTTATTACTATAGGACAACAACAACCCAGGCATGGTAAAAGCGAAGGGAAAAAGTTACGTATCTGTACTTTGTTCTGGGCAGTTTTGAGCTGGGGACGGGCGGATGTCATTCTGTTCTTGACCGCTGTGTTGCAGCTTACTTTACAATTAATTACCCTGAAGTTTCATCGCTCCAAGATTGTATTTTGCTAATGAAGGACTGAAAGCGTATCTTGGACATTTTGAAATGTCATTATTGGAGTGATTGGAGGGCGCATCATGCAAGTATAACAACTTGTGTGAGGTCACCAGCAGCGGCAATTGATTTGTTAGAATTGGCCACTGTGCTGTGTTTATTTCAAACATACCACTGTTCATTTAGTTCAATTTGACAGAAACAAATTGAAATAGAATCCCTCACCTTGAGAAATATCACACTGTCTTTTTGATCCATCTGTTCCTTTAACTTTGAGATTTCCTCCTGAATAATCCTTATATTCTCTTGAGTCTCCCGAAGATTTTTCTCCATTGGGTTGAGAATCCTCTTCTCTTCTTCCCTGAGATCCCTGAGTAAGCTCTGCTCTTTCTCAGTGATAATCTGGCGCAGTTCAGCAAACTGGGATGTGATGTGGGACTGAAGGCTGTGTGACTGTTCCTGTCGAATGAAAGGTGAAGATTAATATACTGAATTGCTGTGCTCTGTTTCCCTTTGTCGCTCAGTTCGGTCTATTGGAGTCCATGCTACTTCTGAGTGCATTCCCGTCAACACCATTCCCTCACGTTTTCCTGAAACCTATTCTCACTTATTGACCCATAAACTCCCATCTGATTCACACACACTCTCCCCACTTTTACAGGGTTAACGGTAATTAGTCATTCATCCGGCATGTCCTTGGGATGTGTCGGAGTCTCTCATGGTCACAGGGACAGCATGCAAACTCCACACAGACAGCAGCAGAGGTCAGGATCGAACCCAGGTCACTGGAGCTGCGATACTCAGCTATTCTGCATTAAATGGAGCAAAACTCGTCAGTAATATCAGAAATTCCGCTCAGGAAGCCTCACCCGAACTCCGGAAATCTTCTCTTTCTGTTGCTGCTCCTTTTCCTGGAAGTCTGATTTCTTTTTTGTGAGAGAGTCGAAGGAAGATTTTAGCTGATCCTGGAAGTCAGAGAGTGAAGGAAATAGAAACAAAGATGCATCAAAAGAAACAGGTGATCAAACCCGATTATCACACAAAATGCCGGAGGAACTCAGTGAGTCAGGCAGCATCTATTCAGGGGAAATAAACAGTCGGTGTTTCGGGATGAGATCCTTCATTAGGACCGGAAAGGAATGGGACAGAAGCCAGAATAAAAAGGTTGGGGACGAGAACCAGCTGACAGGTGACGGGTGAGACAACGTGAGGGGGAACGTGGGGGAGGGTGATGAAGTGAGAAGCTGAGAGGGGACAGGTCGAAAAGGTAAATGTCTGGAGAAGAAGGAATCTAATACGAGAGGACAATCCACCATGGAAGAAACGGGAGGAACTGGGCTGTTTGCGGCCCTGAATGGTGACGAGGGAGGAGGTTAGGAGTCAGGTGTAGCACTTGTCCCGCTTGCAGGTGTCGGTGCCAGGAGGGAGATCAGTGGGGAGGAGCGAGTGGATCAGGGCGATACAGTACGAAGAGCGCGATCCGTATAGAGAGCGGTGAGTTCGGGGTGCGGAGGTGGGCTGTGGGACGGAGAGATGCTAGAACCCCGTTGGAGATGGTGGAAGTTGCTGAGAGTGATGTGTTGGTTATGGAGGCTCGTGTAATGGTATGTAGGACAAAGGAAATGTGTTAAGTATTAAATTAACGTTAGTTTTTACCTTATAGAGTTTTACAGCTTCTTTAATCAGCACAAATCGATGCTCTCTGTGTTCCTCCGCACCTGCACATATCACACAGATCAGTGTCTTGTCCGTTCCACAAAACAGCTTCAGTTCTTCCTCATGTTCCTCGCAGTGACGTTTACTTTCCTTCCCTTTCGGATTCAGGTTTAGATTTCGAGCTTTTTCAGCCAGATTTGCTAAGGCCCGATTCACCCTGAGGGTGCGGTCAGCAAACACCGCTCTACATTCCGGGCAGGAGTTTCTCTGCTTCCTTTCCCAATACCGTGTGATACAAGAGCGACAGAAGTTGTGTCCACACTCCAGTATAACCGGATCGGTGAAGAAATCCAGGCAGATGGGACAAATTGTCTCCTCGGTCCAACTCTCGGCCGGTCCTTTCGAAGCCATGTTAACTCCCGGCACTTCCTGATTCAGAATGCTTTCACTTTCGGGGAGCTGCTGATCCCATGCAGTACCTCGATTGTCCACTACGCGCGCTGCAGTCTCAGAGAATGAACATTCTGCTGCTGGATAATGTAACTGCGTGTCGCGGCAACGCAGACCGCAACAACTGTGATTGGTCCGTTTGGTAACATCGCATTTCCTCCTGTCTATAGGCATACTATCCGCACACTGATACGAAATAAATGGTTGGGGACGATGAACCAAATCGTCAAATCTTGCTCCCGACATCCGAAAATACTTGAAATGCATTTCCTCGTCCATGTCTCTCAGTGGCCGGTCAAGCACAGAAAAATCACCCTCCTGCCTCAATCCATTCAATGGTCGTACATACCATCTACTCCTACGTCTCTCTTTTCTGCGTTGCACTAATGTCACTAAAATTAACCCTTGTTCAACATTTATTAGCGCCAAATCCAACATGATGTGCTCAGTCGCCATTAGAAACCCCAGCGCCAACTAGCGTTTTGGCGGTGAATTGCATAGCGACGCAGACACACCTGAGCACAGGGATAAATGCTCACACGGCGCAGGCTACTACACAGAGGTATAAATCAGCCCGGCTAGGAGCGGAGGAGGGATGGCAATATGGCTGGCAAACCATCCCGTAAAAACCCAGTGCGAGAAAAACGTCAGCTGAATCTCCAAAGGCCTCATCCCTGCGGTCGGAAGGACCTTCCCCTGGAAGACGACTGAAGTCCTGCGCTGAAAGGAGAAACCATCTGCCCCCCTGCGGTGGTTCACTACTACAATAACTGTGAGGCTTCCTCAGCCATCCCGGCCTCTCCCTGTCCAGTTTAGAGGATCCCTGTAGTTCCAATGGTGTCCCTATAGTCTGGAATGTGTCAGTCGGCAGCATTCCTGTACGACAGGGTTTCCCAAACTTTTTTTTTTAATGCCAAAGACCAATACCAGTAACCGTGGACCCCAGGTTGGGAACCGCTGCTCTCCGGACATCTCGATGTGATGGCAGGCCAACAAGTTTCGAGCCTCTTTCCCCGAGTTGATGATTTTCCAGCAGCATTCGCTGTCCGTTTTCCTGCGCGTCCTGGGAACAGCCCGAGGATCAGTGAGCCTTCTGTCACGCAGCTGCTGTGGCACAGGCCCTTGCATCTTTATCCACAGATCTTCGCCAGCCCACAGTCCGCAAAGAGGTGAGTGACCGTCTCGTCTCCACTGCAGTAATCTCGGGGCAGCGCGCTGTGGGAGTGAACTCCGGGAATGCAGCAAGGATCAGACTGGGAGGGCCCCTCTCGTCTCCACTGCAGTAATCTCGGGGCAGCGCACTGTGGGAGTGATCTCCGGGCATGCAGCAAGGATCAGACTGGGAGGGCCCCTCTCGTCTCCACTGCAGTAATCTCGGGGCAGCGCGCTTTGGGAGTGATCTCCGGGCATGCAGCCAGGATCAGACTGGGAGGGGCCCTCTCGCTGCCAGACAGGTGAGGTCTTGGTGCCTGTTGATGAGATCTGGTGATGAGGCATTCTGCTAGATGGTCTGGACTGTCTGCTCAGGGAACCACTCCACTGTGTCCATCCAGTCATTCTCCTGCAGTAACTGCAGGACATTCCGTGCTGACCACTGTCTGGTGTTCTTGTGGTTAAAGCTGCTGGTCTGAAAGAACTGTCACCAATTTCATGAACACAAGGTTCACATGGAGAAGCTTCCTGACTGAGACAGACACAGTCTCACAGGGTATTTACAGGGTAGGGGCAGGAATGATGTTTCTCCTGGCTGGGCAGTGGAACCAGGGATCACAGATTTAAAATCCGAGGTCACTCAGCAGGACTGAGATGAGGAGAAATTTCCCCAACACAGTGCAGTGAATATTTGGAGTTTTCTCCACAAGTTTCCGAAATTAAACTGTTGTGGCGACCCACTTCCTGGCGCACTCGAACCGGCTCACAAATAACCAGCGCGCCGGCATAAAGGCCAGTCCCAAAAGGGCGCCAAGTCTGCTTCACCAGCAAGGGGAAAAGCCCGCGCGGGACTGTGAATACGTGCCCCCTACAGCATCCGCGTCCGGGGAGGGCGGGATCAGGAAGGCTTTAAAGCGAGGCCGCGAAGTTGAATACATTTTTTTTGTAACTGCACCGCTACAATTGGTGACCCCGACGGCCCAAACGATATTTGGGCCGAAGATGACCGACGCCGCATCTGTTCATGCAGTTTTGTTGAAAATGCCAAGCTTCTGGACGCTGCGACCTCACCTGTGGTTCCAGCAAGCAGAAGCCCAATTCCACATTCGGCAGATAACCTCAGAGGACACACGTTACTTCTACGTGGTGAGCTCCCTCGACCAGGACACAGCGGCTCAGGTTGAGGAGTTCATACAGTCTCCCCCAGCGGACGGCAAATATACGGAATTCAAAGACCTGCTCATAAGGACTTTCGGGCTCTCCCGCCGTGAGCGGGCTGCCCGTTTACTGCACCTGGATGGTTTGTGGGACAGGTTTAATGAATCAGCTTTAATGAATGAGATGTTGTCTCCGGCCGACGGACACACACCCTGCCTCATGTTTGAGCAGGCATTCCTGGAGCAGCTGCCCGAGGACATACGACTGCTGCTGTCCGACGCGGATTTCAGCGACCCCCGGAAGGTGGCAGCCCGGGCGGACTTGCTGTGGAACGCCAAGAAGGTGAGTGGGGCGTCCATCTCACTGATCACCAGGCCACGCTCCCAGCGGCAAACCAGTCCAGGCCCGGCCGCAGAGCCCGCTAGCCCCAGAGGCCGGGGTGTGGAGCCCAACGAACAATGGTGTTTCTACCACCAGCGGTGGGGCGCAGAAGCCCGCCGTTGTCGCCCGCCCTGCCAGTTCCCGGGAAACGCCAGGACCAGCCGTCGCTGATGGCTACGACGGCTGGCCATCGGGATAGCCTTCTGTATTTGTGGAACAGCAGGTCGGGACGCCGGTTTTTGGTCAACACCGGTGCCGAGATCAGCGTCTTACCTCCGACGAGTTACGACACCCGCAGCAGGGCGCCGGGTCCCACCCTGCGGGCCGCGAACGGCAGCACAATAAGGAACTATGGCACCCGTCCGGTGCAGCTACGGTTCGGCTCCAGCCAGTTAACGTGGGACTTCACACTGGCCGCCGAAGCCCAACCGCTTCTGGGTGCGGATTTCTTGCGGGCTCACAGCCTACTGGTCGACCTGCCCAGGAAGAGATTGGTTCACGCCGAGACTTTTCAGACGTTCTCCCTGGGTGCAGCCCAGTTGCCAGCCCCTCACCTCGGCTCCATCACGCTGTCCGACAACGACTTCACCAGGGTCCTGGCGGATTTCCCATCGGTTCTGGCACCGCAGTTCGTGGCAGCCATGCCCCGACACGGCGTACAGCACCACATCCCTACCCAGGGACCACCCCTCCACGCCCCTGCTCGGCGGCTTCCCCCGGACAAGCTCCAACTGGCGAAGGAGGAGTTCAAGAGGATGGAGGAATTGGGGTCATCCGGCGGTCCGACAGCCCATGGGCCTCCCCCCTGCCCATGGTGCCCAACGCGACAGGGGGCTGGAGACCGTGCGGCGACTATCGCAGGCTGAACGAGGCTACAACACCGGACCGCTACCCTGTGTCGCACATTCAGGACTTTGCAGCAAACCCGCACGGCGCACGGATCTTCTCCAAGGTGGACCTCATCCGCGGATACCATCAAATCCCGATGCATCCGGACGACGTCCCCAAAACGGCTCTCATCACCCCGTTCGGTCTTTTTGAGTTCCTCCGCATGCCGTTCGGCCTGAAGAATGCCGCACAGACGTTCCAGCGGTTGATGGACGCGGTGGGACGCGACCTGGACTTCGCATTCATCTATTTGGACGACATCCTCATAGCCAGCAGCAGTCGTCAGGAGCATCTGTCCCACCTCCGACAGCTCTTTGCCCGGCTGAGTGACTACGGTCTAACGATCAACCTGGCCAAATGCCAGTTCGGGCTCGACACCATTGACTTCCTGGGCCACAGGATTACTAAAGACGGGGCAACCCCTCTGCCCGCTAAGGTGGATGCGGTCCGTCATTTCCCCCGACCCACCATGGTCAAAGGCCTGCAGGAATTCGTAGGTATGGTCAATTTCTACCACCGCTTCCTCCCTTCAGCTGCCCGGTTCATGCGCCCCCTGTTCGCCTTGCTGTCCGGTCCGGGCAAGGACATTACCTGGGACGAGGTGTCCGCCGCCGCTTTCATTCAAACGAAGGATGCCTTGGCGAATGCCACGATGCTAGTGCACCCCAGAATGGACGTCCCTACCACCCTCACGGTGGACGCCTCTAACACGGCAGTCGGTGGGGTACTGGAGCAGCTCATCGCGGGCCGCTGGCAACCCCTGGCGTTTTTCAGCAAACACCTGCGGCCACCCGAGCTCAAATACAGTGCTTTCGACCGGGAGCTGTTGGCGCTATACCTGGCAATCCGGCATTTCAGGTACTTCTTAGACGGTAGGCCCTTCACCGCGTTCACGGACCACAAACCGCTTACCTTTACATTCACAAAGGTGTCCGATCCCTGGTTGTCCCGCCAGCAGCGCCATCTGTCCTACATCTCTGAATACACGACGGACGTCCGGCACGTCTCGGGTAAGGACAATGTCGTGGCGGATGCGCTCTCTCGTCCTAACATTCACGCCCTTTCCCAAGGGGTCGACTTTGAGGCGCTGGCAGAGGCACAGCTGGCAGATGAGGAGATCCCGAGTTACCGGACCGCTGTCTCCGGTTTGCAGCTCCAGGACCTCCCCGTAGGCCCAGGAGAGAGGACCCTACTCTGTGACGTCGCCACCGGCCAGCCCCGTCCCGTCGTCCCGGCACCTTGGCGACGACGCGTGTTCGACTCCATTCATAACTTGGCCCACCCCTCCATCCGCACTACCGTCCGGATGGTCTCCAGCAGGTTCGTTTGGCACGGACTCTGCAAGCAGGTCCGTGACTGGGCCAGAACGTGCCTGCACTGCCAGACGGCCAAGGTGCAGCGACACACCAAGGCCCCGCCGCAGCAGTTCCACCCCACCCACCGGCGTTTCGACCACATTCATGTGGATATCGTGGGCCCCCTGCCTGTGTCACGCGGGGCGCGGCACCTCCTGACTATCGTGGACAGGTTCACAAGATGGCCAGAGGCGGTCCCGCTCACCGACACCACCTCCGAATCTTGCGCCCGGGCGCTGATCGCCACCTGGGTGTCCCGCTTTTGTGTCCCGGCCCACATTACCTCCGACCGAGGCGCCCAGTTCACCTCCAGCCTCTGGTCAGCGATGGCCAACCTGTTGGGGACTCAGCTGCACCACACCACTGCCTACCACCCACAGTCGAACGGACTGGTGGAGCGTTTCCACCGCTACCTGAAGTCGGCTCTCATGGCCCGCCTGCGAGGAGCTAACTGGGCGGACGAGCTTCCCTGGGTCCTGCTCGGCGTCCGCACGGCGCCCAAAGACGATCTGCACGCTTCGTCAGCCGAGTTGGTGTACGGCGCGCCCCTGGTCGTTCCTGGGGAGTTCATACCAAACCCAAGGGGGCGAGAGGAAGAACCCGCAGCGGAACCCCTGGGCAGACTACGCGAGAGACTCGGTGCCCTGGCCCCCATACCCACTTCGCAGCATGGACAGCACCCGACCTGCGTACCCAAAGATCTGCAGAACTGTAAGTTTGTGTTTGTACGCCGGGGCGGGCATCGGCCACCGCTGCAACGGCCCTTCGAGGGGCCGTTTACGGTGATCAGAAACGACGGGTCCACGTTCGTGCTGGACGTTGGGGGGAGAGAGGAGGTTTTCACGGTGGACCGACTCAAACCGGCCCACGTGTACTTGGCGCAACCGGTCGAGTTTCCGGCACCGCGGCGCAGAGGCCGACCTCCCAAACAGGGCCCGGCCCAGACTGTGGACATTGGGGGGTGTACCGCCGGTTCTGGGGGGGGGGGGTTATGTGGCGACCCAATTACTAGCACACTCGAACCGGCTGACAATTAGCCAGAGCCAGAGACAAAGATAGATAGCCTCAGGGAGTTTCAGTTACGTGCCTCTCCAAGTTTCGAGTGGGGGGAGACAGGCTTTTAAGCAAGACTGTGTTTGTGAAATAAACTTATTCCGTGGTTGCAGTTTACCGACTCCGTGTCGTAATTTCAGCGCTGCGCGTAGCACACCGCTACAATGCATTACATTTTCCTCCATTTTGTTTTTATACCTTACCCCGAAACAACACCACAACGTCATCAGTGGGGCATTCTGGGAGTTGTAGTCATTGTTCCTCGCTCGCTCCCTGTCAAAGCATGTTTCGTCAGCCACCACAGACGTCACCGAAACAGACCCACCGAGGCGCGAAGGGGAATCACACCGGTCCTTGTGGGCGCCGAGGCCGGCGACACCGACAGAAGCGAATCGCTGACCTCCGCCATGGCGATGGAGCGGAAGAGGAGGGGCTGCTCATGGGCCGATTTCCTCCAGCCTATAGTAGCTCAGACTTAAAACTGAACCCTGCTGTCATTGGCTATAGTGCCTGTCGCTCAAATGGGAACTCGGAGGGTGATTAGTTTATGTGAACGTCAGTCAGAATTCCTGTCTTTATGAGTTTGGATTTGGATTTATAACGGGACAGGAAGCAAATTGGGAGAAATGTGAGTTTTTATGTGATGGTTCATCAGTCCCCGAGTTACATTATTAACATTAAAAGGGCAAAGGCCGTGGTGAGGAAGTAGGTGATTTACTGGAGGTTATATAGAGATAATATTGGAAGGGATATCAAACTTGGAATTGTTTGGGATATGTTTTCGAAAATGGGATTTGTGGGGATCATAATATTCCAGTGTTGATTAATGATTGTTACTAAAACAGGGAAGGTTGTGTTACTGGCTGGGTCATTTGCTAACATTAATAATCAGGATAATTTAAGTGAAGAAGTTAAACAATGTTGGGATATGTTTTTCAGTGAATACCCCGATGTGCTGGAAGTCAGCTGTAGCAATGACAGTATCACTGAGGGAGAGATTTCTTTGTATGAATTTAAGAAGTCTATTAATAATGCAGGTCAGGTGTCCTCAGGAAAGAGTGATATTTGAAATTGTAATTGTATATAACTCTCTTTTGTGAAAATATTAAATCCCCATTTTATCCTAGTTAAGGGCCTATATCGTGAATGTCTCATTTATGTAAACTTATGCAATGTATGGTAATCAAGCACTTGAATTATATTTTGGAAAGAGTGGTGATGAAGTGTTTCATTAGAGTGGATTTTGGAGGGGTGAAATGACATTAGATTCAGTTTTAGGTTTGGAAGATGATATTCGGAAAGCACAATTAAATAAAGATGTTGTAATAGCAGTATTTCTTGATTCTGAAAAGGGAAATGATATGGAAGAAAGGACTTTTGATTAAATTAGGAGTGAGAGGGACATTGTATAATTTTTCTGAGTTTTTTATTTGGACGGACTGTGCAAGTACGGGTCGGCATGTTATGTTTGTGTTTCTATGAGATAGAGAATGGGATCCCACAAGGCAGTATTTGTAGCCCTTCATTATTTAATATTATGATTAATGATATTTTCTCTGAGATGGGAAAATGGGATACCCTGGGTAAATCACAATATACAGATGATGTAGCTTTATAGAATAGAGGTATTAATTGCAATTTACAATTAATAGGTCAAACAGTGGGCAGATTGATGAGGATTTTAAGCTTTCAGTCGTTAAAACACATTACGTGGTTTACAAGCAGGATTAATAGACTTGCACTTGATTATAAATTAAATGATTACTATCTTGAGGAAGTGTTAGTGGTAAGATTTCTCAGTATGTGGATGGATAATCAGCTGACATGGAAGCACCTATCAGTAAAATAATTGATAAATGTAAAGGAGCTTCAAATCTCCTCAGGCATCTAAGTGGGTATTCTTGGGTGCAACATGAAAATCTTTGTTGACCAATTATATTTGTTTAATTTGATCTGTTCTTGATTCTGTCTGTGTGGCTTATGGATCAGCTTCATCTTCAAATTAAAAATGTTTATATTTGATACAATTACAGTTTTAAGATTGTGTTCTGGTGCAGTAATGTTGTTTTCTGTTTTGGCTTTACTGATTGCAATGGGACAATTGCCCTCAAAGTAACAGAGGTTCAAGTTGATGTCAACATACTGGATTAATTTGCGGGGGCAAGGAAATGATCATTCTGTTAAAGGTGTGCTGGAGGACGGTTGGGGTCATCACAAGAAGAGTGTTTTTTGTTTTGGGTGGCTGGGTTCTTATCACGCTGGGAATACGGGTGTATTTGATGATACAATATGTCCCACTGTAGCTTTCTTTGTAACCCCACTTTGTTTTTTCCAATGACTTCAGTTGATTTTAGGTTACACGATCGGATTCGGTTCTGCCTGAGAGTCTGTTGGTTCATCAGTAAATTAATGAAAGTTAGTATCATACAGTAACCATTTCTACAGATGAATCAAAAGAAAAGTTAACTGGGGATGTTGGTGTGGCTGTTTCTGTGTGCCTGAGTTGCAGGTAATGATAAAGAGATGACTTATAGCCATTTATCAGCATAGGAAGCAGAATTCTTTGCCAACAGTTTAGGCTTACAGTGGGTGGAGAAAATTGGTCCATATAATTTGCTCAGAATACATTTCGGCTTTGATGAGTCTTAAACAGGTCATTCTGGCATAAGCTCAGAATTTCATATAGAACAGTATCTCATATATAAAGTTTGATTCATATGTCTGCACATTATGGGCCCTGCACATCACACTGTTGAGGGAAATGATGATGTTGACTGTTTAGCACCAAAAGCTGTTAAATGTTAAGCTGTGGATATAGACCTTCCACTTAGCAAATTAGAAGCTAAAGGGTTGGTGGTGTTAAGAATTAGGGGCTTATGGCAAGACGTAGGATAATGGATATAAGATAGATAGATAGATAGATAGATAGATACTTTATTCATCCCCATGGGGAAATTCAACATTTTTTCCAATGTCCCATACACTTGTTGTAGCAAAAACTCATTACATACAATACTTAACTCAGTAATAATATGATATGCATCTAAATCACTAACTCAAAAAGCATTAATAATAGCTTTAAAAAAGTTCTTAAGTCCTGGCAGTTGAATTGTAAAGCCTAATGGCATTGGGGAGTATTGACCTCTTCATCCTGTCTGAGGAGCATTGCATCGATAGCAACCTGTCGCTGAAACTGCTTCTCTGTCTCTGGATGGTGCTATGTAGAGGATGTTCAGGGTTTTCCATAATTGACCGTAGCCTCCTCAGCGCCCTTCGCTCAGCTACCGATGTTAAACTCTCCAGTACTTTGCCCACGACAGAGCCCGCCTTCCTTATCAGCTTATTAAGGACAGACACCTTTACAGAATACATAAACCTGTATTGATATAAACAGAATGATATTGACATGACATAGAAATGCCCACACTATGCTTAATTATGCCTTGTATCTAATTGGAAAACTTCATTCTGTGTCGTGTACATTTTGTCATTATGAAACTGTCGAAACACATACTATTTCAATGTGAAGCATACAAGGCTGAACAAAAATCAAATGCAGTCTTCAGTACAATCTTTGCGAGGGTAGATAGTTTTCAGATAAAAACTTTATTCAATTATGGGACTGACTTTAAATCAATTCACAGTTTGA
The DNA here is from genome assembly GCF_048418815.1 of Hemitrygon akajei. NCBI lineage: Eukaryota > Metazoa > Chordata > Chondrichthyes > Myliobatiformes > Dasyatidae > Hemitrygon > Hemitrygon akajei. The sequence continues at coordinate 5,732,284 of NW_027331923.1, forward strand.
GCTGGAAAAGGCATGTAATAATTGTGTTAAGCCTAAGGAAATGACATATAGGGTAGCAAAGGTGAGTGAGATGTTGGATTATTAAGATGCTCTTAAAATCCAACAAAAGGCAACGAAAAAAGCCATAAGAATGGTCAAGACGAAATATGAGGGCACACTGGCCAATAATATAAATCAGGATACTAAAAGTTTAGTTTTCAGTTACATGAAGAGTGAAAGGGAGATGAGAGTTGATACTAGACCACTGGAAAATGATGCTGGTGAAGTAGTAATGGGGGACAAAGAAATGGAAGATGAACTTAATGAATAATCTTCACTGTCTTCTCCGTTAAGCACCGCCCCCACTTGTCCCAGTAACCTGTCTCTTTACGGGTGGATTTTAGGACCCGGGAGAGCTCAGGACCCGCCGCCCCCATCAGCTGCTGAATTCCCGATGTTTCTGTTCGGTTGACGGATGCGGTGAACGAGCTTAAATTAATCGATCGATAATTCTCATGTCGTGTTTATTTCACTCCATAGAACCATAGAACACTACAGCACAGAAAACAGGCCATTTTGGCGCTTCTAGTCTGTGCGGAAACTTTATTCCACTCGTCCCATTGACCTGCACCCAGTCCGTAACCCTCCAGACCTCTCCCATCCATGCGTCTATCCAATTTATTCTTAAAACTTAAGAGTGAGCCCGCATTTACCACGTCAGATAGCAGCTCGTTCCACACTCCCACCACTCTCTGAGTGAAGAAGTTCCTCCTCATGTTCCCCTTAAACCTTTCCGCTTTCACCCTAAAACCATGTCCTCCTGTTTTTATCTTTCCGAATCTAAGTGGAAAGAACCTACTCACATTTACTGTCTATACCCCTCATAATTTTGTAAACCTCTATCAAATCCCCCCCTCATTCTTCTACACCCAAGGAATAAAGTCCTAACCTGTTCAATCTTTCCCTGTAACTCAACTCCTGAAGACCTGGCAACATCCTAGTAAATCTTCTCTGCACTCTTTCAATCTTACTGATATCCTTCCTATAGTTAGGTGACCAGAACTGCAGATAATACTCCAAATCTGGCTTCACCAATGCCTTATACAACCTCAGCAGAACATCCCAACTCCTGTACTCAGTACTTTGATTTATGAACGCTAGGATGCCAAAGGCCTTCTTTACAACCCTGTCTACCTGTGACGCCACTTTCAGGGAATTATGTACCTGAACTCCCAGATCCCTTTGTTCCTCCGCACTCCTCTGTGCCCTACCATTTACTGTGTATGTCCTACCTTGGTTTGTCCTTCCAAAATGCAACACCTCACACCTCACCTCACCTCACCTCATGCAGAATTTAATGTCTGCATTAAATTCCATCTGTCATTTTCTGGCCCATTTTTCCAGTTGGTCCAGATCCCTCGGCGAGCTTTGAAAGCCTTCCTCGCTGTCCACAACGCCTCCAATCTTGGTGTCAACAGCAAAATTGCTGATCTAATTGACCACATCTATATCATTGATATAGACAACAAACAACAATGGTCCAAGCACAGATCCCTGAGGCACACCACTAGTCACAGGCCTCCAGTCTGAGAAGCAATCATCCACTACCACTCTCTGTCTTCTCCCACACAGTCAATTTCGAATCCAGTCTCCAACCTCTCTGTGGATACCTAGTGTCTGAACCTTCTGACCTCCCATGTGGGACCTTGCCTTACTAAAGTTCATGCAGACAACAGCCACAGCCTTTCCTTCATCTACTTTCTTGGTAACCTCTTCAAAAAATTCTACAAGATTTGTTAAACACGATCTACCACGCACAAAGCCATACTGACTATCCTTAATCAGCCCTTGGCTGTCCAAATACTTGTATATCCGATCTCTCAGAACACCTTCCAATAACTGACCTACTACTGATGTCAGGCTCACTGGCCTGTAGTTACCTGGTTTACTATTGGAGCCTTTTTAAAACAACGGAACAACATGAGCTACCCTCCAATCCTCCGGCACTGCACAGGTAGCTGGGGACATTTTAAATATTTCTGCCAGGTCCCCTGCAATTTCTACACTAGTCTCTCTCAAGGTCCGAGGAAATGTCAAGTCAGGCCCGGGGGATTTATCTACCTTTATTCACTGTAAGGCAGCAAGCAACTCCTCCTCTTTAATCTACAACTGTTCCATGACACTACTGCTTGTTTCCCTTCCTTCCATATACACTATGCCAGTTTCCTGAGTAAATACTGATGCAAAAAACTGTTTAAGATCTCCGCCATCTCGTGAGGCTCCACACATAGACGACCACTCTGATCTTCTACGGGACCAATTCTGTCCCTTACTATCCATTTACTCTCAATATATTTGTAGAAATCCTTTGGGTTTTCCCTTCACATTATCTGCCAAAGCCACCTCATGTCTTTTTGCCTTCCTGATTTCCTTCTTCAGTATTTTCTTACATTTTCTATACTCTTCAAGTAACTCATTTGTTCTTTGTTGCCTATACCTGCTATACACCTCTCCCTTTTTCTTAACCAGATCGCCAATATGCCTTGAAAACCAAGGTTCCCGAGGCCTGTTAACTTTGCCTATAATCCTGGCAGGAACATGCAAACTCTGCACTCTCAAAATTTCGCCTTTGATGGCCTTCCACTTACTGAACACATCCTCGCCAGAAAAAAAACTTATCCCAATCCACTCTTCCTAGATCCTTTTTCATTTCCACAAAATTGGCCCTTCTCCAATTTAGAACCTCAACTTGAGGACCAGACCTATCCTGATCCATAATTAACTTGAAACTAATGACATTATGCTCACTGGACCCAAAATGTTCGCCTACACATACTTCTGTCACCCGACCTGTCTGGTTTCCTAATAGGAGATCAAGTATTGCATCCTCTCTCGTAGGTACCTCTATATATTGATTTAGAAAACTTTCCTGAAAACATTTCACAAACTCCAAGCCATCTAGTCTTTTTACAGTTTGGGAGTCCCAGTCAATATGAGGAAAGGTAAAATCCCCTACTATTACAACTTCCTGTTTCTTACATCGGTCTTCTATCTTTATACAGGTTTGCTCCTCCAATTCTCTCTGGCTATTGGGCGGTCTATAATACACCCCTATTAGTGTGGTCACACCATTCCCGTTCCTCAGCTACACGCATATGACCTCTGCAGACAAGCCCTCCGGGCTGTCCTGTCAACACACAGCTGTGATATTTTCCCTGACTAGTAATGCCACTCCTCCCCCTTTCATTCCCCCCCCCCTCTATCACGTCTGAAACAACAAATATTTCTATCATGTATAAACCTTAGGTCAGAGGTTATCTTTTTGTATTAATGTACGGTATTAAAAATAAATTATAAATTCTACCAATGGAACCTCTTACTAAAGGATTCATATTCAAACAGTATCCAACAAATCAGATTCTTGCATATATGGAAACTTAGATAATTATTTTTGTAAAAAAGTCTAACATGAAGATATTGCAGTAAATGTGTATGAGAGAGAATATTTGCTAATTAACTCTTCAAAAGTCATCAATCGACCATCACAAAGTAAATGAAAATAAAAATAAATAAATGCAAAAAACAGATCCCCTTAATCACTAAAAATTAAACAACATTGGGAGAGAGAACTTAATATGACCTTTGTTAATGAAGATGGTCAATTCTGCTTTGATATGTGCCAATCAGTGTTTAATTCAATTTAAGATTGTTCACTGTTACTATTTAACAAAGGAGAGACGGTAGTGGTGTGGCTACACGCAGCGCTGCAATAAACGAATCGGAGTCGATAAGCTGCAGTTGCAAAAGAGGTTTATTCAAACCGCGGCCTCGCTTTAAAGCCTTCCTGATCCCGCCCTGCCCGTCCCGTCCCGTCCCACGCGCGGATGCTGTAGGGGACGCGTATTCACAGTCCCGTCCCGCGCGCGGATGCTGTAGGGGGCGCGTATTCACAGTCCCGTCCCGCGCGGATGCTGTAGGGGGCGCGTATTCACAGTCCCATCCCACGCGCGGATGCTGTAGGGGGCGCGTATTCACAGTCCCATCCCACGCGCGGATGCTGTAGGGGGCGCGTATTCGCAGTCCCATCCTGCGCGCGGATGCTGTAGGGGGCGCGTATTCACAGTCCCGTCCCACGCGGGAATGCTGTAGGGGGCGCGTATTCACAGTCCCGTCCCGCGCGCGGATGCTGTAGGGGGCGCGTATTCACAGTCCCGTCCCACGCGCGGATGCTGTAGGGGGCGCGTATTCACAGTCCCGTCCCACGCGCGGATGCTGTAGGGGGCGCGTATTCACAGTCCCGTCCCACGCGGGAATGCTGTAGGGGGCGCGTATTCACAGTCCCGTCCCACGCGCGGATGCTGTAGGGGACGCGTATTCACAGTCCCGTCCCGCGCGCGGATGCTGTAGGGGGCGAGTATTCACAGTCCCGTCCCGCGCGCGGATGCTGTAGGGGGCGCGTATTCACAGTCCCGTCCCGCGCGCGGATGCTGTAGGGGGCGCGTATTCACAGTCCCGTCCCACGCGCGGATGCTGTAGGGGGCGCGTATTCACAGTCCCGTCCCACGCGCGGATGCTGTAGGGGGCGCGTATTCACAGTCCCGTCCCGCGCGCGGATGCTGTAGGGGGCGCGTATTCACAGTCCCGTCCCACGCGCGGATGCTGTAGGGGGCGCGTATTCACAGTCCCGTCCCGCGCGCGGATGCTGTAGGGGGCGCGTATTCACAGTCCCGTCCCGCGCGCGGATGCTGTAGGGGGCGCGTATTCACAGTCCCTTCCCGCGCGCGGATGCTGTAGGGGGCGCGTATTCACAGTCCCGTCCCGCGCGCGGATGCTGTAGGGGGCGCGTATTCACAGTCCTGTCCCACGCGCGGATGCTGTAGGGGGCGCGTATTCACAGTCCCGTCCCGCGCGCGGATGCTGTAGGGGGCGCGTATTCACAGTCCCGTCCCGCGCGCGGATGCTGTAGGGGGCGCGTATTCACAGTCCCGTCCCACGCGCGGATGCTGTAGGGGGCGCGTATTCACAGTCCCGTCCCACGCGCGGATGCTGTAGGGGGCGCGTATTCACAGTCCCGTCCCGCGCGCGGATGCTGTAGGGGGCGCGTATTCACAGTCCCGTCCCGCGCGCGGATGCTGTAGGGGGCGCGTATTCACAGTCCCGTCCCGCGCGCGGATGCTGTAGGGGGCGCGTATTCACAGTCCCGTCCCGCGCGCGGATGCTGTAGGGGGCGCGTATTCACAGTCCCGTCCCACGCGCGGATGCTGTAGGGGCGCGTATTCACAGTCCCGTCCCGCGCGCGGATGCTGTAGGGGGCGCGTATTCACAGTCCCGTCCCGCGCGCGGATGCTGTAGGGGTCACGTATTCACTACCCGTCCCACGCTTTTCCCCAGCAGGCTTGGCGCCCTTTTTGGGACCGGGCTCAACGCACCACTTTGCTGGTTCGATTGCGCTGGGAAGTGGGTCGCCACATACCCCACCCCCCAGAACCGGCAATACACCCCCCCCCCCCCCCAATGTCCACAGTCTGGGCCGGACTCTGTTTGGGAGGTCTGCCTCTGCACCACGATGCCGGAATCTCGACCAGCTGCGCCACATCCACATGGGCCGGTTTGAGTCGGTCCACCGAGAAAACCTCCTCTCTCCCCTCAAGACTGCTCAGGACTGCTGCGGGTTCTTCCTCTTGCCCCCTTGGGGCCGGTATGAACTCCCCTGGGACGACCAACTCAACCGACGGGGTGTGCAGATCTTCTCTGGGCGCCGTGCGGATTCCAAGCAGGACCCAGGGAAGCTCGTCTGCCCAATTAGGCCCTTTGAGGCGGGCCATGAGAGCCCCTGTCTGAGGAGTCAAGGGCCAGGGGTCTTTCTGCTCTCGGTCCAGCGTAAAACCCTTGGGGAGATATTAGATGTCCATCCACTTTCATCGAGTCAAACCACGGGAAAGGTTCGTGTCGGCCACCCGACCGCGCCTGAGGCCCAGCGGCCTTTCCCCGATCCCCGGGGCCCTGCTGCCCGAGTCTCCCCCGATCCCCAGCACTGCCCGAGTCTCCCACCCCCGATCCCCGGGGCCCCGCTGCCCGAGTCTCCCCCCGATCCCCGGGGCCCCGCTGCCCTGTAGATCAACACAGTCCAATATCACCCCATGAATATAACAGCAACGAGATAATGCTGAGGCTTTATAAGACACGAGTCAGGCCACACTTGGAGTATTGTCAACAGTGTTGGGCCCCACATCTCAGACAGGATGTGTTGTCATTGGAGAGAGTCCAGAGGAGGTTCAGAAAGATGATTTTGGGAATGAAGGGGTTAAAATATGAGGAGCACTTGGCAGCTTTGACCCTGTGCTCACTGGAACTCAGAAAAATGCGGGGACATCTCATTGAAACCTACCGAATGTTGAAAGGACTGGATAAGGTGGATGTGGAGAAGGTATTTCCTGTGGTGGGGCACAGCCACAAAGTCGAGGGGCCACCTTTACAAACAGAGGTAAGTAGCTTATTTTTTTATTAGCCAAGGTGTATTGGATCTGTGGAATGCTCTGCCACAGACTGCGGTGGAGGCCGAGTGTGTGGGTATATTCAAGGCGGAAGTTGATCGTTTCCTGATCAGTCAGGGCATCAAAGGATATGGCGGGAGGTCAGATATCTGGAATTGAGTGCGATCTGGGATCAGCCATGATGGAAAGGTGGCTGACTCAATGGGCTGAATGGCCTAATTCTGTTCCTATGCCTTATGGACTTATGAACAGAAGCCCCCTCAATCATGATGAATCTCCTCTGCACTCTTCCAGCACAAAACATCCTTTGTACAGAATGCTAAGCGGAACTGAATGCAACTTTTCAAGAACGTTGTCAAGTCAGGCAGCATCTGTTGAGGGGAATAGAGTCGATGGTAGGGACAGAACCCCTCCCTTACGGCACTAACACAGGCCCTTCGGCCCAACCTTTCCATGCTGTCCTCCTGTCCTTTTAAACTAATCCCTCTGCCTGTCTTTGACACAGAACACAGAAATCTACAGCACATTACAGGCTCTTCAGCCCACAATGTTGTACCGACCATGTAACCTACTCTAGAGACTGCCTAGGATTTCCTGATCGTATATCCCTCTATGTTTCTAAGCTCCATGAACCTATCTAAGAGTCTCTTGAAATATCCTATTGTATCCACCTCCACCATCGCTGCAGGCAGTGCATTCCATGCACCCACCACTCTCTGTGTAAGAAACTTACCCTGACATTCCCTCAGTACCGACTTCCAAGCAGCTTAAAACTACGTCCCCTCGTGTTAGTCACTTCAAGCCTGGGAAAATGCCTCTGGTTATCCACATGGTCAAAGCCTCTCATTATCTTATTACAATTACTTATGTACAGGTTAGTAGAAATATAGCTTCAACATCACCTCACAGCTCTTGAACTCAATCCCACGGTTGATGAAGGCCATCACACCAGACGCCTTCCTAACAACACTGCCAACCCCCACAGCAGCTTTGAATGTCGTATGGACATGGACCCCAAGATCTCTCTGACCCTCCACACTGCCAAGAGTCTTACCATTAATATTATATTCTGTGTTCAAATTTGACCTGCAGAAATGAACCTCTTCATCTGTGTTGAACTCCATCTGCCACTTCCCAGTTCTGCATCCGAGGTGAGGAAATAGATTGCTGAGCCTCTGGCTAGGATCATTATGTCCTCATTGTCCAGGAAAATGGTACCGGAGGATTGGAGGGAGGCGAATGTTGTCAACTTGTTCAAAAAGGGTAGTAGGGATAGTCTGGATAATTATAGACCATTGAGCCTTACATCTGTGGTGGGAAAGCTGTTGGAAAAGATTCACAAAGATAGGATCTATTGGCATTTAGAGAATCATGGTCTAATCAGTGACAGTCAGCATGGCTTTCTGAAGGGCAGATCGTGTCTATCAAGCCTGATCTTTTAGGAGGTGACCAGGCAGATAGATGAGGGTTGTGCAGTGGATGTAATCTACATGGATTTTAGTAATGCATTTGATAAGGTTCCACACGGTAGGCTTATTCAGAAAGACAGAAGGCATGGGATCCAGGGATGTTTGACCAGGTGGATTCAGAATTGGCTTGCCTGCAGAAAGCAGAGAGTTGTGCTGGAGGGAGTACATTCAGATTGGAGGGTTGTGACTAGTGGTGTCCCACGAGGATCAGTTCTGGGACACCTACTTTTCGTGATTTTTATTAACAACCTGGATGTGGGGGTAGAAGGATGGGTTGGCAAGTTTGCAGAAGACACAAAGGTTGGTGGTGTTGTGGATATTGCAGAGGATTATCAAAGATTGCAGAGAGACATTGATAGGATGCAGGAGTGGGCTGAAAAGTGGCAAATAGAGTTCAACCTGGAGAAGGGTGAGGTGGTACACTTTGGAAGGACAAACTCCAAGGCAGAGTACAAAGTAAATGGCAGGATACTTGGAAGTGTGGAGGAGCAGAGGGATCTGGGGCTCATGTCCACAGATCCCTGAAAGTTGCCTCACAGGTAGACAGAGTAGTTAAGAAAGCTTATGGGGTGTTATCTTTCATAAGTCGAGGGACAGAGTTTAAGAGTCGCGATGTAATGATGCAGCTCTATGAAACTCTTGTTGGACCACACTTGGGAGTACTCTGTCCAGTTCTGGTCACCTCACTATAAGAAGGATGTGGAAGCATTGGAAAGGGTACAGAGTAGATTCACCAGAATGCTGCCTGGTTTAGAGTGTGTGGATTATGATCAGAGATTAAGGGAGCTAGGGCTTTACTCTCTGGAGAGGAGGATGATGAGTGGAGAAATGATAGAGGTATAGTTGATATTAAGGGGAACAGATAGAGTGGACAGCCAGCGCCTCTTCCCCAGGGCACCACTGCTCAATACCAGAGGACATGGCTTTAAGGTAAGGGGAGGGAAGTTCAAGGGGGATATTAGAGTAAGATTTTATACTCAGAGAGTGGTTGGTGCGTGGAATGCACTGCCCGAGTCAGTGGTGGAGGCAGATACACTAGTGAAGTTTAAGAGACTGTTAGACAGGTATATGGAGGAATTTAACCTTAGGGAGGCAGAGTTTAAGGGTCGGCACAACATTGTGGGCCGAAGGGCCTGTACCGTGCTGTATGGTTCTATGTTCTATCTATTTCTCGCTGGAATCTCTCTTTTAATTTAATTTTTTATTGAAGGCACGACACAGTACAGAAAACGTAATGCATTACATTTTCCTCCATTTTGCTTTGATACCTTACCCGTCAACACCACCACAACGTCATCAGTGAGGCCTTCTGGGAGTTGTAGTCATGGTCCTCGCTCGCTCTCTGTCAAAGCATGTTTCGTCAGCCACCACAGACGTCACCGAAACAGACCCACCGAGGCGCGAAGGGGAATCACACCCGTCCTTGTGGGCGCCGAGGCCGGCGACACCGACAGAAGCGAATCGCTGTCCTCCGCCATGGCGATGGAGCGGAAGAGGAGGGGCTGATCATGGGCCGATTTCTTCCAGCCTATCGTAGCTCAGACCTAACACTGACCCCTGCTTTCATTGGCTGTGGTGCATGTCGCTCAAAAGGGAACTCGGAGGGTGATTAGTTTATGTAAACGTCAGTCAGCCTTCCTGTCTTTATGAGTTTGGATTTGGATTTATAACGGGACAGGAAGCAAATTGGGAGAAATGTGAGTTTTTATGTGATGGTGCATCAGTCTCCGAGTGACATTATTAACAATAAAAGGGCAAAGGCCGTGGTGAGGAAGGAGGTGATTTACTGGAGTTTATATGGAGATAATATTGGAAGGGATATCAAACTTGGAATTGTTAAGAACATGATTTAGAAAATGGGGGGGATTTGTGGGGATCATAATATTCCAGAGTTGATTAATGAGGGCAAAATGGTTGTTACTGAAACAGGGAAGGTTGTGTTACTGGCTGGGTCATTTGCTGAGATTCATAATCAGGATAATTTAAGTGAAGAAGTTAAACAATGAAGGGATATGTTTTTCAGTGCTGGAATGATGTGCTGGAAGTCAGCTGTAGCAATGATAGTATCACTGATGGAGAGATTTCTTTGTATGAATTTAAGAAGCCTATTAATAATGCAGGTCAGGTGTCCCCAGGAAAGAGTGATATTTGAAATTGTAATTGTATATAATTCTCTTCTGTGAAAATATTAAATGTTTGAGTCGGGCATCTACTTTCCTCATGGAAAATGGAAATAGTAGTGCCTATTCTAAAACTTGGCAGATCCCCATTTGATCCTTCGAGTTAAGGGCCGATATCGTGAATGTCTCAGTTATGCAATCTTATGGAATGTATGGAATGAAGCGCTTGAGTTATATTTTGGAAAGAGTGGTGATAAAGTGTTTTATTAGAGTGGATTTTGGAAGGGTGAAATGACATTAGCTTCAGTTTTAGGTTATGAAGATGATATGGAAAAAGGACTTTTGATTAAATTAGGAGTGAGGGGGACATTGTATAATTTTTCTGAGTTTTTTTTGGATGGACTGTCCAAGTACCGGTCGGCATGTTATGTTTGTGTTTCTATGAGATAGAGAATGGGATCCCACAGGGCAGTATTTGTAGCCCTTCATTATTTAATATTATGGTTAACGATATTTTCTCTGAGATTTTCTCTAAATCACAATATACAGATGACATAGCTTTATAAATTCGAGGTATTAATTGCAATTTACAATTAATAGGTCAAACAGTGGGCAGATTGATGAGGATTTTAAGCTTTCAGTCGTTAAAACACATTACGTGGTTTACAAATAACATTAATAAACTTGCACTTGATTTTAAATTATATGATTAATATCTTGTGGAAGTGTCAGTGGTAAGATTTCTCAGTATGTGGATGGATAATAAGCTGACATGGAAGCACCTATCAGTAAAATAATTGATAAATGTAAAGGAGCTTTAAATCTCCTCAGACATCTATGTGTGTATTCTTGGGTGCAACATGAAAATCTTTGTTGACCAATTATATTTGTTTAATTTGATCTGTTCTTGATTATGTCTGTGTGGCTTATGGATCAGCTTCATCTTCAAATTAAAAAAGTTTGTATGTGATACAATTGCAGACTTTAAGATTGTGTTCTGGTGTGGTAATGTTGTCTCCTGTTTTGGATAAACTGATTGCAATGGGAGAATTGCCCTCAAAGTAACAGAGGTTCAAGTTGATGTCAACATACTGGATTAATTTGCGGGGGCAAGGAAATGATCATCCTGTTAAAGGTGTGCTGGATGACGGTTGGGGACATCACATGAAGAGTGTTTTTTGTTTTGGGTGGCTGGGTTCTTACCACGCTGGGAATATGGGTGTATTTGATGATACAATATGTCCCACTGTAGCTTTCTCTGTAACCCCACCTTGTTTTTTCCAATGATTTCAGTTGATTTTATGTTACACGATCCGATTCGGTTCTGCCTGAGAGTCTGTTGGTTCATCAGTATATTAATGAAAGTTATTATCATACAGTAACCATTTTTACAGATGAATCAAAAGATAAGTTAACTGGGGATGTTGGTGTGGCTGTTTTTGTGTGCCTGAATTGCAGGTAATAATAAAGAAATGACTTATAGCCGTTTATCAGCAAAGGAAGCCGAATTCTTTGCCAACAGTTTAGGCTTACAGTGGGTGGAGGAAATCGGTCCTTATAATTTGCTCAGAATACATTTCAGTTTTGATGAGTCTTAAACAGGTCATTCTGGCAGTAGGTCAGATTGACTGTTGGAAACTTGTCAAACGGTATTTCATATATAAAGTTTGATTTATATGTCTGCACATTATGGGCCCTGCACATCACACTGTTGAGGGAAATGATGGGGTTGACTGTTTAGCACCAAAAGCTGTTAAATGTTAAGCTGTGGATATAGACCTTCCACTTAGCAAATTAGAAGCTAAAGGGTTGGTAGTGTTAAGAATTGGGGGCTTATGGCAAGATGTAGGATAATGAACATAAGGACAGACACCTTTCCAGACTACATAAACCTGTTGGGTTTATAGAAGAAGGGCTTAAAACAAGGGAAGGAATGATATTGACATGACATAGAAATGTCCACACTATGCTTAATTATGCCTTGTAACTAATTGGAAAACTTCATTCTGTGTCGTGTACATTTTGTCATTGTGAAACTGTCGAAACATATACTATTTCAATGTGAAGCGTACAAGGCTGAAGAAAAATCAAATGCAGTCTTCAGTACAATCTTTGCTAGGGTAGATAGTTTTCAGATAAAAACTATTAAATTATGGGACTGACTTTAAATAAATTCACAGATTGAGCTGGAAAAGGCATGTAATAATTGTGTTAAACCTAAGGAAATGACATATAGGGTAGCAAAGGTGAGTGGGATGTTGGATTATTGGGATGCTCTTAAAATCCAACAAAAGGCAACGGAAAAAGCCATAAGAATGGTAAAGACGAAATATGAGGGCAAACTGGCCAATAATATAAATCAGGATACTAAAAGTTTAGTTTTCAGTTAGATGGAGAGTGAAAGGGAGATGAGAGTTGATACTGGACCACTGGAAAATGATGCTGGTGAAGTAGTAATGGGGGACAAAGAAATGGCAGATGAACTTAATGAACAATCTTCACTGTCTTTTCCGGTCAGCACCGCCCCCACTTGTCCCATTTAACCTGTCTCATTGTCCCATTAACCCCCGCAGCTGCTGCTGAATCCCCGGTGTTTCTGTTCGGTTGACGGATGCGGTGAACGAGTTAAAATTAATCGATCGACAATTCTCATCTCGTGTTTATTTCACTCCATAGAACCATAGAACACTACAGCACAGAAAACAGGCCATTTGGCGCTTCTAGTCTGTGCGGAAACTTTATTCCGCTCGTCCCATTGACCTGCACCCACTCCGTAACCCTCCAGACCTCTCCCATCCATGTATCTATCCAATTTATTCTTAAATCTTAAGAGTGAGCCCGCATTTACCACGTCAGATGGCAGCTCATTCCACACTCCCACCACTCTCTGAGTGAAGTTCCTCCTAATGTTCCCCCTAAAGCTTTCCCCTTTCACCCTAAAACCATGTCCTCTCATATTTATCGTTCCTAATCTAAATGGAAAGAACCTACTCGCATTTACTGTCTATATCCCCCATAATTTTGTAAACCTCTATCAAATCTCCCCTCATCCTTCTATGTTTCAAGGAATAAAGTCCTAACCTGTTCAATCTTTCTCTGCAACTCAACTCCTGAAGACCTGGCAGCATCCTAGTAAATCTCTGCACTCTTTCAATCTCTCCAACCTCTCCATGGATACCTCATGTCTGAACTTTCTGAACTAACCTCCCATGTGGGACCTTGTCAAAGGCCTTACTAACGTTCACGTAGACAACATCTACAGCTTTTCCTTCACCTACTTTGTTGGTAACCTCCTCGAAAAACTCTACAACATTCATTAAACATGATCTACCATGCACAAAGCCATACTGACTATCCTTAATCAGCCCTTGGCTGTCCAAATACTTGTAAATCCGATCTCTCAGAACACCTTCCAATAACTGACCTACTACTGATGTCAGGACCACTGGCCTGTAATTACCTGGTTTACTATTGGAGCCTTTTTTAAACAACGGAATAACATGAACTACCCTCCAATCCTCCGGCACTGCATCCGTGGCTGAGCACATTTTAAATATTTCTGTCAGGGCCCCTGCAATTTCTACTCTAGTCTCTCTCAAGGTCCGAGGAAATATCAAGTCAGGCCCGGGGGATTTATCTACCTTTATGCACTTTAAGGCAGCAAGCACCTCCTCCTCTTTAATCTACAAATCTTCCATGACACTACTGCTTGTTTCCCTTCCTTCCATTTACACTATGCCAGTTTCCTGAGTAAATACTGATACAAAAAAACTGTTTAAGATCTCCCCCATCTCGTAAGGCTCCACACATAGACGACCACTCTGATCTTCTAGGGGACCAATTTTGTCCCTTACTATCCTTTTACTCTTAATATACTTGGAGAAACCCTTCGGGTTTACCTTCACATTATCTGCCAAAGCCACCTCATGTCTTCTTTTTTTCCTTCCTGATTTCCTTCTTTAGTATTTTCTTATGTTTTCTATACTCATTTGCTTTTTGTTGCCTCTACCTGCTATACACCTCTCTCTTTTTCTTAACGAGATCACCAGTATCCCCTGAAAACCAATGTTCCCTATGCCTGTTAACTTTGCCTTTAATTCTGGCAGGAAGATGCAAACTGCACTCTCAAAATTTCACATTTGGAGGCATTCCACTTACTAAACACATCCTTGCCAGAAAAAAAAACTTATCCCAATCCACTCTTCCTAGATCCATTTTCATTTCCACAAAATTGGCCCTTCTCCAATTTAGAACCTCAACTCGAGGACCAGACCCATCCTTATCCATAATTAATGTGAAACTAATGATATTATGGTCACTGGACCCAAAATGTTCGCCTACACATACTTCTGTCACCTGACTGTCTGGTTTCCTAATAGGAGATCAAGTATTGCATCCTCTCTCGTAGGTACCTCTATATATTGATTTAGAAAACTTTCCTGAAAACATTTCACAAACTCCAAGCCATCTAGCCCTTTTACAGTTTCGGAGTCCCAGTCAATATGAGGGAAGTTAAAATCCCCTACTATTACAACTTCCTGTTTCTTACATCGGTCTACTATATTTATACAGGTTTGCTCCTCCAATTCTCTCTGACTATTGAGCGGTCTATAATACACCCCTATTAGTGTGGTCACACCTTTCCCGTTCCTCAGCTCCACCCATATGGCCTCTGTAGACAAGCCCTCCGGGCTGTCCTGTCTACGCACAGCTGTGATATTTTCCCTGACTAGTAATGCCACTCCTCCCCCTCTATCACATCTGAAACAACGAATATTTCTATCATGTATAAACCTCTTACTAAAGGATTCTTATTCAAAACAGTATCCAACAAATCAGATTAATATATGTAAACTTAGAAAAGTATTTTTGTAAAAAATATCTAACCTGAAGATATTGCAGAAAGTGTGTATGAGAGAGAGAATATTTGCTAATTAACTCTTCAAAAGTCATCAATCGACCATCACAAAATAAATGAAAATAAAAATAAATAAATGCAAAAATACTGATCCCCTTAATCACTAAAAATTAAACAAGATTGGGAGAGAGAACTTAATATGACCTTTGTTAATGAAGATAGTCAATTCTTCTTTGATATGTGCCAATCAGTGTTTAATTCAATTTAAAATTGTTCACTTTTACTATTTAACTAAGGAGAGACTATCCAAAATATTTCCTAACATAGACAATTATTGCGATAGGTGTAAAACTGAAGTAGCCACTTTTTCACATATGTTCTGGTCATGTTCTTCATCAAAATCTTTTTAGAAATCTTTGATTTCCACAATTTCTAAAGTTCTGAAAATAAATTTACAACCTAATGTACAAACCTTTGATTTCTGTCTATACATGCAGTCCTCGCATGACCTTTATCCTCCTCCACCTCACTATCTGCTCTAACACTCTGGTTCCCCTCCCTCTGCAAATCTTTTTAACACCCCCGAGCAGCACTGGCAAATCTACCCGCAAGGATGTTAGTCCCCCTCCAGTTCAGGGGCAAATAGTCCCGTCGGAACAGGCCCCACCTTCCCGGGAACAAAGCCCAATTGTCCAGAAACATGAAGCCCTCCCTCCTGCACCATCTCCTTAGCCACGTATTTAGCTGCACTCTCCACTCATTAATATTTCCAGGGACTTTACTCCTGACGCCGGTCCCGGGACCCGACCCGTTTACAGACCCGGAGCGGAACCGGAGCAGATTCTCAGCCACTGGTTTGCATCCCCAGCCCGGAAGAAAGGATGAAGTTTCCCCGTGAATTTATTCCCAGTGAAGGTGTGGAGATGGGACTTGGTCTTCGTGTTGTAAAATGAAACTGTCCCGGACTCGTAACTGAGATAAACTCCCACCCTCCCGGGGATGGGACCGGCAGGGAGACGGGACTCGGGGGAGGGGAGACCACAGAACACGTCATAATCCCGATATAACACGTCACCACGTCGCCCGATGATCCAAAATCCGGTCTCCGGTCTCAGACTGAACCATCCCTTCCTCTCCACAGACTCTGCGGCGACTCCCAGCCACCAGTCCCGGTTTCCCGTCACCTCCACCTCCCAGTAATGTCTCCCCGATGTGAATCCCTCCGATCCTAGCACACAAACCCAGTGTGTGAATCTCTTCCCGGTGTCAGGGAGATTCTTCTGGGTCTGGGTCCATCTCACACTCTTCCGATCCTCAGACACCTCGAGACACGGATGCGCCGTTTCCACATCCAGGGTGACAGAGACTGGGGGGAGAAGCAGAGAATTAGAGAGTCCCCGGGGATCGGGGGGAGACTCAGGCAGCGCGGCCCCGGGGATCGGGGGGAGACTGGACAGCGCGGCCCCGGGGATCAGGGGGAGACTCAGGCAGCGCGGCCACGGGGATCGTGGGCAGACTCGGACAGCGCGGCCCCGGGGATCGGGGGGAGACTCAGGCAGCGCGGCCACGGGGATCGGGGGGGAGACTGGACAGCGCGGCCACGGGGATCGGGGGGGAGACTCGGACAGCGGAGCCCCGGGGATCGTGGGCAGTCTCGGACAGCGCAGCCCCGGGGATCGGGGGGAGACTCGGACAGCGGGGCCCCGGGGATCGGGGGGAGACTCAGACAGCGCGGCCCCGGGGATCGGGGGGAGACTCGGGCAGAGCGGCCGCGGGGATCGGGGGGAGACTCGGACAGCGCGGCCCCGGGGATCGGGGGGAGACTCGGACAGCGCGGCCCCGGGGATCGGGGGGAGACTCAGGCAGCGCGGCCACGGGGATCGGGGGGGAGACTGGACAGCGCGGCCACGGGGATCGGGGGGGAGACTCGGACAGCGGAGCCCCGGGGATCGTGGGCAGTCTCGGACAGCGCAGCCCCGGGGATCGGGGGGAGACTCGGACAGCGGGGCCCCGGGGATCGGGGGGAGACTCAGACAGCGCGGCCGCGGGGATCGGGGGGAGACTCGGGCAGCGCGGCCGCGGGGATCGGGGGGAGACTCGGACAGCGCGGCCCCGGGGATCGGGGGGAGACTCGGATAGCGCGGCCCCAGGGATCGGGGGGGAGACTCGGACAGCGCGGCCCCAGGGATCGGGGGGGGAGACTCGGACAGCGCGGCCCCGGGAATCGGGGGGGAGACTGGACAGCGCGGCCACGGGGATCGTGGGCAGACTCGGACAGCGCGGCCCCGGGGATCGGGGGGGGGGGGGGGAAGACTCGGGCCTCAGGCGCGGTCGGGTTGCCGACACGAACCTTTGATTCGACAAAAGCAGATGTCTCCACAAGGGTTTTCCGCTGGACAGGGGAAACATCCTCCCTCACTCCTGCCTGTTGACCCCTGAAAGAATTTTGTGTTTCCATGAGATCTCCTCTCATTCTTCGAAACTGGTAACAGAGAACATAGAGCAGTACAGCACAGGAACAGACCCTTCATACAATGTTCACATTCATTTGCGAGTGTGAAGTGGGGCAGTGTGATGGTTTGTGACAGTAAAGGAGGTGATAATGGGAACCAGTAGGGGAGAGATGAAAGGCAGATTGAACCAGGAGGGGGAGGGGTGGAAAGCCCGTGGGTGAACTGTGTGTGTAGACGTAATGAGAAGCTGGAGGGGGCAAAGATGGCAGATGAGGATGACTTTGTCCCCTTTCCCACAACCCCATCCCCCGTAGCCCCTCATTAGGACAGGGGATGAATGTGCAGGAACCCTTAATCAACACAGGTCCTGATAAAGTGTTTCAGTCTGAACCGTGGACTGTTTACTCTTTTCCATAGGAACTTCCCGGCCTGCTGTTCCCCCAACAATTTGTGTGTGTTACTCTGCTTTAAATATACTCAATTATTTGGCCTCCACAGCTGCCTGTGGCAGATTCACTATCCTGTGGATAAAGGAATTCCTCCTCATCTCTGTCCTAAATGGACATCCCTATAGTCGGAGGTTGTGCTTACCGTTCTCGACCCACCCACATCCTCCCAACATCAACTCTCTCCAGACAGGTGTCAGAGAGATCTGGCGAGACCCTTCATCAGGACCTGTGTAGCTTGGATTACCAGCATCTGCAGATTATCTCATGTTTGATTTTTAAAGCAGAAGTTAATAAGTAAACTTCTTGATTAGTCAGAGTCTCAAAAGTTATGGGAAGGAGGCAAGAGAATAGGGTTGAGAGGGATAATAAATCAGCCATTCTTCTAAACTCGCGTGAGTACAGGCCCAGAACCATCAAACACTCCTCATATGTTAACTCTTTCATTCCCGGAATTATTCATGTGAATCTCCAATACCAGCACATGTTTTCCGATAGAAGGGACCCAAAACTGCTCACATACTCCAAGTGTGGTCTCACCAATGCCTTATAAAACCTCAGCATTACATCCTTGCTCTTGTATTCTAATCCTCTCGAAATGAAAGCAAACATTGAGTTTGCCAATCTTACCACTGACACAAACTGCAAGTTAACCTTCAGGGAATCCTGCACAAGGACACCCATGTCCCTTTGCACCTCTGATTTTTGAGTTTCCACCCTGTTTACAGAATTGTCTATGTCTTTATTCCTTCGACCAAAGTCATACCTGCCTAAGTTTGTACCTGTCAAACTCTACCTGTGCTACAAGATCCTTATTCCGTATATTGGTGCATTCAAATAAGACCATAAGACAAAGCAGCAGAAGCCGGCCATTCGGCCCTTCGAATCTGCTCCGCCATTTGATCATGAGCTGATCCATTCTCCCATTTAGTCCCACTCCCCCACCATCTCACCATGACCTTTGATGCCCTGGCTACTCACATACCTATCAATCTCTGCCTTAAATACACCCAAAGACTTGGCTTCCACTGCCGCAAGAAATTCACAGATTCACCACCCTCTGGCTAAAAAAATTTCTTCGCATCTCCCTTCTGAATGGGTGTCCTTCAATCCTTAAGTCATGCTCTCTTGTACTAAACTCCCCCACCATGGGAAACAACTTTGCCACATCCACTCTGTCCATGCTTTTAAACATTCGACATGTTTCTGTGAGGTTCCCACTCATTCTTCTAACCTCCAAGGAGTACAATCCAAGAGCGGTCAAATGTTCCTCATATGTTAACCCTCGCATTCCCGGAATCATTCTAGTGAATCTTCTCTGAACCCTCTCCAATGTCCGAACATCCTTTCTTAAATAAGGAGCCCAAAACTGCACACAGTATTCCAAGTGAGGTCTTACCAGTTCCTTATAGAGCCTCAACATCACATCCCTGCTCCTATACTCTATTCCTCTAGAAATGAATGCCAACATTGCATTCGCCTTCTTCACCACCGACTCAACCTGGAGGTTAGCCTTAAGGGTATCCTGCACGAGCACTCCCAAGTCCCGTTGCATCTCAGAACTTTGAATTCTCTCCCCATTTAAATAATAGTCTGCCTGTTTATTTCTTCTACCAACGTGCATGACCATACACTTTTCAACATTGTATTTCATTTGCCACTTCTTTGACCATTCTTCCAATCTATCCAAGTCTCTCTGCAGACTCTCTGTTTCCTCAGCACTACTGGCCCCTCCACCTATCTTTGTATCATCAGCAAACTTAGCCACAAAGCTATCTATTCCATAATCCAAATCGTTGATATACAATGTAAAAAGAAGCGGCCCCAACACGGACCACTGTGGAACACCACTGGTAACTGGCAGACAACCAGAATGGGATTCTTTATTCCCACTCTCTGTTTCCTGCCAATCAGCCAACGCTCTATTGACATATGTAACTTTCCCGTAATTCCATGGGCTCTTATCTTGTTTAGCAGCCTCATGTGTGGCACTTTGTCAAAGGCCTTCTGAAAATCCAAATACACAACATCCACTGCATCTCCCTTGTCTAGCCTACTTGTAATTACCTCAAAAAATTTCAATGGGTTTGTCAGGCAGGATTTTCCTTTAAGGAAACCATGCTGAGTTTGGCCTATCTTGTCATATGCCTCCAGGTACTCCGTAACCTCATCCTTGACAATTGACTCCAGAAACTTCCCAACCACCGATGTCAAGCTAACAGGTCTATAATTCATGTTTTGCTTCCTTGCCCCTTTCTTAAATACCAGAGTGGCATTTACAATCTTCCACTTCTCCGGAACCATGCCAGGGTCTATTGACTTTTGAACAATCATTGCTAATGCCTCTGCGATCTCCACAGCTACTTCCTTCAAAACACATGGGTGCTTTCCATCTGGTCCTGGAGATTTATCTACCCTTAGACTATTCAGCTTCCTGAGTACTTTCTCTGTCGTAATTGTTACTGCGCACACTTCTCTTCCCTGACACCCTTGAGTGTCTGCAATACTGCTGATATCTTCCTCAGTGAGGACTGATGCAAATACTCGTTCAGTTCCTCAGCCATCTCCTTATCTCCCATTACAATTTCTCCAGCATCATTTCTATCGGTCCAATATCCACTCTCACCTGTTTTTTTACTCTTTATATACTTGAAAAAGCTTTTAGTATCTTCTTTGATATTATTTGCCAGCTTCATTTTATAGTTCATCTTTTCCCTCTTAATGGCCTTCTTAGTTTCCTTTGGTAAGCTTTTAAAAACTTCCCAATCCTCTGTCTTCCCACTAATTTTTATTTCCTTGAATGCCCTCTCCTTTGCTTTTACTTTGGCTTTCACTTCTCTTGTTAGCCACGGTCGGATCGTGTTTCCATTCGAAAATTTCTTCTTTTTTGGAATATATCTGTCATGCACATTCGTCACTTTGCGCATAAACTCCAGCCACTGCTGCTCTGCCGTCCTCCCGCTAGTGTCCCTTTCCAGTCAAATTTGGCCAGTTCCTCTCTCGTGCCACTGTAATTTCCTTTACTCCACTGCAATACTGACACATCGGATTTCGGCTTCTCTTTCTCAAATTTCACAGTGAACTCAATCATGTTACGATCACTGCCTCCTAACGGTTCCTTCACCTCAATCTCTCTAATCACCTCTGGTTCATTACACAATATCCAATCCAGTACCTCTGATCCCCTAGTGGGCTCAACAACAAGCTGTTCTGAAAAGCCATCTCGTAGACATTCTACAAATTCTCTGTCTTGAGATCCAGTGTCGACCTGATTTTCCCAATCCACTCGCATGTTAAAATCCCCACAATTATCATAACACTGCCCTTATGACAAGCCTTTTCTATTTCCTGTTGTAATTTGTAGTCCACCTCACTGCAGCTGTTAGGAGGCCTGTAGATAACTGCCATCAGGGTCCTTTTACCCCTGCGATTTCTTAGCTCAACCCATAAAGATTCTTCCGATCCTATGTCACCACTTTCTAATGATTTAATATCATTTCTTACCTATAAAGCCATGCCACCCCCTCTGCCTACCTGCCTATCCTTCCGATACACCGTGTATCCTTGGACGTTCAGCTCTCAGAGACATGCATCCTTTAGCCACGTCTCAGTGATGGCCACAAAATTATACCTGCCAATCTGTAGCTGTACGACAAGATCATCCACCTTATTCCTTATGCTGTGTGTATTTAAGTATAACACCTTAAGTCCAGTATTTGATACTTTTTGTTTTGATTGCACTGCAACTCATCCCAGTGGCTGCAAATTTGCCCCATCACCTGCCTGTCCTTCCTGACATCTTTACTGCTCAGTATCTTAGATTTATTTCTGTTTTCCCCCTCCTCCACTCTATCATTCCGGTTGACCATCCCCCTGCCAAATTAGTTTAAACCCTCCCTAACAGCTCTATTAAACATTCCCGCTATGGTTCAGGTGTAACCCGTCCTTTTTGAACAGGTAATACTTCCCCCTGAAGAGATACCAATGATCCAAGAATCTGAAGCCCTGCCCCCTGCACCAGTCTCTCAGCCACGCATTCATCTGCCTGATCCTACTATTCTTGCCCTCGCTAGCACGTGGCACAGGTAGCAATCCTGAGATTACTACCCTGCATGTCCTGCTTCTCAGCTTCATTCCTAACTCCCGGAAATCTCTCTTCAGGACCTCTTCCCATTTCCTCTCTATGTCATTGGTACCAACATGTACCAAGACAGCTGGCTGCTCGCCCTCTCCCTTCAGAATATTCTGGACCCGATTCGAGACATCCCGTACCCTGGCACCTGGGAGGCAACACACCATGCGGGTATCTCTACCAGGCTCACAGAATCTCCTGTTTGTTCACCTGACTGTGGAATCCCCTATGACTACCGCATTCCTCTTCTCCCTCCTTCCCTCCTGCACAACAGCGCCAGGCTCAATGCCAGAGACCCAGTCACCGTGGCCGTCCCCTGTCAGGTCATCACCCTCAACAGCATCCGAAACGATATACTTGTTGCTGAGGGGGGCAGTCACAGGGGTGCTCTCCACTATCCGGGCATTTCCCTTCCCTCTCCTGACAGTCACACAGTTTTCTGACCCCTGTAGCCTAGGGATGACTACCTCCCTGTAGCTCCTGTCTATCACCTCTTCATTTTCTCTAATAAGCAGTAGGTCATCAAGCTGCAGCTCCAGATCCCTAACACGGTCTCCGAGGAGCTGAATCTCGGTTCACCTGGTGCAGATGTGGCTATCAGGGAGGCTGGAGGTCTCCCAGGATTCCCACATCTGACGCCCTGAACAAAGCACTAACCCTGCAGACATGCTACCTAATTCTACAGGAATGAAACAAAGAAAGATAGGTCTACTCACCCACTTACTTCACCAAACACACAAACTTTTTAAACCGTTAGCTAATGTGCCCTGCTGTTCCCCCGTCCGTCCGGGCCGATTTGCCAAGGGGAGAAAAAGAGTCTGTGCCTCGCTCTCGCCTCTTCCCGTTACCGCCTAAGCCCGTTGAGCCAAAGCCCTACACTCTGCTGCCACCCACTCCGCTGCCCGCTGTATAGGGTGGTCATCTTTTTAAACTCCCCGCGCTGTCCTGCGCAGTCTCGCCGTTCTTGTACGCAAAGTTTTTTTTAAAAACTGTCTTCCTTCAGAATTTAGCTCCCACGCCGCCCTTCTTGTCCCAATCTAAAAAACACCTTCAGTCCTGTATTCATCAGCCTATTCCACACTGTCCACATGAAATTCAGCAAGGCCTTTGATGTCGATGATAGACCACACTTGGAGCATTGTCTGCATTTCCGGTTCCCGAATATGGGGAGGATGTCATTACACTGGACAGGAGGCTTCAGGAGGATGTTACCAGGACTGTGGGCTTGGGTTAAAAGCAGAGAGTGGATAAGCTTGGGCTATTCAGCTGTACTGTCGGATGTTCAGGTATGACCCCTTATCAAGGTAAATAATTCATAAGGAGCTTAAATAATGTTTCTTTTTCCAAGAAATGGGAGTACAGAACCAGAGGCCTCAGATTGAAAGTGAGATGGGAAATTTTTCTGAGTGGTCTATCGGGTTACATTCTCATAGAGAGGGAGGTTGGTAAATGGAATTTGCCCTCAGACCTGTAGAAACAGGTAAAAATAAAATATTTTAAAATAAATTTGGGCAGGTACACAGATGGGAAATGGTTAGAGGGATGGGGGGGGGGGCAAACACACACAAATGGGCCATGCTCAAGAAGACATCTTAGTCTTGCAGATTGATGAAGTGGGCCGTGCGTTCAACGCCCGTCAAACCCTCCCAGATCATCCTCCTGAGGAATCTCACCCCGGAGTCTGTCTGTGAAGTGTTGATGTGACGTCACGTCAGAGGGCAGCTCAGTGCCACAGAACAGACAGACCGGGTAAGGACGGCAGATTTCAATCAGAAATTGGAATTTGTGCCTGTTTCTGTGGACGTGTGTCGCACTCTGATAGTATATCGTGTGTGTGTGTGTGTGTGTGTGTGTGTGTGTGTGTGTGTGTGTGTGTGTGTGTGTGTGTGTGTGTGTGTGTGTGTGTGTGTGTGTGTGTGTGTGTGTGTGTGTGTTGATTGTGGTAAATTTCCGTGTGGTGTGTATACGCATTGAAGGAGAGTGTGCACATTGAAGAATTTGTATGTACAGTGTGTCATCACATGTCTGGTGTGTGTTGACAATGTGTCACACGTGTTTGAGTTGTTTATTTGAATAAATGACTGTCTCTGAAGAGACTGGTTTCCAGGTTACTGAGGGAAATAACAATGTACATTGCTGAGGCTCTGACTACAATCTGCCAATCCTTCCTGTGTATGTTGGTGAGGGAGCTTTGCCAGGCCGGTTATGCTGTGTGTGCTTCTCCCAAGATGAAATCTTGACCCATGTCAATGCTTGTTGGTGTGTCCGAGCTCATTCTCACAATGCTTCAATGTAGTGGTCTGATAACCATAAGACATAGGAGCAGAATTAGGCCATTTGCCCATCGAGTCTGCTCCGCCATTCAATCATGGCTGATCCTTTTTTTCCCTCCTCAGCCCCACTACCTGGTCTTCTCCCCGTAACCTTTTATGCTGTGTCCAATCTAGAACCTATCAAGCTCTGCCTTAAATACACACAACAAGTTCCACAAATTCACCAGCCGTTGGCTCATATTTCTTCGCATCTGTTTTAAATAGACCCCCCTCTATCTTGAGGCTGTGCCCTCTTGTCCTAAACTCCACCACCATGGGAAACATCCATTGCATCCCCTTTATCTATCCTACTTGTAATCTCCTCAAAGAATCCCAACAGATTTGTCAGGCAGGATATTCCCTTAACCAAGCCATGCTGACTTGTCCTATCTTGTCCAGTGTCACCAAGTATTCCATAACCTCATACTTAACAATTTCTTCCCAACCACAGAGGTGAGGCTAACTGTCTATAATTTCCTTTCTGCTGCCTTCCTCCTGACTTAAAAAGTTAAGTGACATTTGCCATTTTCCAGTCCTCTGGCACCATTCCAGGGTCCAATGATTTTCGAAAGATCATTTGAAATGCCTCCAAAATGTCTACCACAACCTCTTTCAGAACACTAGGGTGCAGTTCATCTGGTCCGGGTGACTTATGTACCTTTAGGTCTTTCAGCTTTTTGAGCACCTTCTCCCTTGTAACAGTAACTGCACTCACTTCTCTTCCCTCACACCCTTCAACATTTGGCACAGTACCAGTGTCTTCCGCAGTGAAGACTGATGCAAAATATTTGGTTTATCTGCCATCTCTTTATCCCGCGTTATTATATATATCCGGCCTCATTTTCTAGCGTCCTATATCCACTCTCATCTCTGTTTTATTTTTTTACAATACTTGAAAAACAATTTGATATTGTTTGCTAACTTGTTTTACAAAGACAGGTGTGTAAAAAGGGCCTGAAGGATCTTTGTAGACCAGAGTCACCCCAACCACAAACTGTACCAGTTGCTACCATCCAGGATACGGTACTGCAGCATAAAAGCCAGGAGCAACAAGCTCCGGGACAGCTTCTTCAACCAGGCCATCAGACTGATTGACTTGTGTGGAAACAACAATATTTCTATGTTATATGAACTAGCCTGTTGTACATATTATTCATTATAAATTACGATAAATTGCACATTGCACATTTAGGTGGAGACATAACTTAACGATTTTTACTCCTCATGTAAGGATGTAAGTAATAAAGTCAATTCAATTCAAATCAATTTATTGTTTATTTTTTCCCACCCAATCATCCTTTTAGTTCCTCTCTGTAGATATTTAAAAGCTGCCCAATCCTCTGTCTTCCTACTAATTTTTGTTTAGTTGTATAACCTCTCTTTTGCCTTTACATTAACTTGTCTTCCCTTATCAGCTACGGTTTATATTTTGCAATTTGAGTATTTATTTATTTTTGGAATACATCTATCCTTCACCTTCCTCATTTCCCCAGAAACTGACACCATTTCTGCTCTGCTCTCATCCCTGCCAGCATCTCCTTCCAATTTGCTTTGGTCAACTCCTCTCTCAGACCACTGTAATTTATTTTACTCCTCTGAAATACTACAACGTCAAGACTTTACTTTCTCCTTATCAAATTTCAAGTTGAACTCAGTCATGTTGTGAGCACTGCTTCCTAAGGTTTCTTTTAACTACTCACCTCTGGTTCAATACATAACACCCAATGCAGTAGAGCTGTTCCCCGAGTAGGTTCAATGACAAACTGCTCTAGAAAGTCATCACATTGCATTCAACAAACTCACTCTCTTGAGTTCCTTTACCAAACTGATTTTCCCAATTGCCCTGCATGTTGAAATCTCCCATGATTATCATAACATTATCCTTTTCATCAGCCTTTTCTATTTCCAGTTGTAATCTGTGGGCCTCATCCCACTGACTGTTGGAAGGCCTGTATATGACTGCTGTCAGTGTCATTTTTACTTTTCCTTACCTCAACCCACAAGGATTCAACATCTTCCAATCCTATGTCACATCTTGCTGCTGATTTACCAGCAGAGCCACACCACCCCATCAGCCTTCCTTCCTTCCTTCCTCTGATACATTGTGTAACCTTGAACATTCAGCTCCCAACTACAACCATCTTTCAACCACGTTTCCGTGATGGCCACAACATCATACCTGACAATCGGTAATCGTGCAACAAGATCATCCACCTTATTTCTCATACTCCATGCATTGAGATATAACACTTTGTGTACTGTATCTGTTACCCTTTTTAATTCTGCATCACTAATGCACTGATACTCACCCTGCTGGCTGCAATTTTGTCCTCTCATCTGTCCGCCCTATCTGACAGTCTGACTGCAGGCTATCTTTGCATTTTTTACCATCAGTCCTATCTCTTCACTCCAGTTCTAAACCCCACCAAATTAGTTCAGACCCTCCCCGACAGCTCTATCAAACCTCTCTGTGAGAATATTGTTCTCCCTCGGGTCCAGGTGCGACCCATCCCTTTTGAGCAGGTCATTCCTCCACCAGAACAGATCCCAATGATCCAAGAACCTGAATCCCTGTCCCCAGAACCATCTTCTCAGCCATGTTTATCTGTCAAATTATCCTGTTTCTACCCTCACCAGCACGTGGCACAGGCAGCAATCCAGAAATTACAACCCTGGGGGTGCTGCTTCTGAGCTTTCTACCAAGCTAGCCAGATTCTTTTCAGGACCTCTTTGTTTTTACTTCCTATGTAATTGGTCCCAAAATGCAACAAGATGGCTGACTCTTCACCCTCCCTCTCTAAATGCTGCAGACATGATCGGAGACATATCTGACCCTGGCACCTAGGAGGCAACATACCATTCGGGTGTCCAATTCACGTCCATACATTCTCCTGTCTGTCTCCTGACAATTGAGTCCCCTATCACGACCACTCCCCTCTTCTGCCTCTAACAACAGTGAGAGATGCTGATCCGGAAGGGGGAAGACCTGTGTCAGTCAGAGTCTGCACTCACAGGGCACATGAAGGACTTGTGTATTTTCCTGACAATCCCGGTCACCACACTGATAACCGCTTTTATTCCCTACAATATCATCAAGTCAGTATTAAATTCCCAGCTCCTGTGGTAGGATTCAAATTCATGTCCTGGTGTGTTAGTGCAGTGTGTCTGGAATCAGGACACAGTGGTTCATCTGCCAGTCCCGTGTATTGGTTGTATTGTGACCCTGTGCTGCTGTGTCCAGGGGCCTGACATCTCCAGCTGACCATGTGACTGTGATGCCTCCCAGTGGGTGGGGTTGATGTGAAATACACTTCAGTTCCCCTTCAGTCCATTATCACAGCCAATCCTTGCTTCAGCTTATAAATTAATGGTGTTTCATGAACAAGGAAAAATGAATCTTTGTAAGTTTTACCTCGGTTAATGGCATCAAGTGTTTCTCTCAGCACTGTGTTCAACAAATAGAAGCGATCGAATTTTTCAACTGGTAGGGCCTCATCTGTCACTGACAATTCCTGGACATCGTCACTAATTCTGTAAATATTAAACTGCTGGTGATAAACTGGAATTTTGAAGTACTTTACAAATCCATACAGGGTTTCAGTAAAGAGCATGTCCTACCTCCTGTTTCGATGAGCTTCCTCCTGAAATAAATAAAAGCACAAATCTGATTAGACTTGGACTTAATATCCACATCCTGAATTTCATCCAAATCATTACAAGGTGTTGAAAGTTCCCACTCCCACAGTCACAAACACACACCAGCAATACAGAACCATGGGGAAAATTACAGGGAAAGTTGCTGAAAGTTAGACCATTACTGTGAGGATGGAACTGACAGGAAAGACAGGACAGGCTGTGCATTACCATCTGGATTAGACGTCAGAATGATAAAATGGAACAATTTAAGATTAGTGATGGATTTGATTGCGTGAAGGTGGAAAAAGTACCTCATTATGGCGAACTCGAGAGGACACAGGTGCTTGGAAGTAGTACGGAGGAGATGTCGGGTAAGTGTTTTGGAATGGGTGGAATGAGCTGCCGGCAACGAAGGTGGAGGTGGATACGATAGGGTCTTTCACAAGACTCCTACACAGGTACATGGAGCTTAGAAAAATAGAGAGCTATGGGTAACTCGAGGTAATTTCTAAAGTAAGTAGATGTTTGGCACAGAACTGTGGGCCAAAGAGACTGTATTGTGCTGTAGGTTTTCTTTGTTTCTATGTTTCTATTTATGGGGAAACCTTCAGTCAAAGATAAAATGCCAGGAGGTTTTTAATAAATCCCACAAAAAATTTAGTTAAGAGAATGTGAAACTCAGTGCCACAGAAGTGGTTAAAGTGGAACAGCAGAGATTGAATGTAATGGGGAGGCTGGATAAACACGTGAGGGACCAGGGTGTTCGGGGCAGTGTTGCTAGGTGCGGTGAGTAGGTGGTAGGAGGATTGTGCAGAGGGGAAATTGATAGAAGATGGACCGAATGGCCTGCTCATGACGGAGAATGGGACACAATCCCATGTAAAACTTATCCAAAAAAGTAGAGACAGTGAAAGTTTCTGTAATCTGATCGAAACCGGATATGGAGGATAAGTCTGATGTGTGGGTCACATTCTTTGTTCTCACTGATGGACAGAGAGACCCTCACACCCACCGCACCAGACACACTCACAGCCTGTGACTGGAACTGGGTGTTAATGGGAGTTTTAGAGGATATTTAATGCGGTAATTAAGGACACAATCAGCAGCTCTGTGTTATGATCAGAGTAAATCATTTCAGAAAAGATTACATTCTGTCCTGGGATGTACAGAAGTTGTGGAAGTCCAGTTTTGGGACAACAGCAATCCTGGATAGTTGCATCAATTGTCTGGTGAGAAACAGTTTACTGCCATTTGTAAATGCTGTGTGTAGGAGCAACACGTCTGTTTTCTATCTGCATTGTATTCTGTGTTATGTGTTTATTACGATAACCAGTCACGTGAGTGGGGACATGGTAAAAGTGAAGGGAATAAGTTACGTATTTGTACTTTGCTCTGGGCTATTTTGAGCCTGGGACTGGCAGATGCCATATCTTTTGTTGACAGATTAATTGCAGTTTAATTTACGATTAATTATGCTGAAATTTCATCGCTTAAATATTGTATGTTGCTGATAAAGGATCAAATATCTATCTCCGATATTTAGAATGTCATTAGCGGAGTGATTGGAGGTTCGTCATGCAAGGAGAACACTCTGTGTGAGGACACCAGCAGCGGCAATTGATTTGGTAGAATTGGCCGCTGTGCTGTGTTTATTTCAAATATACCACTGTTCATTTAGTTCAATTTCACAGAAATAAATTGAAATGTAATCCCTCACCTTGAGAAACATCACATTGTCTTTTTGATCCATCTGTTCCTTTAACTTAGTGATTTCCTCCTGAATAATCCTTATATTCTCTTGAATCTTAAGAAGATTTTTCTCCATTGGGTTGAGAATCCTCTTCTCTTCTTCCCTGAGATCCCTGAGTAAACTCTGCTCTTTCTCAGTGATAATCTGGCGCAGTTCAGCAAACTGGGATGTGATGTTGGTCTGAACACTGTGTGACTGTTTCTGTCAAATGAAAGGTGAAGATTAGTTTACTGCATTGCTGTGTTGTATTTCCTTATGACATAAAAGTGACCATTCGGTCCATTGGGGTCCATACTACTTCTGAGACATTCCCGTCAACCCCTTTCCCCCACATTTTCCTGAAACTTATTCTCCCTCAGTGACCCATTAACTACCAGCAGATTCACATCACTCTCCTCCACCTTCACAGGGTTAATTGTAATTAACCATTCATCCAGCATGTCCTTGGAATGTGTCTGAAACTGTCATGGCCACAGGGAGAGCATGCAAACTCCACAAAGACAGCAGCAGAGGTCAGGATCGAACCCAGGTCACGGGAGCTGCGATACTCTGCTATTCTGCATTAAATTGAGCAAAACTCGACAGTAATATCAGAAATTCCGCTCAGGAAGCCTCACCCGAACTCCGGAAATCTTCTCTTTCTGTAGCTGCTCCTTTTCCTGGAAGTCTGATTTCTTTTTTGTGAGCGAGTCTAAGGAAGATTTTAGCTGATCCTGGAAGTCAGAGAGTGAAGGAAATAGAAACAAAGATGCATCAAAAGAAACAGGTGATCAAACCCGATTATCACACAAAATGCCGGAGGAACTCAGTGAGTCAGGCAGCATCGATTCAGGGGAAATAAACAGTCGGTGTTTCGGGATGAGAGCCTTCATTAGGACTGGGAAGGAATGGGGCAGAAGCCAGAATAAAAAGGTTGGGGATGAGAACCAGCTGACAGGTGACGGGTGAGACAACGTGAGGGGGAACTTGGGGGAGGGTGATGAAGTGAGAGGCTGAGAGGGGACAGGTGGAAGAGGTAAAGGGCTGGAGAAGAAGGAATGTAATACGAGAGAACAATCGACCATGGAAGAAACGGGAGGAACTGGGCTGTTTGCGGCCCTGAATTGTGACGAGGGAGGAGGTTAGGAGTCAGGTGTAGCACTTGTCCCGCTTGCAGGTGTCAGTGCCAGGAGGGAGATCAGTGGGTAGGAGCGAGTGGATCAGGGCGATACAGTACGTAGAGCGCGATCCGAATAGAGAGCGGAGAGTTGCGGGGTGCGGAGTTGGGCTGTGGGACGGAGAGATGCTAGAATCCCGTTAGAGACGGGGGAAGTTGCAGAGAATCATGTGTTAGTTATAGAGGCTCGTGTAATGTATGTAGGAGAAAGGAAATGTGTTAAGTATTAAATTAATGTTAGTTTTACCGTGTAGATTTTAACAGCTTCTTTAATCGGCTTGAAGCGGTGCTCTCTGTGTTCCTGCGCGTCTCTACAGATCAGACAGATCAGTGTCTTGTCCGTTTCACAAAACAGCTTCAGTTCTTCCTCATGTTCCTCGCATTGAAGTTTTCTTGCCTTCCCTTTCGGATTCAGGTTTAGATTTCGAGCTTTTTCAGCCAGATTTGCTAAGGCCCGATTCACTCTGAGGGTGCGGTCAGCAAACACCTCTCTGCATTCCGGACAGGAGTTTCTCTGCTCCCTTTCCCAACACCGTGTGATACAAGAGCGACAGAAGTTGTGTCCGCACTCCAGAATAACCGGATCGGTGAAGAAATCCAGGCAGATGGGACAAATTACCTCCTCGGTCCAACTCTCGGCCTGTCCTTTCGAAGCCATGTCAACTCCTGGCACTTCCTGATTCAGAATGCTTTCACTTTCCAGGAGCTGCTGATTCCCTGCAGTACCGCGATTGTCCACTACGCGCGCTGCAGACTCGGGGAATGAACATTATGTTGCTGTCTGTGGGAAGGAATTGTGGTATCAGTATCAGGGAGGGATCAGAAACAGATTAAGCAGGTCTGAACAGAATGAAAACTCAGCCATGGACTGCCTACGCCCGGCTATGAAAGGAGGAGAGTCGGGCATGGGGCTAGCAAACCCATCCCATAAAAACCCAGTGTGACAGAAACGTCAACTGAATCTCCACAGGCCTCATCCCTGGGATCGGAAGGACCTTCCCTGGAAGACGATTGAAGTCGTGTGGTGAAAGCAGAGGCCACAGGGCCGATCAACCCCCAGAGAGCTGCTGGTGGCCGCCTGTGTCCCGATCGGCGTGATGGGCCGATCAACCCTCAGAGAGCTGCTGGTGGCCGCCTGTGTCCCGATCGGCGTGATGGGCCGATCAACCCTCAGAGAGCTGCTGGTGGCCGCCTGTGTCCCGATCGGAGTGATGGGCCGATCGACCCCCGGACAGCTGCCGGTGGCCGCCTGTGTCCCGATCGGCGTGATGGGCCGATCAACCCCCGGACAGCTGCCGGTGGCCGCCTGTGTCCCGATCGGCGTGATGGGCCGATCAACCCCCGGAGAGCTGCCGGTGGCCGCCTGTGTCCCGATCGGCGTGATGGGCCGATCGACCCCCGGACAGCTGCCGGTGGCCGCCTGTGTCCCGATCGGCGTGATGGGCCGATCAACCCCCGGAGAGCTGCCGGTGGCCGCCTGTGTCCCGATCGGCGTGATGGGCCGATCAACCCCCGGAGAGGTGCCGGTGGCCGCCTGTGTCCCGATCGGCGTGATGGGCCAATCAACCCTCGGAGAGCTGCTGGTGGCCGCCTGTGTCCCGATCGGCGTGATGGGCTGATCAACCCTCAGAGAGCTGCCGGTGGCCGCCTGTGTCCCGATCGGCGTGATGGGCCGATCAAACCCCAGAGAGCTGCCGGTGGCCGCCTGTGTCCCGATCGGCGTGATGGGCCGATCAAACCCCGGAGAGCTGCTGGTGGCCGACTGTGTCCCGATCGGCGTGATGGGCCGATCAACCCCCGGAGAGCTGCCGGTGGCCGCCTGTGTCCCGATCGGCGTGATGGGCCGATCAACCCTCGGAGAGCTGCCGGTGGTCGCCTGTGTCCCGATCGGCGTGATGGGCCGATCAACCCTCGGAGAGCTGCCGGTGGCCGCCTGTGTCCCGATCGGCGTGATGGGCCGATCAACCCCCGGAGAGCTGCTGGTGGCCGCCTGTGTCCCGATCGGCGTGATGGGCCGATCAACCCCCGGAGAGCTGCTGGTGGCCGCCTGTGTCCCGATCGGAGTGATGGGCCGATCAACCCTCGGAGAGCTGCCGGTGGCCGCCTGTGTCCCGATCGGCGTGATGGGCCGATCAACCCTCGGAGAGCTGCTGGTGGCCGCCTGTGTCCCGATCGGCGTGATGGGCCGATCAACCCCCGGAGAGCTGCTGGTGGCCGCCTGTGTCCCGATCGGAGTGATGGGCCGATCAACCCCCAGAGAGCTGCCGGTGGCCGCCTGTGTCCCGATCGGAGTGATGGGCCGATCAACCGCCAGAGAGCTGCTGGTGGCCGCCTGTGTCCCGATCGGCGTGATGGGACGATCAACCCCCGGAGAGCTGCCGGTGGCCGCCTGTGTCCCGATCGGAGTGATGGGCCGATCAACCCTCAGAGAGCTGCCGGTGGCCGCCTGTGTCCCGATCAGAGTGATGGGCCGATCAACCCTCAGAGAGCTGCCGGTGGCCGCCTGTGTCCCGATCGGCGTGATGGGCCGATCAACCCTCAGAGAGCTGCTGGTGGCCGCCTGTGTCCCGATCGGCGTGATGGGCCGATCAACCCTCAGAGAGCTGCTGGTGGCCGCCTGTGTCCCGATCGGCGTGATGGGCCGATCAACCCTCAGAGAGCTGCTGGTGGCCGCCTGTGTCCCGATCGGCGTGATGGGCCGATCAACCCCCGGAGAGCTGCTGGTGGCCGCCTGTGTCCCGATCGGCCTGATGGGCCGATCAACCTCGGAGAGCTGCCGGTGGCCGCCTGTGTCCCGATCGGAGTGATGGGCCGATCAACCCTCGGAGAGCTGCCGGTGGCCGCCTGTGTCCCGATCGGCGTGATGGGCCGATCAACCCCCAGAGAGCTGCCGGTGTCCGCCTGTGTCCCGATCGGCGTGATGGGCCGATCAACCCTCAGAGAGCTGCTGGTGGCCGCCTGTGTCCCGATCGGAGTGATGGGCCGATCAACCCTCAGAGAGCTGCCGGTGGCCGCCTGTGTCCCGATCGGCGTGATGGGCTAAAGAAGGAGCATAACAGAAAAGAAGCCGGAGAGAAAAGCCTGGTTCAGTCTGAGGCAGGACTGAAAGGGGCAAGTTCTGAAAAAAGAGGCACAAGAGACTGCACCTGCTGGAATCTCGAGTAAGAAACATGAGGCTAGAAGAACTGAGTGGGTCGGGCAGCAACTGCGGAGAGAAATGTACAATCGACTTTCCGGGTCGAGATCCTACGTCTGGACTGTCTCAACCCGAAATGTCAATTTTCCATTTCCCTCCACAGACGCTGCCTGACGAGCTGTGTAACTCCAGCAGCTCGTTTTTACTTTTCTCCAGGTATAAAGAGAGTCAGGCTGGGGGGTGACACAATTGTTCAGTAAATATTTAAAACGATTATTAAATTAGTTCATACCATGCGATTGGGGATGTGGAGGATATTGTGCAGAGAGGAGACAGATGCAATGGTGCACTGAGATGCTCCCACAACGAATGCTCACACTGTGCCTGTCTCTGAATGAGAGAAATAAGAGACAGACACAGTCTCGCAGGGCTGGGCCAGGAATGATGTTTCCTCCGGCTGGAGTGTGTAGCCAAGCGCCACAGACTCAAAACCCGAGGTCATATTTGGGGGCTCGGCAGGAAAATAGTGATTCTGAGTGAATAACAGAATCAGTGAGGGGCCGAATGGCCACGTCAGCGCCTGCTGCTTATTTTCTAAATCATGAGTTTCCCTTTGTGCCTTGTTCTCCCTTGGCCTTCAGCCTGTCGGATTACACAGGGGAGCGGTGAGAGCTCCGGAGATCCATCAGCAGCCGCTGCGGTTATTTCATGCTCTTGTTATTTATCCTGTTTCTCCATATTTGCATTTGCACAGTTTGTTACCTTCAGCACTCTGGCTGATCTGTCATGACGCTGTTATAGTTACTACTCTACAGAATTCTTTTTAGTTTGTGCGCAGGAAAATGAATCTCGGTGCTGTATGCAGTGATTTATTTGTACTCCGATAATAAAACTTACTTTGAACTTTGAGCCTCAGGGAACTTGCTTTGATTCTGAGAACAAACTGTGACTGACATCTCCGGCTCCCAGTAGCAGCCCGACCTCAGACAAACTCACAGCCAATCAGAGAACAGCGCTGGAACAAACATGCTCTCATTGGCGGAGCGTGTCAGTGGGCGGGACGCCGAGCGCTCAGAATGGAACCGGAAGTGACTGGACCCGGTGAGAAGTCAGAGATCGGGAGCGGCACTTCGGGTAAAGTCTGCAACACCGGCCGGGGTCTTAATTCCTTCAGGTGGCAGAGGTGAGGAGACTGGGTGAGATTCCGTGAGATGTTTCAGCAACACGGAGGGTGCCTGGTCTTTCCCCGCCGTGGATCGGAGCCGGTTGTCCAAAGCTGCCTCCCAGACCCGTCCCCTGTTGCTGGGAGACAGGAGATGCCCTTTAGTGGCTGCCGAAGGATCTCCGGAACTCTCACCGCATTTCTGTGCAACCTGACAGGCTGAAGCCCAAAGGGAAATATTGCACAGGTAAACTTGTGCTTTAGGAAATAAACATGATCGGTGTGGCCATTCGGCCCCTTGTGCCTTCTCTGCCCTTCATTCAGCGCCACTTTCCCGCAGTGTTTCCGTCACCACTGTGGCCCTAAATTTGCCTTTTGAACTTAGAAACCTTGTGGAGAAAATTGCAAAAATTCACTGCACTCTGGGTGGGGAAATTCCTGTGAGACTGTCTCAGTCAGACCACCTCTTATTTCTCTAATTTTGAGACAGTCCCGGCCTGTGTAATATCTCCGAGGACACAGCCACCCCCACCCAATCAGTCAATGTGGGAAACCTTCTCTTCATTCCCTGCATCCCGAAGGCGGACTCGGGGAGGGAGATTAGACCTGTGCACAGTGTTCCTTGTCCGCTCTCACCGGGACCCCATGTACAGTATCGTCAGCATCAACGACAGAATGAATGGCTTCCCGCTTGCAGAGCAGGGGGAGCATCTCACTGTGGTGTGAACTTGCTGATGTATCTTCAGGCTGGATAACTGAGTAGTTCCCCTCCCTCACACAGAGCAGGTGAATGGCCTCTCCCTACTGTGAACTCACTGGCCAGTCTGTGGGTAGGCTGTGAGTGAATCTCTTCCCACACTGAGAGAAGGAGAATGATATCTCACTGCGATCAATCATCTGGCAATTCAGAAAGGTGAATAAGATGATGAGGGATAGAGGCTTTTTTCCCAAGAGTGAAAATAGAACATAGAATAGTACAGCACATTACAGGCCCCTCAGCCCACAATGTTGTGCCGACCCTCAAACCCTGCCTCCTATATAACGCCCCACCTTAAATTCCTCCATATACCTGTCTAGTAGCCTCTTAAATTTCACTAGTGTATCTGCCTCTGACTCGGGCAGTGCATTCCACGCACCAACCACGCTCTGAGTGAAAAACCTTCCTCTAATATCCCCCTTGAACTTCCCTCCCCTTACCTTAAATCCATGTTCTCTTGTACTGAGCAGCGGTGCCCTGGGGAAGAGGCGCTGGCTGTCCACTCTGTCTATTCCTCTCAATATCTTGTACACCTCTATCATGTCTCCTTTCATCCTCCTTCTCTCCAAAGAGTAAAGCCCTAGCTCCCTTAATCTCTGATCATAATCCATACCCTCTAAACCAGGCAGCATCCTGGTAAATCTCCTCTGTACCCTTTCCAATGCTTCCACATCCTTCCTATGCTGAGGCAACCAGAACTGGACAGAGTACTCCAAGTGTGGCCCAACCAGAGTTTTAGAGAGCTGCATCACTACATCGCGTCTCTTAAACTCTATCCCTCGACTTATGAAAGCTAACACCCCATAAGCTTTCTTAACTACCCTATCTGCCTGTGAGGCAACTTTCAGGGATCTGTGGACATGTACCCCCAGATCTCTCTGCTCCTCCACACTACCAAATATCCTGCCATTTACTTGGTACTCTGCCTTGGAATTTGTCCTTCCAAAGTGTACCACCTCACATTTCTCCAGGTTGAACTCCTTCTGTCACTTCTCAGCCCACTTCTGCATCCTATCAATGTCTCTCTGCAATCTTTGACAATCCTCTTCACTGTCTACAACACCACCAACCTTTGTGTTATCTGCAAACTTGCCAACCCACCCTTCTACCTCTACATCCAGGTCGTTAACAAAAATCACGAAAAGTAGAGGTCCCAGCACAGATCCTTGTGGGACACTACTAGTCACAACCCTCCAATCTGAATGTACTCCCTCCACCATGACCCTCTGCCTTCTACAGGCAAGCCAATTCTCAATCCACCTGGCCAAACTTCCCTGGATCCCATGCCTTCTGACTTTCTGAATAAGCCTACCATGTGGAACCTTGTCAAATGCCTTACTAAAATCCATGTAGACCACATCCACTGCACTACCCTCATCTATATGCCTGGTCACCTCCTCAAAGAACTCTTATCAGGCTTGTTATACACGATCTGCCATTCACAAAGCCATGCTGACTGTCCCTGATCAGACCATGATTCTCTAAATGCCCACAGATCCTATTTCTAAGAATCTTTTCCAACAGCTTTCCCACAACAGACGTAAGGCTCACTGGTCTGTAATTACCTGGACTATCCCTACTACCTTTTTTGAATAAGGGGACAACATTAGCCTCCCTCCAATCCACCGGTACCATTCCCGTGGACAACGAGGACATAAGAATCATAGCCAGAGGTTCAGCAATCTCTTCCCTCGCCTCGTGCAGCAGCCTGGGGAATATTCCGTCAGACTTATCCATCCTAATTTATTTTAACAACTCCAACACCTCCTCTCCCTTAATATCAACATGCTCCAGAACATCAACCTCATTCATATTGTCCTCACCGTCATCAAGTTCCCTCTCAGTGTGAATACCGAAGAGAAGTATTCATTGAGGACCTCGCTCACTTCCACAGCCTCCAGGCACATCTCCGCACTTTTATCTCTAATCGGTCCTACCTTCACTCCTGTCATTCTTTTGTTCTTCACATAATTGAAGAATGCCTTGGGGTTTTCCTATACCCTACTCGCCAAGGCTTTCTCATGCCCCCTTCTTGCTCTTCTCAGCCCCTACTTAAGCTCCTTTCTTGCTACCCTATATTCCTCAATAGACTCATCTGATACCTGCTTCCTAAACCTCATGTATGCTGTCTTCTTCCACCTTACTAGATTTTCCACTTCACTTGTCACCCATGGTTCCTTCACCCTACCATTCTTTATCTTCCTCACCGGGACAAATTTATCCGTAACATCCTGCAAGAGATCCTTAAACATCGACCACATGTCCATAGTACATTTCCCTGAAAAAACATCATCCCAGTTCACACCCGCAAGTTCTAGACTTATAGGCTCATAATTTGCCCTTCCCCAATTAAAAATTTTCCTGTCCTCTCTGATTCTATCTTTTTCCATGATAATGCTAAAGATCAGGGAGCGGTGATCACTGTCTCCCAGATGCTCACCCACTGACAGATCTGTGACCTGACCCAGTTCATTACCTAATACTAGATCTAGTCTGGCATTCCCCCTAGTCGGCCTGTCAACATACTGTGACAGGAATCCATCCTGGACACACTTAACAAACTCTGCCCCATCTAAACCCTTGGAACTAATCAAGTACCAATCAATATTAGGGAAATTAAAGTCACCAATGATAACAACCCTGTTATTTTTGCACCTTTCCAAAATCTGCCTCCCAATCCGTTCCTCGGTATCTCGGCTGCTAACAGGGGGCCTATAGAATACCCCCAGTAGAGTAACTGCTCCCTTCCTGTTCCTGATTTCTACCCATACTGACTCAAAAGAGGATCCTGCTACATTACCCACCCTTTCTGCAGCTGTAATAGTATCCCCGACCAGCAATGGCTCACAGGAGGGGGCATAGTTTTAAGGTGCTTGGAAGTCGGTACGAGGGGGATGTCAGAGGTAAGTTTTTCGCACAGAGTGGTGAGTGTGTGGAATACACTGCGAAGGTGGGAGAGGTGGATACAATAGGGTATTTCAAGAGACTCTCGGATAGATACATGGAGCTAGGATGAGTAGAGGGTGATGTGGTAGGGAAATTCTAGGCAGTTTCTCAGTTAGATTGCATGATCTGCACAACATTCTGGGACGAAGGGTGTGTAATGTAATGTAGATTTCTTTGTATCTGTATGAACTCCTCACCTTCTAACAAGGCAAGGATTAGGCATCCAGAGTGACCATCAAATTCTCTGACTGTATTCCTGTCTGTATGAGAATGGGCTGTTTCTGCCTTCGATCAAACTGTGACTTGGCTCAGTTTGTTCTTTGGTATTATTTCAGTTCTGGCCATGTCCCACAACACTGCAAAGAGCACTTGTTACTACATGTCTGATCCTGCAGATTTTCTGATTCCTTGGATTCCCTCCCCCCAGCTGATGGACAGTGATGAACACATTGATGGCAATGGCAATGACATGAAAGTAGTTATTCTCATTGGAGTATGGCACTTTTGTGATGTGAAAGCCATAACTCAGTTGGCATCGAGGACAAAGCTGTTTTATATCCTTCTTTACAGAGAGAGAACTAAATCTGACGGAAGGATTTTTTTTTGCCATACAGCACTAATTGACATTTTTACTGATTGGAAAGTAGACTTTTCATCCAAGATTAACTCGGAAATATATTTTTGTTCCGAGTTACTAATCCTTGCAATTATATAGCTGGGCCTCGGCAGTGTTTGGGAGATAAATTCGCTCACATTTCCTCCGACTGCACCGGGACAACGCTGGCAGCGTCACCCATGGCTACACCTTTACCCAGAAGGCCCCGCGAACGAGAAACCTATCTTATCAGCCAGCCAGCGATGCGCATGCGCCGCAGAAATGGCGCGCTCATGAGCTGAAAACACCCCGGGACCCTGGTATGGATCGTGGGGCTGAGAAAGAGGGAACCGACCGGGGCTGTCCTGGGATGCAGGACCAGTGCGGCAGGAGCTCACAGTAATAACCCTTCAAACGTGTTTCAGACGGCGGAGATTGATTCCCGCCCGGAGACCCTCCTACCTGCAGCCGGTCCTTGTGAGTCCCTCGTCAACTGAGCGCATGCGCGATATTCGTGATGTCCTCCGACCTCCGCGCATGCGCATGTGAACAAACAGGAGAAAATCTGCAGATGCGGAAATCCAAAGCAACAGGCGGGAAATGCTGGAGGAAATTCAGAGGGGACGGCAGCAACTATGGAGAGGGGAGAACAGTCGGCGTTTCGGACCGAGACCCTTCTTCAGGACTGGAAAGGAAGGGAGGTAGTAAGAATGTGGGGGGAGGTGAGATAATAGTGTGAACAGAAACGTGGACAGGACAGTTCTTTGTGGGTCTCCAGTACCACTCATCACCACTTCCGGCAGAGAACCACCGGCAGTGCAAACTGGGGTCTGTCTGTCAGGAAGGCAGTAACCCAGGAGTCAGTGAGTTTGTCTACGCCCATCCTTTGCAGGTTGTTGCACTGAAGACGTGACTGGATTGTATTGAAGGCACTAGCGAAATATAAAAAAAGCGATTCTCACAATGCCAATGGGAGTGAGCACGCTGCAACAGGTAGATTATGTATCCACACCCTCATGAGGTTGGTAGGCAAACTTTAGAGCGTCCAGGGTAAGTCAGGACCAGCCTGTCCATCACCATCATCACATGAGATGTGAGGGCAATTAGTCTGTCGTCATTAAGTTCACATGGAGTCGCCCTGTTGAGCAAAGGAACCAAGCAGGAAGTCTTCCACAGCACCGGTATCTTTTCCCGACTCAGTCTCAGATTGTAAAGGTGAGACAAAATACCAGAAAGCAGGCTCACACAGGCTGTTCACCTGATCCTTGTTTGCAAAAAGACTCATCCAGACATCTGATTTGCAGAAACACCAGTGCGTTCACACTGGGGAGAAGTCATTCTCCTGCTCCTAGTGGGGGAAAAGATTCATTCAGTTACCTGAGCAACTGAAACGTCAGACAGTTCACGCAACGGAAGCAGCTGTGCACCTGTTCAGAGCGTGGGGAGAGTTTCATTCAGTTAACCCGCCCTGAGAGGCTCCAGCGAGTTCACAATAAGTAGAGGCCACACTTCTGTCCTGAGAGGGCACAGAGATTTACTCAGTCATCCCACCTGCTGAAACTCCAGCAACTTCACTCCAGGGAGGGAGACATGAGGGAGCTGTGGAATTCATTGCCATGGACCGCTCAGAGGCCGGATCACAGTGTTTACATAATCAGAGACTGACCAGTACTGGATTCCTAAAGGCGTCGAAGGTCATGGGGAGAAGACAGGGAACGGGGTTGAGAAGGAAAATAACAGACACTGGGACAGGGACAGAAATAGGAAACTTTAGAGTGAGATGTGTCAAGCACAGAGAGATGGGACAGACTCCGATGGGGAATCTTGTCCGGCACGGAACAGTGGGGCTGAACACTGGTTCGTTTTCCACTCTCGGACCTTCACTGAGACCATTTCACATCAGTACATGTTTTACAAACAGTACGTTTCAATGTTCAAGATCAACGTAAATGTATTAAAGAAGTGTGTTAACCGGGGGCATAAGAAAGATTAATTTTCTCGTTGGCAAGGCAACTCAATGCTCACCCCCATCCAGGGGTAGTGAATGGGACCGATTCCAGAGGAGGATGGTTTTGTGACTCTGGGGCTTTGTAATGGAACCCTAACTCCATCCTCCTCATTCCCCTTTTCCCTCCTGGCTCCTCTCCCTCACACTGCAATGCATGTGTTTGTGTGCTCATTCACCCTCCATCAACGATGTCCTTTCTCCACCAACACACTCACACTCTGTGCACACCGCAGTCCCTGTGGGCTCAACCGATCCAAATATTTAATGCCCTCCCTCGGGCACCAACTCCTTCGCCACGTGTTAGACAGTTTATCCTTCCTATTCCTGGCACAGATGGCAGTTCTGAGATCACAGCCCAGTATGAGCTGTCTCTTTACTTTGCACCTCACTTCCTGAACTTCCTTTGCAGAACCTTGTTACTCTACCCCGTTCCCAGCTGAGCCGCAGAGCCATACCAAGCGCCAGAGAGCCAACAGCTGTGACTTTCCTTTGTGCGTTCATTCCCCCAGCCCACCGGTGTGTAAAGTGATATACCTGTTGTTCAGGGGATGGCCACAGGGATGCGCTGTTGTGACTTTCCTTTGCGAGGTCATTCCCCCATCCCACCGGTGTGTAAAGTGATATACCTGTTGTTCAGGGGGATGGCCACAAGGGTGCGCTGCACTCTCCTTCCTGACCGTCACTCAGTTTCCGGTGCCGTGACCTTGGGTGCAACTACTTCTCTCTATTTGACCTACCTATCACCACTCCAGCATCAATCCCTTCCCTCCCTTCCCTCAGTAGTCAAGGGTGCATTTCAATCGGTCCCGGCGACCTATCTAACTTTCAAAAGACCCAGAACATCCTCTTTCTTAATGACTATACACTCAAGCCTTTCAGTCCAATCAGGTCCTATTCACTGGTGAATACTGAAGCAAAGTATTCATTAAATACATCCGCTACCTCCTTCCGCTCCATGCACATGCTTCCACAATTGTACCCGATTGGTCCTATTCTCACACGGCTCATCATCATTATTGTAGAAAGCCTTGTGGTTGTCCTTAATCCTGCTCGCCAAGGCCTTCTCATGGCTCCTGCTCGCTCTTGTCATTTTCTAGAGCTACAACAGTACCTATTTTCTTGAAACTTTTGTTAGCTTTTCCTTTCTTCTTAACGAGATTTTCTACATCCTTTGTACAGCATAGTTCTTTTACCCCGCCACCCTTTCCTCACTTCAATGGATCATACCTATGCAGAATGCCATACAAATATTCCCGGAACAATTGCCATATTTCTGCAGTGCATTTACTTGAGAACATCTGCTCCCAATTTATTTTTCCACGTTCCTGCCCAATAGCATCGTATTTCCCCTTACCCGTGAAATGTTTTCCCAAATTGTCTGCTCCTATCCCTCTTCAGACGCCATGGTGAAGGAGATAGAGTTGTAGTCGCTACCTCCAAAATCCTCTCCCACCGAGAGGTCTGACGCCTGACCAGGTTCATTTCCCAAAACCGGAAATCTTGCCACAGACGCGGCTTCAAGAGTCTGAGCATAGAATCCAAATCAAGTGCAGGTCTATTCATCCGATGTGTGTATGAGCTACTGACGTCTTCAATCCGGAGCGATTTACCTGATATTCCAACCGATTAACTGCTAATTACAACCTAAATGCAGCAAAATAGATTTTCTTACCGCTAATCTATAAAGCTGCATCATCTACATACTGTGATTTACCCACCCCAGTACCTATCTCAGACAGAATATCATTAATCATAATATTAAAGGACTGCAATACTGCCATGTAGGGTTCAAATATGAATTTCCCACCCTCACCTGCATCGACTGCCGAAATAAATAAGTCTGAAAAACATACAATCTCGCCTTCACTCCTAATTTCCGTAATTTAATCAAAAGTCCTTCATTCCAGAACATATCATCTGCCTTTTCAATATCAAAACATACTGTTATTACAACATCTTTATTTAACAGTACTTTCCTATTCTCATCTTCCAAACATAAAACTGAATCGGATGTTTTCTACACTTCCGAAATGCACTCTGATACAAATCTGTATCACCTCTCTTTTCCAGAATATAATCCAAACGCTCTATCACCATAAATTCCATGAGTTTACATCAATGATATATGAACGATTTAGCCTCTGACCAGAAGAATCAGACGGGGAGCTCCCAGGTTTCAGAGTCGGCACTACAACTGCCAGATTCCATCAGAAAGGAAGATGCCCTAACTTCCAAATACGATTAAAACATACATTGTAATATTATCACAAGAGCGTTGTCAGGGCATGTGACTGATCATACAGCAACATACATCATTCCTTCCTGCCGACATCTGACTTGCATTAAGAAAAGATTTCTCAAATCCGTGCACAGCCTCAAATCCGTGCCCACCCTCAAATCCATGCCGACCCTCAAATGCGTGCCCACCCTCAAATCCGTGCCCACTCTCAAATCCATGCCCACCCTCAAATCCGTGCCCACCCTCAAATTCGTGCCCACCCTCAATTCGACAACCCACTCCTAAATTCTGCCCATCCTGAAATGTGCACACATCATCAAATAAGGGCGGAACCCATAAGATATGTGAACCCCAAACCCGCTGACAATCCCAC
Source organism: Hemitrygon akajei (assembly GCF_048418815.1). Taxonomy (NCBI): domain Eukaryota; kingdom Metazoa; phylum Chordata; class Chondrichthyes; order Myliobatiformes; family Dasyatidae; genus Hemitrygon; species Hemitrygon akajei. The sequence continues at coordinate 5,776,305 of NW_027331923.1, forward strand.
ATGCAGATTAGCATATCCCAGAGTAAGAATAATTTCAAACCATTCACGAAATGAACCATAATAAGGCACGAGCCTATTTCGTTCAAATTAAATTTATTTTTAACGTATTGTCACGTACCGCGTGACGGGTTAAAGAACCAGCAGAAATGGAAAACACCTTGGAGTCTGGAATTGCTATTAACTAACAGTTGTTATTAGTAACTACGTAATACAGTAATATAAATGCAGATGTATAGCAATGATTATTGTGTGTGTGTGTGTGTGTGTGTGTGTGTGTGTGTGTGTGTGTGTGTGTGTGTGTGTGTGTGTGTGTGTGTGTGTGTAAATAGAGAAACCAGGCTTTTTCAAACCAGGGGTAAGTGGATACAGTCTTACGAATGATGAATAAAGTTCGGTTCAGTTTCTGGTATTGAGTCGAGTAGTGATGGAGAGAGAGAGAGGTGTAGTGATGGAGAGAGAGATGTAGTGATGGAGAGAGTTGAGTAGTGATGGAGAGAGTGAGGTGTAGTGATGGAGAGAGAGGTGTAGTGATGGAGAGAGTTGAGTAGTGATGGAGAGAGAGAGGTGTGTAGTTCTGAAGGTGAGCTCATGCTGTCGATTTTCCCGTTGTCCTCCGAAATCCTTTAGAAGTCACCGAATGTGACCACAACAAAGGTGACTGTTCTTCTGTGGTGGAATTATCAACACAGGCGAGGGTTGGACGCACGAATAACTCCAAACCGGTCACACCTTTTCCACACTGAGAGAGACACTGATCGATCTTCCAAACCCCACCTCTTTGTGGACACAACAAAGCTGATCCATTGTCCAAAACCATGTTTCTGTGAGTCTATCATCTGACCTTCTATTGATCTCACCATGCTGAACACCAGCTGTCCATCAAATAACGCCGCCCTCAGTCACCATGGCGATCCACGGGCTGCTGATTGCTCTCTCTCTCTCTCTCTCTCTCTCTCTCTCTCTCTCTCTCTCTCTCTCTCTCTCTCTCTCTCTCTCTCTCTCTCTCTCTCTCTCTCTCTCTCTCTCTCTCTCTCTCTCTCTCTCTCTCTCTCTCTGTATGAACTCACAAGCAGGCGGTGTCCTTGTAGAAATGTAAACACGCTGCAGAGAAACCATAACATCATCTTCCATGCATTGTTCGCCTCTCTCTCTCTTAATAACAACGTCTTTGACTTGGACACCTTCCCCTCTCTCTTTCTTTTTAAAAGCACAGTTGATATGGACAATTCAGGACCCCGTCATACCTCCTTCCTTTTAGGAAAAACTTTGGCGAAGACGATTTTTTGTAGATTAACTGTAGATTACAAAGTTTAAAACAATATCTGTATAATCATCAAATAACAGAGCAAAACTGTACCATTTCCAACTTCTCCTCCGGATAAACAATCAGCTATAATGTTGCCAGTACCTTTCATATGCTTTATTTGGAGGTCATGTTCTTGCAATGTCAGACTCCAGTTTAATAACTTTCTATTCTTATGCTTCATATTAATCAGAAAGACTAACTGGATTATGATCTGTGTAATCCACAAGTGCTCTCTGGGCAGGACAAACACAGACTTCAAAATGTTGAAAGCCAGAATAAGTGATAGAAACTCCTTTTCAACCGTGGAATAATTTTTTCAGATGAACATTAAATTTCTTTGAGAAATAAGCCACTGGGTGTTCAATGTCATCCACACCTTTCTGTATCAATAATGCCCCAGCAGCTTCGTCACAAGCGTCTGTTGCTACAGAGAATGGTTTTGAAAAATCGGGTGCTTTAAGCACTGGGTGATAACACAGGATAGTTTTCTGACTTTCAAATGCCTCCTGGCAAAGGTCATTCCATACAAATCTTTTACTCTACCCTGGGAATTTTGTGAAGGGGAAGAGCGATATCTGCAAAGTTGTTACAAAACTTTCAGCAATACCCCACCATTCCAAAAAACCTTCTTAACGCTTTCTTGCTGGTCGGAACGGGAACCTCAGCAATAGCTTGGAGCTTGGCTTGTACAGGAGCTAGATGGCCCTGGCCTAACACACAGCCAAGATACGTGACAGTGGCGTGGCCAAATTCACTGTTAGCGAGGTTCACAGTAAGATTGGCCTTGGACAGCCTTTAAAGCCGTCTTTCTACAGCCACAATATGTTCTTCCCACGTGTCATTCCAGACCACTAAATCATCGATATAAGCCCCTATGTTTTCCAAACCTCTAATCACAGACTCAATCATCCTTTGAAATGTCCCTGGAGCATTTTTCATCCCCAAGGATAAAACATTATATTCATACAGCCCAGAAGGAGTGACAAACGCTGAGATTTCTCTGGCCCTGTCGGTCAAAGGAACACACCAATATCTTTTCAGCAAGTTAATGTTTGTGAGGTACTTATCCTTTTCCGCTTTATCAATACAGTCATCCACTCTCGGGATAGGATAAGCATCTGTCTTGGTTATTGCGTTGATTTTCCTGTAGTCAGTACACAATCTCATGTACTGTCCGATTTAGGCACAAGAACGCAGGGCGCCACTCAGCCTGAGGTAGATTGCCTCATGACACCGGTTGCCAGAAGGTAGCCAATTTATTTTTCAACCAGCTTGCTATTCTCCAAGTTCATTCTGTGAGGATGCTGTTTAATGGGCTGGGCTGGATTTACGATGACGTCATGCACTGCAACTGTACACCGACTCGGAAATTCTGGAAATAAATCTTTATGCCTGCTAATTTATTCTTTCAATTGTGTTCTCTGTGCATGCTTGAAATGACAGACTTTATCAGTAAGCTCTGTCAAAATAATGGAATTCTCAAGTCTTTTTGATACGATATTCAACTTGTTAAAATGATCTTGCTCCTCATTATCAGATTCCACAACCTCATTTGTTTTCATAACAGTACTCACTGATACCATCTCAGAGTCATAATAAGGCTTCATCATATCTATGTGCATTAATTGGGTAGCCTTCCACCTATCAGGAGTTTTGATAACATTGTTCAAAGAATCAGTTTTCTTAATTATTTCGTATGGTCCATGAACTTGTGCTTGGAGGGGTTGGTCACCAGTGGGGACAGAATTGGAACCTTATCTCCAACTTACAACACCCGCTCACACATTCATCTATCATACCAATGTTGCATTTTAATTTGGGAGTTTTGCAAATTCTGTTTTGTAAGGTCTCACGCCCTATTAATCTCTCCCGGAATTTCAAAACATAACCTATTACACTGACACACACTGTCGGGTTAGTCCACTGCTCTCTGAGCAAAGTCAAAAGTCCCTTCGGCCTGTGGCCGAAAACGAGCTCAAATGGACTAAACCCCAGTGATTCCTGAATAGTGTCCCTCACGGAAAAAAGTAATAAATGTTTTCCGTCCTCACAGTCCCTGTCATTCTCCTGACAGTAGGTTTTAATCATAGTCTTTAAGGTGGAATGAACCCTCTCCAAAGCCCCTTGAGACTCCGGGTGGTAGGCAAATGACACAATTTGTTTAGCTCCCCAGCTCTGAAACTATTTGCTGGAATGTTCCTGAAGCGAAGTTACTCCCCTGATCCGATTGAATTTCCTTCGGCAGACCTCCCATTGTGTAAAACTTGCTGAGTGCCTTTACCACAGTCTTGGCCAGGATGTTTCTGAGAGACACGTCTTCAGGGAACCTAGATTCAGCACGAATAATTGTTAACACGTACTGATGACCAGTTGCAGTCTTTGCCAATGGGCCTACACAATTCACTATGACCCTGGAAAATGGTTCACCAAACGCAGGCATCGGCCGAAGTGGGGCTTTTGGGATGGCCTGATTAGGGTTTCCCACCACCTGGCACGTACGACACCCTCTGCGGAAATTGACAATATCTTTCCTCACGTTAGGCCAATAAAACTCCCTCATAATCCCGTGAACTGTTTTCTTTACTCCAAAATGTCAACCTAATGGCATCTTATGGGCGAGGTTTAAAATTTCAGTCCTGCAAACGTTCGGAACCACTACCTGATGCACAATAGCCCAATCCTCCCTTGCAGGCACAGGAGCGGGTCTCCACCTCCTCATTAACACTCCATCTTTCAGGTAATATCCCACCGACCCATTCTGAATTTCATCCTCAGAGAGAGCTCTCTCTTTTAAAGCCAGAATTTCAGGATCTTTATTCTGTTCCTGTATAAATTCCTTTCTCGAAAAGGACAAATCTTTCTCATTCACCTTATTCTCCTCAGCCTTACTACCCTCTGAGTCCTGTTGATATAGGGAAGGTCGGAAAGTCTCGGACAAATGATCATGAGCATCTGCAGACTTCTTCGACATGCTTCTAGTCACCGCGCATGCGGGGTGTAATCATCATCTATGGGCGGGTGCTCCGCAGCAGCAGGCTGACTCGTTAGCTGAACTGCTGGATAAACATCCCTACCTGCAAGGTCATTACCGACATTGTCTATCGGTAGTTCAGATCGTACCCCTATTGTGACTGGTCTGATACCAAGTCGCATTTCAAAACTATCTTATGAAAAGGCACGGCCTCAGTCCCCTTTCCAATACCTTTGATAATGTTCACCTCACCGGTCTCCGTCTCGGCACTGAACTCCAAAACACTCTTTAATATTAATGACTGAGAAGCTCCAGTATCCCTCCAGATTCTCACTGGAGCCGGAGTTGGCCCGTCCTTCACAGACACAAACCCATTTGAAATAAATCTCTCGAGTCCTTCTTGAACTTGGTCAGACCCCTCCTTCCTCAGCGATGTTTTAACCGGCTGGACACAAGCATTTGGGGTTGTCGCCGGTTCTTTTCCCTTATCCCTTTTTAGAGCGAAAAAATTAGATGCCACGAGACCGGGCTTCTTACAATAGAAACACGTTAAACTGGGAAATGTTCCCCCGACTGGTTTCCTTCCTCCTTACTTTTGTTATTAGTCCCCGGCTTACTTTTTCGGTTTAGCCGGTGGGCTATCTCTATTACCCTTTGGGTAACTCCTGTTCAGAAAAAACCTAACCTTATGAGTTAAGGCATACTCGTCAGCTATCCTAGCAGACCCTGCCATTGTCACTGCCTCTTTTTCGTTCAAATACGTCTGGATGTTGTCAGGGACACAGTTTTTAAATTCGTCAATCGGCATCAACTCCCTCAAATTGTTAATGTCCTCATTCGCCCCTTTTGAGGTACACCAACGATCAAAGTGCACCCATTTTTCATGGGCAAACTTCACATACGTTTGGCTCCCGGACTTCCTCAAGTCCTTGAAATTTTGTCTATACGCTTCCGGCACCAACTCATGGACTTTAAGCAATGGATCTTTCACTGTGTCATAATTCCTTGACTGCTCCAGTGTCAGGGCAGAACACGCCTGCTGAGCCTTCCCCTTCAACACACTTTGAACCATGACAGCCCACTCATCCCACGGCCACTTCCGAGTCTGGGCCACCTTTCAAAGTGTAGGAAATACCGGTTAATCAGCTTCATCAAATGATGGTACTATCTTAATTTATTGGCTGACATTAAACGGTCCCATCAGCTCCTCATCACTGCCTGGCACTGGACCTCATTATTGTATCCTCTCTATGCTGGTTAGCTCGTACTGCCACAGCTTGTCTGCCACCCTAGCCTCGTGTAACGTCTGCTTTTCTGCTACGTCAGCCTCGAGCTGTTTTACTCATAACTCAGACTCATACTTCATTTTTGCTGCCTCAAGCTGAACCTCAGCCTCAGTAAGTACTTTACCTTCAAAAAACAGCTCCAACACCTCCTCTTCGAATTTCCCCTCGGATACATAATGCTGTGCTAGTAACAGCTATATCTGAGGCTTCTTCATGTGAGTAGTCACTTTAATCTTTAATTTACGAGCAATTCCCACAGTACATCCCTCTTAGCATCATCCAACGCCTCCAGGGTTGGTTCTGCTACAAACGTATTAATCTCAACCTGCATTTCAGCTGTTTTTACACACAACCAAATCAAATGGGATTTTCCCCCAAGCAATTGAAACAAGCCCCACATATATTGTCAAATCCCGGATGAGCCCCCAATATCTCTACGTACCCCGTGACGGATTAAACAACCAGCAGAAACGGAAATCACCTTGGAGTCTGGTATTGCTATTAAATAATGGTATTTATTAGTAACTACGTAATACAGTAATATCAATGCAGATATATCATACAGGTTAGCAATGTTTGTGTGTGTGTGTGTGTGTGTGTGTGTGTGTGTATGTGTGTGTGTGTTTGTGTGTGTGTAAATAGAAAAACCAGGCTTTTACAAACCTAAGGGTAAGTGGATACAGTTTCACGATGATGAGTAAAGTTCAGTTCAGTTTGTGGTATTGAGTTGAGTACAGATGGAGAGAGAGATGTGTAGTTCTGCATATGAGCTGATGCTGTCGATCCTGATCGATCCTCCCAAGCTCACCTTTCTGTGGGCAGAACAAAGCTCATCCAGTGTCCAAAACCGTGTGTCTCTGAGTCTATCATATGACCTTCTATTTATCTCACTATGCTGCACACCAGCTGTCCATCAAATAACGCCATCCTCAGTCACCATGGGGACCCACGGGCTGCTCATTGCTCTCTCTCTCTCTCTCTCTCTCTCTCTCTCTCTCTCTCTCTCTCTCTCTCTCTCTCTCTCTCTCTCTCTCTCTCTCTCTCTCTCTCTCTCTCTCTCTCTCTCTGTATGAACTCACAAGCAGGCGGTGTCCTTGTGGAAATGTAAACACGCTGCAGAGAAACCATAACATCATCTTCCAAGCATTGTTCACCTCTCTCTCTCTCTCTTAATAACAAGGTCTCTGTGTTGGACACCTCCCTCTCTCTCTTTCATTTTAAAAGCACAATTCATAGGGACAATTCAGGACCCCGTTACAGTACCTACAAAATAACCAAATTTGAGATTCGCCACATCTCCAGATCTGCAGACGTCCCGCATCAACGAGGACCTCGAAAACGGTGCGCACTTCGAAATCCGTATGCAGTGGCACATCTATGCACGTCCCGAAACCCGCTCATACACCGATGTGGAAATTACATTGTCCTAAAACAAAATGATTGCTCCCACCTTAAAAATATCAACAACAAAGTTCAAAGTGCATCTATTTTTAAAGTATCTCTAAATGAAACAACTTCGAGATTTGTCTCAACTTGAAAATCGCAGTCTCCACAAATCTGTCAGAACTCCGAAATTCGTGTGCAACCCCATATTGTCTTCCCCACCGCAAAATCTATTTGCATCCCCAAATCCGTGTGCATATTATTAAAATCTCACTGATTTTATAGCATTTCTCCGGTCCACTGGAATGTCAGTAAGGACATGATTCTCGTACAAGGTGAGATGTGCGTAGTTCAATAATACAGTTAATTTCATATTTGAATAGAACCACAGACACACACGGACACGGGCACAGGCATGCACAGAAAGACATAGTATCTCACACACAACATAAACACAGTCTCTCCCACAGGCAGACACAGAGAGAGATACGCACACAGGCCCGCCCACACATATACGAACACTGATGTAACTGGATCTACACACACAAACAGGCACACGCATACGAACGCGTGCACACACAACAGACTGTGGAATCAGACTGTGCCAACACACACAGACAGGGTCAGACACGCAACGAAACAGATACAAACAAACACAATCACACAAAGAGAGGCAGACCAGGACACAGACAATTATAGACGGGCGCAAACACGGACTCTCACTTTAGGCAGTTCTGGGTAGATCTGTAGTCTAGTGTAGTTTTTTTCAGTGTTGTTTTCACGTAGTACAGTATAGTTTTTGTACTGTTTCTTGTAGCACCATGATCCTGAGAAACGTTGTCTCATTTTTACTGTGTACTGTTCCAGCAATTGTGGTCGAAATGATAATAAAAAGTGACTTAACTAGACTTGACTTAGACACAGACAAACACACATGCACGGAGACGTTGACAAAAACACACAACCACACAGAGGCATACAGAGAGTCGTGAAATACGCACATACAAAGGTAGTAGATACAAACAAACAAACACACACACACACACACACACACACACACACACACACACACACACGCACACGCACACGCACACACACACACACACACACACACACACACAGTCACACCAGACGCGCACACACACACACACCCACACACACACACACACACTCACACTCACACACACACACACACACACACACACACACACACACACACACACACACACACACACACACGTGACGTCACACATACAGATATACTGTCAAAGGGATAAACAGCCACGGATGGACACACATCGACAACTAAATTTTCTTCTCCCCCTCTTTAGCTCTCTGTCGTGTTCTTTGGCAGCTGAGAGGGGTTACATATTCACCCCCCAGCTTAGACTGCTGAGTCTGCAACCCATGGAGTGAGGGTAGGATTGGGTCCTGGTGAAGTTGATGGATAGTGTTTATTCATCACCACATACAGACACTTTCCTAGAGACCTTCTAGGTAGAGACCCCCAGACACAAAATGGATCATGGGTTTATATTGTGGAGGAGATTGGCAACAGTAGGTCATTCAATACACTTTCACAAGCTACAATGATATAATTTACTTCAATATTTTGTTTCTTACAAACGGTTCCTTTAAAGTACATATTTACGATGTAATCACAACTTTTTTGGGACAAAAATAATTAACGCAAATGATGAAATATTCTGAGAAGAGAGAACACAAATGTCCGGTGACTGTTGTGAGGGCTGATGCACCGACAGGCGGGAATGTAGGGAGACGGGTGATCTGTAGTAGTTAGGATGTGGTGTCATGGTTGGTTCAAACACTCTGGGCCGAAAGCTCTCTTCCTGTGCTTTACCTCTCTCCGTTTTAGGTATAAGACAAATAGAAGGCAGCGACTTTTATTGTCACAGAGCAAACATTATGGTGATGAACGTAGACGTATTTTAAACCCAGGGAAATGTTTTCATACCTCAGGTACCCTGAGGAAGGTTAGTGGTAATCAGGAAAGAGGGAGAAGGTTGCATTCAAAGCAATCGCACAAAATGCAGGAGGAACTCAGCAGGCCGGGCAGCATCTATGGGAAAGAGCAAGCAGTCAACGCTTCTGTCCGAAATCCTTCATCAGCACTGAAGAGAAGAGAATTCAGAGCAAGAAGGTGGCGGGAAGGAAGGAAAACGTACAAGGTGGTAAGCGATAGTTGAGTGTAGGCGTGGTGAGGTACAGAGCTGGGAAGTTAATTAGTGAAGGAAATAGTTGTTTGGAGAAGGAGAAGTCCGATAAGAGAGAGTATAAGACCATGGAAGAAAGGCAAGGAAACCTGAGAGAGTTGATCGGCAGGTGAGGAGATAAGGTGAGAGATGGACTCGGGAATAGGTAATAGTGAAGGGGCGGAGGAACTACTGGAAGTTCGAGTGATCAATATTCATGGCATCAGGTTGGAGCCCACCCAGACGGAATATAAGGTGTTTCTCCTCCAACCGGAGTGTGTCCTCGTCGCGGCAGTTGAGCAGGCCACGGACTGACGTGTCGGAAGGTGAAAGAAAAGTAGAATTGAAATGTGAGTGTTCATTAGATTTCCAGCATCTGCAGATTTTCTCGTGTTTGAGGTTGGATTCAGATGAGGTGTGATCACAACTGGCGAAGCATCAGAGTGAGGGGTAGTTTTCCTCCGGAGGATCTTCTATACGAATTCCTCCACCGATGGACGGAAGCCGCACCGACACAAACACGAGATGGTGTTTTGAAACAATGTTCTCTTTGCTGGATGAACGTCACTCCCAATTTACAGACCTTAGTAACATCACATTATCATTGGTTGCCGTTTCACAATTATTTCACTGAATTTATCACCAGCGGTCACCGTGGGGATTGCACGTGTCTGACGTAATCCGTTTGGAAATAATTTAAAAATATTTATTTGTAAATCCGTTGAAATTTGTCCTGGTGGAGTCGCTAAATGGTAATAAAACCCTCGGCTTGTGCTGCCTTAACATTTCATTCCGAGAAATCGCCGGAGGACGAATCACTGGGCAAAGAAAATGTCTTCAATGTGGGACAGTTACAGGAGTGTGCAGAAAATATTGTACGTGTTCATTGCCGTCATTGGAGTTCCTGGTGAGTGTGCACACTTCATGTTTGGTATATCTGTGTATTAACCAGTTTCCGATCAGTTTACCAGCTTCCAACTTGATGATTATTGCACACATATCCGTCCGAAATATCAATCCTGTCAATTCTACATCTGAGGTTTCATATTTAATGACCAATGAAACAAAACTTCTGTCTCTCCTCCGCCACAATCGATCGACTCGGACGTTATCCGTGTGTTTAATGACACCTTTTCCAGAATAGTCCCAGCGCAGCTCTCTGACTGGAAAGGTTTTAATGGGAATCCGTCCAGATTTATACCTCTGCAGGAGAAAGGCACTTTCCTCCGAAGATGGGACTGCGAGGATTTTACATTGTGAAGTTCACTGTCTCTGAGTTATTGATCAGACTGAACACCTGGTCCTGTGTTTTATGTCTCCCTGCTGAGTCTGTCATAGTCGGATCCCACTGTCTGCTGGTCAATAATTGGGTTTTATCACCTGAATCAGAGTCCTCGGACATACTGAAGTGTGTTATGGAATTTCTCTGCGTTCTAGAATTAATCCATTGTTTACTCTGTTTACTAAGTTGATCCGGCATTCCATCTGAGACCCGTCGTAAATTGGAGCATCGTTTCGTCCTGAAGAAGGGCCCGACACGGTCGGTGTTTGTTCAATTCCATAAAAACTCTTGAGCTGCCCTGACCATCCAGTGCTTTGTGTGCGTTGCCCCTCCTCAGCCCCACCAGATGCCGAGTTCCTCGCGGCCTGCTCAGTCACGGCTCAATCAGAGAAACCGGCCCCCATCAGCGATGGAATCAGGATTAGCATCGATCGCTGTCGTTCATGCAGCTGGTTTTTAGCACCGAAGGTTAGTCACAGATCGCCTTATTTGAACAGTGAATAAAAGAGTTCAGAGGTAGTGTGAGGCGCGTCAGATGTTAGATTAGCAGCTGTTTACACATTCTCGCAGCCCTGAACTTTATCCGAAACCCGGTGATTGTGTTCAGTAATGCCCAGTGTCTGTTCTCTTCCCTCTTCTCCCTCCCTGTCACTCTCTCTCTCCCTCTCTCTCCAGTGAATTTAGTGGCGATTGTGATCCTGTCCCGGGGAAAGTGCGGCCTCTCTACCTGCACCACTCGCTACCTGGTGGCCATGGCAGTAGCCGATCTACTGACCATTGTCTTCGAGATCATTCTGTACCGGATAAAAAAATATTACTTTCTGTCCAGTTTTCTGAGCATTACCCCTGTGTGCAGTGTTACCGAGGTGCTGAGGTTCGCAGCTACACGCTGTTCTGTCTGGTTCACCGTCACTTTCACCGTTGATCGGTTTGTCGCCATTTGCTGTCAGAAACTGAAAACAAAATATTGCACCGGGAAAACTGCGGCTGTGGTTCTAACAACCACCGGTGTACTGTTCTGTCTGAAAAACATTCCCCGATACTTCATCTGGGAACCCAAATTCTTCATAGATAATGTACCGTGGTTCTGTGAACGTAAGGGCCATATTATCACTAGTCCCGGCTGGGTAGCACGGTCTTGGCTAGAGACTGTTTTAACTCCGTTCCTCCCTTTTCTTGCGATACTGCTGCTGAACGCTCTGACAGTCAGATACATTTTAGTGGCCAGTCGGGTCCGTAAGGGACTGAAGGGTCAGAGCAAGGGGGAGAACCGCAGTGACCCGGAGATGGAGAGCAGGAGGAGGTCTGTGGTTTTACTCTTCACCCTCTCCGGCAGCTTCATCCTCCTGTGGATGACACTGGTTGTAAATTTCATTTATTATCAGGTGAAAGCAATCGGTTTCAATTTCAGTGATTACGAATGGATATTTCATGAGGTCGGCGTTTTGCTGAGGAATTTCAGCTTGTGCACGAACACATTTATTTACGCGGTGACTCAGTCGAAATTCAGGGAGCAGGTGATCAGCGCGGTGAAATACCCGATCACCTCGGTGGTTCAATTCATTAATAAAGTCGCGCCCTGAGCGCAACCCAATTGCAGCTTCAATGTATCCAGTCCGGGCTCCAGATCTTCTCATCCACCGTCTGGTTTCCAAGCTGTTATTCCCGGGCGGTCGTCCTGTTGAAAGGGGCATTGGAAGCAGCAGTGCTGTGGACCGCGAGAAAATAGAGGGAGATTGGAAAGTGCTTGTAAAGAGACGTCTGGGATTGGCTGAGTGGAGTCCTTGCGTGGGGGCTGGGGAAAGAGAGACTGGGAAATCGTGAATGTTGTGGTGTGTGTGTGTGTGTGTGTGTGTGTGTGTGTGTGTGTGTGTGTGTGTGTGTGTGTGTGTGCACTTGAGAGAGAGTGCAGAAAATGTTTACGAAGTTGTTACCAGTAAAAGGTGAACTGTGTTATAGAGAGAGGCTGGTCATGCATCAAATTTAGAAGAAAGAGAGGCAACCGAACGGAAAGGATTAAGATTACAAGTGCTCAGATAGGCAACGCACAAAATTCTTGAGGAACTGAGCAGGTCAGGCATCATCCATTGAGAACTCTAAGTCGTTGACCTTTCGGGCCAAGACATATCTTCAGTCCCCTTACTCTAATCTTGCATTCAATCTCAACACCCGCCCCCCTTTATTACACAAACACATCACTGTCCTTCATTCCTAATCTGACCTCTAACACACAGCATCCCTGGCTAAATCATCATCTGAATTCTAAATTCCTATATCCGACGTCTAACGCTTCATGTGACGTCTATCTACCCCAACATAGCTGTCCCTAAACCACATTCGCACCTCTCACTCCATTTATTCCTGTCCCTAAACCACATTCTGACCTCTCACTCCATATATTCCTGTCCCTAAACCCATAATGATATCTAACTCGCCCATATGCTTATTACTAAATCCAATTTGTTCTTTAACTCCTTCAGAAACCTGCCTCTATACCTAAACTGACTTCTAAATCCCCAAACCCCTGTCACCAAAACTAAATCTGTTCTTTCGCAATATTCCAACCCAACCTCCGATCCTAATCTGCACTGTGACCTCCTACATCCCTGCCCCTTACCCTAATATGAAAATTAACTTCCAAACATCCAATTCCTTAAATCATAAACTGAACTCTAAATCCCCTCAACACTGTCCCTAAACTTTAATCTGAACTCTAACAACCTCCGGCACCCCTCATCTCACCACGTAAGCTCGAATCTAATCAGACCTCCAGCACCACACTTCCCTCTCCGTAAAACCTAACCAGACATCTAGCCCACCAGAGCCATATCCCCAAACGCCAATCTGACCTCTACCTCCCCACATCACTAACCTTAAATTTGATATGACTTCCAACCCTGCCACACCCCAATCCTTAAACGCTAATCAGACCTGAAACACTCCACATATTTGTGTAATAACCATAGTCTGAAGTCTAAATCCGCATATTCCTGTCCGTTAAGTCTCCTTAAGAGACTTCGATAGTTTAGAGAAATGGGTAAAGAAATGGCAAATGAAATACAATGTTGGAATGTGTATGGTCATGCACTATGGTTGCAGAAATAAACAGGCAGACTATTATTTAGATGGGAATAGAATTCAAAATGCAGAGATGAAAAGGGATTTAGGAGTACTTGTGCAGGAAACCCTAACGGTTAACCTCCAGTTGAGTCGTTGGTGAAGAAGGCAAATTAATGCTGGCGTACATTTCTAGAGGTATAGAAACATAGAAAACACACAGCACAATACAGGCCCATCGAACTACCTAGGCTTTACTCATAGCCTTCGATTTTTCTAAGCCCCGTTTAGTCATCCAGGAGTCTCTTTAAAAAACTCTGTCTCCCCACATCCGCCTCCACCACCGCCGCCGGCAGCCCATTCCACACACTCACCTCCCTCTCCGTAAAAAGAAAAAAACCCCTGTCATCTCCTCTGTACCTACTTCCAAGCACCTTAAAACTATGCCCTGTCCTGCTAGCCATTTCAGCTATGGAAAAACCCTCTGACTATCCTCAGGATCAATGCCTCTCATCATCTTGTGCACCTCGATCAAGTCATCTCTCATCTTCCGTCGCTCCAAGGAGAAAAGGCCGATTTCACTCAAACTTTTTTCATAAGCCATGATCCACAATCCAGGCAACATCCTTGTAAATCTTCTGTGCACCATTTTTATGGTTTCCACGTCCTTCTTGTAGTGAGGCGACCAGAACTGAGCACAGTAGTCCAAGTGCCGTCTGACCAGGGTCCTATATAGCTGCAACATTACCTCTCGGCTCCTAAACTCAATCCCACGATTGATAAAGACCAATGTTCCGCTTGCCTTATTAACCACAGAGTCAAACTGCGTAGCATCTTTGAGTTTCCTATGGACTCGGACCCCAAGATTCCTCTGATCCGCCGTACAGCCAAGTGTCTTACCATGAATATCATATTCTACCATCATATCTGTCCTGCCTAAATGAACCACCTCACAGTTGTCTGTGTTGAACTCCATCTGTCAATTGTCAGTTCAGTTTTTTATCCTATCGATGTCCCGTTGTAACGTCTGACAGCCCTCCACACTGTTCACAACACACCCGACATTTCTGTCATCTGCAAATTTACTAAACCATCCCTCCACATCCTCATGCAGGTCATTTATAAAACTCACAAAGAGTAGGGGTCCCAAACGGATCCCTGAGACACACCACTGGTCACCATGCAGGATATAGACAGCCTACAACCACTCTTTGCCTTCTGTGGGCAAGCCAGTTCAGGATCCACAAAGTAATGTTCCCTTCGATTCCATGCCTCCTTACTTTCTCAATAAGCCTTGCATGGGGTACCAGATCAAATGCCTTTCTGAAATCCATATACACTACATCTGCGGCTCCACCTTCATCAATGTGCTTAGCCACATCCTCAAAAAATTCAATCAGGCTCGTAAGGCACGACCATGCTGACTATTCCGAATCATATTATGCCTCTCCAAATGTTCATAAATCATGCCTTTCAGTGTATTCTCCATCAACTTACCAACCACTGAGGCAAGATTCACTGGTCTATAATTTTCTGGGCTATCCGTACTCCCTTTCTTGAGTAAGGGAACAACATCCGCAACCCTCCAATCCTCCGGAACCTCTCCCGTCCTCATTGATGATACAAAGCTCATTGGCAGTGGCTCAGCCATCTCCCCCCCCTCACTTCCCACGTTAAACTTGGGCACGTCCCGTCCTGTCCCGGTGACCTATCCAACATGACACTTTTCAAAAGCTGCAGCACATCCCCTTTCTTAATATCTGCATTCTCAAGCTTGTCAGTCCACTGCATGTCACCTCACCTTTTCCATTGCGAATACTGAAGCAAGGTATTCATTAAATACCTCCGCTATTTCCTCCGGTTCCTTACACACTTTTGCATTTTCACACATTATTGGTCCTATTCTCTCACATATTACCCTGTTGCTCTTCACATCCTTGTAGAACGCCTTGAAGTTTTCCATAATCCTGTCCGCTAAGGTCTTCTCATGGCCCCCTTTGGCTCTCCTAATTTCATTCTTAAACTCCTTCCTGCTAGCATTATAATCTTCTAGATTCATATTATTACCTAGTTTTTGAATCTTCCGTTAACTCTTCTCTTCTTCTTGACGGGATTTACAACAGCTTTTGTGCACCTCGGTTCCAGAACCCTACCATCCTTTCCCTGTCTGATTGGAACGTATCTACGCAGAACCCCACGTAAATATCCATTGAAAATTTGCCACATTTCTTCTGTAGGTTTCCCTGAGAACATGTGCTTCCAATTCATGCTTCCAAGCTCCTGCCTGATAGCCTCATAGCTCCCCCAATTAAACGTTTCCCTAACTTGTGTGTTCCGATCTCTCTCCACTTTTATGGTAAACGAGATAGAATTGCGATCACTATCTCCAAAATACTCTCCCAATGACAGACCTGACACCTGACCAGGTTCATTTCCCAATACCAGATCAAGTATACCCTTTCCTCTTTTAGGCAGATCTACGTACATATTGTGTCTAGTAACCTTCCGGAACACTCCTAACAAACTCCACCCGATCTAAACCCCTCACTCTAGGGAGATGCCCAACAATATTTCGGAAAATAAAATCTCGAAACCACAACAACACTGTTATTATTACTCTATTCAATAATCTGTCTTCCTATCTGCGCCTCGATGCTCCTGTTGCTATTCTGTGGTCTATAAAAAACACCCAGTTGAGTTATTGACCCCTCCCTATTCCTAGCCTCCACCCTCAGAGAAACCGTAGACAACCCATCCACTCCTTCCTCCTGTTCTGCAGCCGTGACGCTCTCTCTGATCAACAGTGCCACGCCCCCACGGCTTTTGCCTCCCTCCCTCTCCTTTCTGAATACTCCTCGCATTAAAATAGACTCATCTCAAACCACCGGACTGAGCGCGTCCTTTCTCTATCACCTGCCTCTGATCCTCCCTTTCGCACTGTCTCCAAACTGTCTAGACTTGTGAGCAAAGTCTCTGTCCTCCGTCGCGTCAATTCGGTTCCCAATCCCTAGCAATTCTATTTTAAACTCTCCCCAATAGCTTTAGCAAACTTTCCCATCAGGACATTGGTTCCTCTCGGATTCAAGTGCAAAGCGTCCATTTGTACAGGTCACACTGCCGCAGAAGAGGTCCCAATAATCCAGAAAGCTGAATCCCTGTCCCATGCTCCAATCCCTCAGGCACGCATTTATCCTCCACCTCATTCTATTCCTGAACTTACTGTCAGCAATTCCGAGTTACTACCGTTGAGGTCTTGCTTCTCTACGCCTTGCATAACTCCCTGTTGTCCTTTTTCAGGACTTCCTCCCTTTTCCTATCTATGTCGTTGTTACCAATATGTACCACGACCTCTGGCTGTTCTACTTCGCACTTCAAGAATCCTGGACGCGATCAGAAACATCCCGGACCCTGACACCTGGGAGGGAAACAACCATCCGCTTTTCTTTTCATCATTCACAGAATCGCCTATCTGACCCCCTAACTATAGAGTCCCCTATCGCTGCTGCCACCCTCTTCCTTTCTCTACCCGTCTGAGCCACTGGGGCAGACTCTGTGCCAGAGTTGCTTCCCGCTGGTTGGCCATCACCCCGCTACAGTACTCAAGCAGGAATACTTATTGTTAAGGAGGACAGACACTGGGGTACTCTTTATTACCGGCCTCTTGTCCTTCTCTCTCCTAACTGTTACCCACATCTCTGTGCCCTGTGGTCCCGGGGTGGCTACCTTCCTGAAGCTCCTCTCTATCACATGCTCACTCACCCTGACCAGACGAAGGTCACCGTGCTGCAGCTCCAGTTCCCTGACGCGGTCTCTAAGGAGTTGAGCTCGATACACCTGGTGCAGCTGTTTCTTATTGGAAAGTAAGAACAGGGATGCAATGTTCATGCTGTACAAGGCATTCCTCAGATCACACTTAGAGTATTGTGTGCAGTTCTGGGCTCCTTATTTAAAAAAAGATATAATGACATTGGAGAGAATATAGAGAATATTCACGAGAAGGATTACAGGAATGAACGGGTTACCATATGAGGAACGTCTGGCAGCTCCAGGCCTGTTTTGGCTGGAGTTCACGAGAATGAGGAGAAATGTCATTGAAACATTCCAACTTTTAAAAGGCTTGAACAGATTAGTTATGGCTAAGTTATTTCCCATGATAAGGGATTCTAGGAAAAAAGGGCACGACTTCAGGATTGTAGGACATCAGTTTTGACCAGACATGCAGAGAAATTACTTTAGAGGGTGGAAAATCTATGGAAATTGTTGCCACAAACGGCAAGTCATTAGGTACGTTTAAGGCAGAGAGAGATAAGTTTTTCATTATCCAGAGCATCAAAGGGTATGGGAGAAGTAGTGGAGTGGACTGTAGTAGTAGTGACTGGAAGAATTGGATCAGCCCACGATTGAATATCAGAGAAGACTCGAAGGGCCGAACGGCCTACTTTTCTTATATCCTATTGTTTTATTATCTCTGCTCCTAATCTGGGCTGATTCTGATGCATGGGCCAAAGCAACGTGGTAGGGTTGAATGATACTGCGTCTGGAGTGAAGAGATCAAGAAGCACGAGGGATGATTTTCCCACTGCCCCCATAATCACAACATAATCTAACCGTGACATGCTCTTCATTCCATCAGTCAATCAAAAAGCCGAGATACCAAGAACATGAGAGGCATCCAGTTCGTAAAGCTGGAACCAGACAAAACAAGTCGCTCTAAACTCTCAGGGACAGAGTGGAGTGGAGTGAATCTGAATCTCCAGTAAACCCTGTAGATTTAAACATGGCGACCTACCACACCCAGATGCAAAATTAAGATCGCAGTAAATTTAAAGTAGGAAGTTTACAACTTACTCTCAGATGAAGCCTTACAACTGGGCCTCAAAACATTTTACCACCCAGATTGTTAAAATAACATCAAATAAAGAGGTTAGAAACAGGTTAAACTCGAGAGGACATGGTTTTCAATATCTTTGTCCATGGGACAAACAGGCCTGGCCTGATCAATCATGCTAGGTCACCCTGGTCAGATCACATCGAGTGATTAAAAACCTGAATTAATCAGAGATCTCAGTTTACAGTACTGATGAATTGTTCCAGTGCCACCCAATTAATTAAGCCGACTGTTCTTGGGTTAGGTTAATGAAAGGCGTGGGCCAGATTAAAATTGTTTCACAACCCTATCTGACACAGTCCCACATTCTGCCCCACCGTAAACTCCACAACCCTGTCTCCCCCAACCTCACATGTACATCCCCAACCTTACTGCTCACCTGAATCCTCAGGTCTAAGGGCCAACAACCCAAATATCCCGGACTGCAGCCCGACTAACCCCGGCCCGAGCCCCACGAGCAAGTTCAATTATCACCAGGTCTCATCCACCCCGCTCTCTCCACATGTGGAGGGCTGCATCTCCAACTCCCAGCCCTACCCAGAAACTAACACCTACTCCCCTCCTACACACCCGCAGATACCCTAACTCACAACTCGACACTCATTCTCTGCAATCCAACATCATCCCCCACTTCAATCACAAGTAGTAAATCTATCAGCTCAGCACATTCATAGCAATGAACCTGAAAACTTGTGTGGGGGCGAGGAAGATCCCAATAAGGCAGTGGTTAACCGTGGGCCAGAGCAATGTGGCAGGGTGGAGAGACACTGAATACCGAGAGACGAAATCAAGAAGCACAAGAGCGATTATTTTCCCTCCGCCCCCATAACAACAAGATAACTATTACATTGTGGTGAGGAGGTGGGAACAGACAAATGGTTTATGTTTTACTCGACACATGGAACATTGAAGAGTACAGAAGAGGAACCGGCCATTCGGCCCACAGTGTTGTGCCGAGCCAGATCCAAAGCAAATCAAAAACACCCGAATACTAATCCCTCCTACCTACTCCATGTTCATATCCCTCAACTTCCTGACATCCATGTGCCTATCCCATACGTCTCTTCAGAACCTCTCATGTATTTCCTTCTACCACCACACCAGGCATCCACGAGTCTCTGAATAAAATTATAGGCTTGCACACAGAAGACAGAGTGCACTGATTGAAGGGACTTATTGGATCCGGAAGCCTGCAATTAGCGGTGTTCCACAGGGTTCTGCGGTGGGAGCTCTGCTGTCTGTGATGTATATAAATGACCTGTTTCAAGATATAAATGGGTGGGTTGGTAAATTTGCCGATGATACCAGGATCTGTGGAGCTTTGGATCGGGTAGAAAACTGGCAAAGGACGCAGCACCATATAGTTTTATTGCAGATGGAGGTTAACAGCCGTAATCTGTGCACAACCTAACATCCAGGCGCGCCCCCGAATCCGTGTGCAGACTCAAATACGCAAGCACCCTATATCCGAGCGGACTGACAACTGCCCGTGCATTAGCAAACCCGCTGACTCTACTTTCCCAAATCAGCCGACACACCGAAATCGGTGTGCGCCCCCAAATCCACTCGCACGTATCGGTGTGAACCAGATTATCTTGTAGGTAATATATGGAGCACCCTCGGGGTGAAACGTTTGTCATCGGATCCCCTTAACATTTCCCCTTTCATCTTAAACCTGTGCCCAGTGTTGTTCGGCCACACGACCCAGGGCAAAAGACCGCAACCGCCAATTTATCAATTCCCCTCACGTAGTTGGATTATTAGGTGTCTGGCTCAGTCCGTCATCGGTCAGGGCACCAACCGCATGAACTGTGATGTCATGAAGCTCTGACATCAGACCCGGGTCACGCAGTCTCCGACGCGACTTCTTCAGTGTGAAGATAAGACGATATGTGGGTAAACTTTAGGAGAAAAATCGAGCTGTAAAAATGATCGATGCTAATCCCGATTCCAATTATTGACGGGGCCGGTTTCAGTGATTTAACCGTGACTGTCTCTGGAAACATATTCTGACGGAGCCGAGGAGTAGTGCAGAGGGAGGGCGCACGCACCAAATGCTGTAGGAATTCAGCATGTTAGGTAGCATCCATGGAAATCAGCAAACACTCAACAGACTAACCCCACAAATTATTAAAAAACTTCTCAGAGCAGTGAACCCAGATGCCCAAGATTTCTTGGGTAAGGGTTGACACATGCACAGGGGTGGACTGAGAGGGATCCGGACCCGAGGAAGACTGCTGGGTTCCTGGAATGGACAACTTGGATCCGGCGCTCATCCATGACAACCATCATCATCTCTCCAAGTGGCCGGGGCCGTCAGGATTCGGCCGCAGGGGATGGGGTCCTGTTAAGATGAGCAACCAACCACGCCAGCTTCCGAGGGTCAGACGCTCCGATTCTCCGGAATATGGCGAGCTGTCGTGGTTCCTTTAAAGATTCATGGCTGCTCCGCTAACCGACGGTCGTGCTTTGGCGCCAGGACTTTTATATTGAAAGAGAAGCTGAACTCAGTTTCGGTGCTGAAACGTCAGCTTGTCCAGCATCTGGTTATGAACCCTTTCTTCGTTTCAGCCCCATGTTGGGTTTCGATTCTAGGCTCATTCACCAATCAAATTCCCAGCTCTTTACTTCACCACCCCACCCCCTTCCTGGTTTCACCTATCACTTTGTATTTCCCTCCCCTCGCCAACTTTTAACTCTACTTCTCATCCTTTTTCCTCCCGTCCGGCTGAAGGGTCCGGCGCGATACTGCCCTGCTGAGTCCTTGCAGCATTTTGTGTGTGTTACCATTGACCTGGAGAACAAGTGACCTGTGGCTTTCACATCACAAATGTACCACCCTACTGCTCCCTTCTTCATATTCACTGGTATTTAATCGATGAGATCACATCATTGGTCATCCGGGGAGTAGTCGTCGGAGTAACTGGAAAGTCTCCAGGATTCGTCATATAATATCACTTGTTCTTTCTAGCGTTGAGGGACATGGCCAGGACGAGACAGGATACCAGTGTTCCCTCAGGTTCATTTTTACAGCTGTGTGGACCAACCATTGGTCTAAACAGGAGATTTTTACACAGGACTGAAAGTATCACGGCTCTTTAAATTAATATTGTATAAAAGAAAATATCATCTACGCGGCAACAAAGGGTATCTGCGTGGGAGCTTGTCACAGCCACCTGTCCAATGAACTCTGCAGATTCACCACCTGTCCAATGAACTCTGCAGATTCACCACTTGTCCGATGAACTCTGCAGATTCACCACTTGTCCAATGAACACTGTCAGATTCACCACTATCTTGCTAAAGAAATTCTTCTTTATTCCCATTCTAAAAGGAAATCTCTCTGTTTTGCTTACACCTTGCAGCTCCCAAGACCCACAAGAACGATCCCACCTTCCACATTTCCAAACTGAAACCTGCAGATACCATTCCGTTAGCTCCATCACCATCAGTGCGGCTGCCACCCACGTTTGTCCATGGGAAACTTATCTTCATCGTAAAATGAATTCTGGACTCGGGAACTGTTCGGCGTGTTCGGGGGGGACTGAGAGGGATCCGGACCCGAGGAAGACTGCTGGGTTCCTGGAATGGACAACCTGGATCCGGCGCTCATCCATGACAACCATCATCATCTCTCTAAGTGGCCGGGGCCGTCAGGATTCGGCCGCAGGGGATGGGGTCCTGTTAAGATGCGCAACCAACCACGCCAGCTTCCGAGGATCAGACGCTCCGATTCTCTGGAATATGGCGAGCTGTCGTGGTTCCTTTAAAGACTCATGGCTGCTCCGCTATTTGACGGACATGACTTGGCGCCAGGACTCTAATATTTAAAGAGCAGCTGAAATGAGTATCGGTGCTCAATCGTCAGCTTAACTGTTGATTCTTATCTACCATCTGGTTATGAACCCTTTCTTCGTTTCAGTCCCATATTGGGTTTCGATTCTAGTCTCTTTCACCAATCGAATTCCTAGCTCTTTACTTCACCAGCCCACCCGTTTCCTGGTTTCACCAATCACTTTGTATTTCCCTCCCCTCGCCAACTTTTATCTCTATATCTCATCCTTTTATCTCCTGTCCTGCTGAAGGGTCCCGGCGCGATACTGCCCTGCTGAGTCTTTGCAGCATTCTGTGTGTGTTACCACTGACCTGGAGAACAAGTGACCTGTGGTTATCACATCATAACTGTACCACCCTTCAATGAGCAGGACTACTGCTCCCTCTTTCGTATTCACTGGTATTTAATCGATGAGATCACATCATCAGTCACCCGGGTAGTCGGGATCAGAGTAACTGGAAAGTCTCCAGGATTAGGCATATAATATCACTTGTTCTTTCTAGCGCTGTGGGACATGGTCAGGACAAGAAATAATACCGGTGTTCCCTCAGGTTCGTTTTTACAGCTGTGTGGTCTGAACAGATTTTTACAAAGCCTGAAAGCACTACGGCTCATTAAATTAACATTGTATAAATAAACTTATCAACTGTGCGGCAACAAAGGGTATCTGCGTGGGAGCTTGTCACAGCCACCTGTCCAATGAACTCTGCAGAGTCACCACCTGTCCAATGAACTCTGCAGATTCACCACCTGTCCAATGAACTCTGCAGAGTCACCACCTGTCCAATGAACTCTGCAGAATCACCACCTGTCCAATGAGCTCTGCAGACTGACCACCTGTCCAATGAACTCTGCAGATTCAACACCTGTCCAATGAACTCTGCAGACTGACCACCTGTCCAATGAACTCTGCAGATTCACCACTTGTCCAATGAACACTGTCAGATTCACCACTATCTTGCTAAAGAAATTCTTCTTTATTCCCATTCTAAAAGGAAATCTCTCTGTTTTGAGGTTGAGTCGTCCCCACCACGGGAGACAGCCTCTTCGCATACACTCTATCGACACCTTTCAACATTCGTAGGTTTCAGTCAGGTCCTTTCTAATTCTTCTAAATTCAAGAACAGTGGGCCAGGGCTCTTGATATGACAAGCCTTTCAATCCCAGAATAGTTTTCATGAACATCCCTTGAACCTTGTCCAAGGTAGACGCATCTATTGTTAGAAAACGGTCCCAAGGCTGATCACAATACTCTAAGCGAGGCCTCACTGGTGCTTTATCCTTCTGTATTTCAGCCCGATCCAAATGAATGCTAACATCAAATCTGCCTTCCTCATCGCCAACTCCACCTGCAAATTAACCTTCCCTGAATCCTACACAACAGCACTCAAGTTTATTTGCATTTCTTATTTTTGACGTTTCTCTTCCTTTAGAATACAGCGTTCACTTTTATTTTTACTGCCAAAGTGCCGGACCATAAACTTCCTAAAATGTTGTTAGTGGTGTCTTTTGAAAGTATTTTTACACGTCAAAAACGGCTAAAAGAACTGAGTACAGGCATCTCAAACACAATGTACGTTTTGCTGGTTTTGCAGGAGAGAACAAATATTTCCTTTGTGACACCAACATATCAAAGTCATGAGCTTTATAAATCAGGCTTCTGGCATTCCACTGTGATATTTTAATCCCATTAGGTACCTTCACAACTAAACTGGGAAACAAATCATCACAGCTCAATTTATGGATTCCCACAATACACCAGTTACACTAAGATACTTTTCTGCAGCTTTCACAATAATTTTAATTTCCTTAGTTCGACTAGATGTCTGATCAGTACAATCCAGCACATCGGTTATAACCGTCACAAATTTCATTTCATCCAGCAGTAAATACCGTTAGTAAGGCCACCGCGATGTGGACGAATATCCACTGATTTCACCGTCTTTTCCCTGAGTGTTAACACTCAAACTTTTTGCAAGGTCACTCCCCATTGCTGACGTTCATATTAACTAATCGCCGTGTAGGTTCTTTTTTGACAGACAGGCGCTTCAGCCAGTGACAGCAAGTAATGGATGTTACCCCGAGCTACGATAGGCGCCTCCTCATTTGCTGTCAGCAACCCTCGCGGAGTTCAGCGAGTTGCTGCCTTTGGTGGTGTCGGCCAGGCCGTCTCCAACAGCGGGCGTGGTTCCTTTTCGATGACTTGGTGAGTCGGTCCGGCGGATATTTGTGCCGGTTCAGGAAGAGTTTTGAACCTGTGATCGAGTGAGGAGTTGAAGCATTTGGACTACAACTTCCATATGGCCTTGCGGCCCCGAATGTTCATCAAGGGCCGCCGACTGAGCGCGGTGACAGGAGTTGTAGTTCATAGCAAAGGTGAGTCCATCTTGTACGGTGAGCAACGGGAGTTGTATTTCCGATGCGAATCGCGTGTTTCTGAGTTACGGACAACAACTTCAGTTACGAACAATTTGTGTCGCGTGTCACCCTTTGCATCAACCTACAATCGCATCGTGACTGTGCGGCCTGTGGAGGGAGCGGTCCGAATCAGTGTTGGATCACCCTCCGGTTTGGGATCAGTGCACAGCAATTATCCAGTCTCCTTATGACTCGAGTTCTCCAGTCCCGGCTACAAAAGCCGTGAATCCTGACTACGGCTTTCCAGGTTAATCACATCCCTCCTGAGGCGGGCGACCAGAGATGCGCACAGTCCTCCGGCTGTGGTCTCACCAACACGGAACAGTACAGCAGGGGAACTGGCCCTGCTGCTGACTGTGCTGTTCAGAAACAAATGAACTGGGCATTTCATGCCTTAAAAAAAAACAATTCCTTCTGACTACTCAAGGTCCACATCCCTCTATTCTCCTCACATTCATGAGATATCCAACAGCCTCTATTGCATCTGCCTCCACAACCACCTCTGTCATTCATTCCAGACACTCACCACCATGTTTGAAAACAATAAACTGGTAACGCACGTCTCCTTAAACATTAGAGTTAGGTTTAAAATTGTTCTACTATATATATTTTTACAGCACTAATCAGTAAAAAAAATATACAAAATTAGGCCAAATTACAAAATAAATAAACAGTTTTATGTTGGACTAATGAGGCAGTCCATTAGTCTCGGACTAATGAGGTTGTGTTCCCCCTTTCACCCTGAACACATGCCCTGTGGTATTTGGCCTTTCATCCTCAAGCTGTCCACTGTGTCTCTGCCCTTGACCTGCTGACACTTCCACATGCTCGATAGATTATCCCAGAGCAAGATTTAGATAGATTGATAGATAGATACTTTATTCATCCCCATGGGGAAATTCAACTTTTTTCCAATGTCCCATACACTTGTTGTAGCAAAACTAATAACATACAATACTTAACTCAGTAAAAAAATATGATATGCATCTAAATCACTATCTCAAAAAGCATTAATAATAGCTTTTAAAAATTTCTTAAGTCCTGGCGGTTGAATTGTAAAGCCTA